>NC_091448.1:60441503-60766503 GCF_964237555.1 Oryctolagus cuniculus | reverse complement strand
ATCTTACTGAGAGAGTGCCACCAGATTTCATGCTAATATTAACAACTGGAGATAAAATATGAAAACTGAAAAGATAGCTCCTAAGGTTCTCATACTGGACTCCCACTTCCCTTTTTCTGATGACACTTCCACTAGTACGGTACATTTGTTATGGAGACTGAACCAATAAAGAAATGTTACTATTGACTCAACTCCCAAGTCTGCACTAAGATTGGTTGCTTCTGGTGGTACAGTCCTAGGAGTTATTCAACTTTACCCATGTTTCTAGAACCCTTAAATGACCCCAGAACATGACCCTAGAATTGGCCATTTTAAATATCTTTTTAGTCATTCTTTTTCAGTTTCCTAGAGTTGGAATTAGATTTGGTAACATACATCTAAGAACTCTCCTGCTCCTTTTTGTGGCTTGATTGCTCAATGATTTTCTTTTTTTTTTTAATTTTTTTAATTTTTCTTGACAGGCAGAGTGGACAGTGAGAGAGAGACAGAGAAAGGTCTTCCTTTTGCCGTTGGTTCACCCTCCAATGGCCGCCGCGGCCGGCGCGCTGCGGCCAGCACACCACGCTGATCCGATGGCAGGAGCCAGGAGCCAGGTGCTTTTCCTGGTCTCCCATGGGGTGCAGGACCCAAGCACCTGGGCCATCCTCCACTGCACTCCCTGGCCACAGCAGAGAGCTGGCCTGGAAGAGGGGCAACCGGGACAGAATCCGGCGCCCCGACCGGGACTAGAACCTGGTGTGTCGGCGCCGCTAGGCGGAGGATTAGCCTAGTGAGCTGCGGCACCGGCGATTTTCATCACTGAGTTATACCCCCTTGGATAGATGGGCCAATGTTCTTGGTCCTGGTTTCCAATTTAAGCAATCAGGAAGAAAGCCACCAGAAACAGTCATGTGGCAGGGTTCTGTGGGGACAAAGTTTTTTAAATTAATTGGGTAAACACCTAGGACTATGGCCCCTTGCTTGGATGGGGATGACATTTTTCTTGGTAAAACTGACTGGAGTTCACCAATGAAGCCACATGGCCCTGACACCTTCTTTCGCCTTTTGTAGCTGTAAAGTTCTCTTCAAAGGCTCGGGCCCATGGGTTAGTTTGGGTAGTTTCTGACTCTGAAGGAATTTCAGGCTTCGTTGAACCTACTTGTGGGCATACAGTATGTAAAGTACTTTTTTCTTTTCCTTTTCCTGTCCATGCCATGAAAGGTGAGGATTCCCTTCTCATTTGCAGTAGCAGACATTGTTTCTACTCTTTTTGCCTTGTGCTTAGACAGGCGGAGTTCTCACAATCTTATGCATTTCTTTCAAAAGAAATATTTTTTGACTTTTTGTTTTATTCTGCCCATTTCCTTTTTCCTATTACATTCATTTCTGAGAAAATTGCTATTTTTTCATTTTTTATCTAATTTACATCAGATTGCTTTTGGTCATCTACTTTTCTGGGCTGTAAGAATCCCTTATTGATTTTAGATCATCATTGTTTTCTAAAGTGTTTCACTCAAGGGCTCCATTTTCCTTCTGAGCACTGCTTCATTGCAACCCAAAGTTGCAAAATGGGTTTTTATTTGCTTGGTTCAAAATAGTTTAAAATGTCTATACAGTCTTCTTTGTCCCATTTGTTTTGGAGAGTATGTTATTCAGCTTCCATAGTTCTTACAAAATTTACCAAGTAATCTTCATTGATTGAACTCTATTGTATTACCATAGTTGCCTAGTGGCACAAGCTGTGTGACATACATTACTTTAAGTGAGCAGTTGTGTGACAGAGCTTATACTTTGATCTGCCTTGGAGACTTCTTCATATGAACCTGAGAAGAATGTGTTTCTCTCATGACTGAAATGTCTCTACACACAATCAAAATAGTTAGTTGAGGGATAATAATTTTCTCAGGCTGCCATAATCAAGTGCCTGGTTGGTGGTCAGTTTGAAGTACATGATATTTCATTTTCCCACAGGTCTGGAGATTGGGTGTCAGAAATCTAGGTTTATGCATAGTCACCCTCCCACAGAAACCCATCAGGACTAATCTTTCCTGTCTCTTCCCAGCTTCTGCTGGTTTCCTGGAAATCCTGGGCCTCCTGTGTGCCTACCATAGCACCTGAATTTCTGCCCCCATCATTTCATGGCATCCTTCCATCTTGGACCTGTTTCCTCATCTTGTAAAAATGCCAGTCATATGGGAACAAGTCCTTGCTACTCCAATATGAATTCATATTAACTGGATAATCCTCCAATGACTCCATGCCCAAATAAGGTCACCTTCACAGGTCCTTCAAGTGAAAGGGGGAGGGAACATGCTGAAGCCCTCATACTGCTGTTCATTTCAACTCCACCTGGCTTGTTTCATTCCTGCTCAATCTGTCAATTTTCAACAGTAGTGAATTTGTGCCCCCCCCCATGCCACTCTACTGGAGGTCTCTGACTCTAATAAACCTTTTATATTTTAAGATTTATTTATTTATTTGAAAGTCAGAGTTACACAGAGACAGAAGGAGAGGCAGAGAGAGGAGTCCTCCATCCGCAACTGGCCACAGTGGCTGGAGCTGGGCTGATCTGAAGCCAGGAGCCAGGAGATTCTTCCAGGTCTCCCATATGGGTGCAGGGGCCCAAGGACTTGGACCATCTTCTACTGCTCTCCCAGGCCATAGCAGAGAGCTGGATTGGAAATGGAGCAGCCGGGTCTCAAGCCTGTGCCCATATGGGATGCCAGCACTGCAGGTAGCAGCTTAACCTGCTACGTCACAGTGCAGGCCTCCTCTAATAAATCTCAAAAAAAAAAATACTGAATTTGTCTATCCGCCCTTGTAGTTCCATCCATTTTTGCCTCAAGAATTCTGAGGCTCTACTATTAGGCAAATGCACAGTAAATATTGATCTAGACTGTTCAACAACATTTGCTTTAATACAGAATGCCCATATTTGTCTCTAATACTGACCTTATTCTGAGATCTGATTATAAGAATAAATTAGAGCTAATGGCTGTAATGGCTGGAGCTGTGCTAATCCGAAGCCAGGAGCCAGGCACAACTTCCTGGTCTCCCACGTGGGGCAGGGGCCCAAGGACTTGGGCCATCTTCCACTGCTTTCCCAGGCCATAGCAGAGAGCTGGACTGGAAGAGGGGCAGTTGGGACTAGAACTGGTGCCCATACGGGATGCCAGCGCTGCAGCCAGAGGATTAACCTACTGTGCCATGGTGCCGGCCCCTATGTTGGCTTTTTTGAGGTAGTATCTCCCTGTCACACTCTGTGTATCACCAAAAAGTGGACGGCAGAAGATGAAGCAGGTATCTCTCTGTACATAAGTTTTCACGGCAAGCAGAAAGCAGAAACAACAAAAACTGGGTTATTTCCCAGTATCCAACAACAAACAGATGAGTAATGACAATGTGGTATATGAACACAATGGAAGAGTTTTAATATGTAAAATGAATTAACGTTTTATACCACACCAGGGATGGACATGGTAACACATGACACTGTAATAAGGTGGACACAGAAAGACAAACACTGTATGTTTCCATTACAATGACATGTCCACAACAGGCAAATTCAAAGGGACTGGAAGTACAGATTAGTTGGGGATGGAAGGAGGAGAAGGTAAAGTTCTTCCTTTATAGATGCAGAGTTTAGATTGGGTGTGATGAAAACTGTTGGGGCACACAGGGGTGGTGCTTACACAGCACTGCCAAGTAATTCATGCCACTGAAATTTTTTTTTTTTTTGCTGTCTTCTCATATTTTTATTTTTATTTTTTTTTTCCATGAACTTTTTTTTTTCACACTTCTTTTTTTTTTTTTTATCTTTTATTTAATGAATATAAATTTCCAAAGTACGTCTCATGGGTTACAATGGCTTTCCCCCCCATACCGTCCCTCCCACCCACCACCCTCCCCTTTCCCACTCCCTCTCCCCTTCCATTCACATCAAGATTCATTTTCGATTATCTTAGTATACAGAAGATCAGCTTAGTATACCTTAAGTAAGGATTTCAACAGTTTGTTCCCACACAGAAACATAAAGTGAAAAATAATAGATGATTTTTTTTTAAATGATGATGAAATCACATCAGACCTATTGTCATGTTTAATCCCAGTGAGAGTCAAGTTGGGAATTGATAGTTTCTTTCTTTTTTTTTTTTTTTTTTTAACAGAAGATCAGTTTAGTGTACATTAAGTAAAGATTTCAACAGTTTGCACCCCCATAGAAACACAAAGTGAAATATACTGTTTGAGTACTCGTTATAGCATTAAGCCTCAGTGTACAGCACATTAAGGACAGAGATCCTACATGAGGAGTAAGTGCACAGTGACTCCTGTTGTTGACTTTACAAATTGACACTCCTGTTTATGGCATCAGTAATCTCCCTATGCACCAGTCATGAGTTTCCAAGGCTATGGAAGCCCCTTGAGTTCTCCGACTCTTATCTTGTTTAGACAAGGTCATAGTCAAAGTGGAGGTTCTCTCCTCCCTTCAGAGAAAGGCACCTCCCTCTTTGAAGACCTGTTCTTTCCACTGGGATCTCACTCACAGAGATCTTTTTGCCAGAGTGTCTTGGCTTTCCATGCCTGAAATACTCTCATGGCATGCCACTGAAATTTTCACTTACAAGTGATTCAGATAATAAATGTCTACTTGCCCACAGCAATTTAAAAATACCTGAAAGGAAAGATGGCAAATGTAATAGCTGCTTATGTAGATTCATGGAGGTAAATGATCTTGGGACACAACAAGAAAAATGTGGGGATTTCCATGGTCTACATTTTGGGCATTTCCATGCCCATTTTGCACAGGAGCAATGATGAGGCAATATTCAAGGAATCAGTGCACTATGGCATTCGCCTATTTCTAAATTGACTGTTTCGTAACGATTTCGCTGCTATAGTAAGAAAGCCAAAACTCCCCTTCTCATTTCTTTCCTGCTCCTCTTCTTGGGCTTTGTCATCCACCAGGGAGGATGGCCCAGCAGTGGCACGTGTGCAGTTCCAAGCCCACATCAGGTGGCCTTCCTGCTCCTTGTGGGTGCAGGGCTGGCTTGTCTTTTTCTTGCTCTGTTACTGAGTGCAGCACAGAACTCCTGACATTGTTCACTGCTCACCAACCATCCCCACCTAGCCTAGGCCCATGTCCACAGCAAGCAAGTCTCCCTGCTGAACTCATCCACAACACCTGACAGTTACCCCGTGGTTCTCCTAGCTGCTCCTGAGGACCTGGTGGAAGCGATTCCGAGAGACAGAGCAGAGGAGGAGGTCACATCTCTTGGCAAGGTATGACTGGGGTTTTTGGTCACAGAAACAAATGTTCCTGGTATACAATCACTAGTCTTATTTACTTACTTACTTATTTATTTGAAAGACAGAGTTTACACAGAGATAGGGGAACAAGGCAAAAGATCTTCCATCTAGTACTCTACTCCCCAGATGCCTACAAAGGCCAGAGTTGGTCCAGGCCAAAGCCAGGAGTCAGTGCACTATCCAGATCTCCCACATGAGTGACAGGGGACATTCTCCATGCCTCCCCAGGCACAACAGCATGGCATTGTATTGGAAGCTGAGCAACCAGGATGCAAACTGGCACTGCAGGATGGACTGCTGGCACTGCAGGCAGCAGTTCCGTTCACTGTGTCACAACATCAGGCCCAGGCAACGTTTTTCTCAGATACGAAAATCTGAATGCCTATACTGCAGATGACTTCCACAATTTATTTGGTGGGGAAAGCCCAGGGCATGTCTGTTATAAAGTGAGACATGACTCAAGAGGGTCTCCTGAAATCACAACATCAATTACAAGTGATGGGGTGCTGGGCGTTTTCCACAGGAGCAGTTCTGCATAGTTTAAATATTTTACTGATTTAAAACATTTATTCATTATTTGAAAGGCAGAATAACAGAAAGACACTCAGAGAAAGACCTTAAATCCTCTGGTTACCTTCCCAAATGGCTATAATGACTGGGGCTGGGCCATGTAGAAGCCAGGAGCCTGGAACTCCATCTGGGGGTCTCCCACTGGTTGGAAGGGACTCAAATACTTGGGACATCCTCCACTGCCTTCCCAGGTACATGAGCAGGGAACTGGCAGCAGCAGGGCAGCCTGGACTTGATTTGGTGCTCTGATATGGGATGCTTGCCTCACAGGGGGCAGCCTAACCCAGTGTGCCACAAGGCCAACCCCCAGGTTTTCATTTTCACAAATGAATGTTGCATTTGCCAACCAAAATGGGCTGTGAAAAGCTCACATATTTCACACAAGTATCCTCTGTGCTCTATTTGGGGCATTTGCCTCATGCACTGTATCCCATCAAGTTTCCCAAGGACAGCACCAGGAGAGGAGACCTGTGCAAACAGTATCTGATCTTACAGTGACTTCCTTTCTCTGACTGCAGGTGGACTCAGGATCCAGTGGACACTGTACGTATTCTAGAATGCCTCCGGTGCTGAGGAACAACTGAAGGGAGGAGACACTGGGACCTTCCTGCCGGTTCTCTTCTGGAGAGCCAACCTGATTCCAGCTTCCTGGTGGATTAAAAAGATTGAGGGTGTGGTAAAACAAAAACCAGAAAGACTAGCACATAGCTACAGGCATCTAAGGCAGGCTCTGGAAATAGCTATGTCATTTAGATGGTGGGGGTTTGTGTGCCCCAGCATGGTGAGTTTTTAGGAGTGAGCGTGTATGTCTTTGAAAGTGCTTGGATGTGTATATGTGTACATATTTCCCACAGAAAAAGTGTTCCCAAATGCACAGCTCAAGGTTCAATTCTCAAAAAACAAAAACAAAAAGAACCTGATCACCTTCTGCACTTTATGTAAGTGAGCTCATTCAACCCTCACCCCGCATGTGTCTGATGGTTAGGTCACAATTCCATGGCTTAGCTGGATATGAAACATACTCCCAACATATGTGAAAAGTATTTAATACTAATAAAAACAGTTTAAAATATATTTAGGGAGCTGGAAAAGTCAACATGATTTGATCATCACACACTGTCTGCATACAATGAATCCTTATGCTATGATCCATAAAGATACCATTTATAATGGTAATAAAAACAATAGGATCAGGAGAAAAGTTTTACCATAATGCCTGGTTCTCATTTTTAAATGGTGGAATTTCACCATTTTTACATCTTCTTTATTTACTTGTGTGGTATCTAGGGATTGGCAATAAATGAACATGTTGTTTTACCTACAACTGAGTCCTTCTCCCCATAACGGGTGCTTTTAATTAAGTTCAGAAGCTCATAGGAGAGATGACATATTCAAATACAATAAACAGATATTGACCCCTGAGTAGTAGTGACCTTGGGAAACATAAAGACGACAGTAGCCGTTTATTTGGCTTCTAAACATGCAGGAGTCGTCCCAGGACTCTTACTGAAATACAGCAACTGTGGTGGTATTGGCCCCAAATAGTTCCCATGAATGAAGCTGCCTTGAATTAGAAAGCTTAAGGCTCTGCTTCTCAGGTCTTTCACGTTCTTCTCCTTGGCCTTAACCCTCGCCCATGCCCATGTCCACCAATGCTCCCTGATGCACCAGTGTACTGACAGTCACCATATGTCCATCTAGTGCCCCTGGAGGATGCATGGGAGGAGCTTCCTAGTGACACGGAGGATAAAGAAACTCCAGAGTACACTGAGGTAAGGGCACCCACCTTCCTCTAAAACAGAAATGTTCCTTCCTTGGCTTCTTCCTTTCTCAACCAGATGAAGAGAAGAAAAATCTGACCATGGATAGGGTCCATGATACACCCTGTGCACGGTGAGGGCCACTGAGAGGGAGAGTTTACACCAACAGAGAGCTCATGCGGGACACAGGGACAAAATGACTGTCAGGACTGGACCACAGCAAGCTTTTCTCTGCAGCACTTCTCCTCTTTTGAAAGGAATTTTTTTTTATCTTTTATTTAATGAATATAAATTTCCAAAGTACGTCTCATGGGTTACAATGGCTTTCCCCCCCATACCGTCCCTCCCACCCACCACCCTCCCCTTTCCCACTCCCTCTCCCCTTCCATTCACATCAAGATTCATTTTCGATTATCTTAGTATACAGAAGATCAGCTTAGAATACCTTAAGTAAGGATTTCAACAGTTTGTTCCCACACAGAAACATAAAGTGAAAAATAATAGATGATTTTTTTTTAAATGATGATGAAATCACATCAGACCTATTGTCATGTTTAATCCCAGTGAGGTCTGATCTGATTTCATCATCATTTTAAAAAAATCATCTATTATTTTTCACTTTATGTTTCTGTGTGGGAGCAAACTGTTGAAATACTTACTTAAGGTATACTAAGCTGATCTTCTGTATATTAAGATAATCGAAAATGAATCTTGATGTGAATGGAAGGGGAGAGGGAGTGGGAAAGGGGAGGGTTGTTGGTGGGAGGGACGGTATGGGGGGGGAAGCCATTGTAACCCATGAGTCGTACTTTGGAAATTTATATTCATTAAATAAAAGATAAAAAAAAAAATCCCAGTGAGAGTCAAGTTGGGAATTGATAGTTTCTTTTTTTTTTTTTTTTTTAACAGAAGATCAGTTTAGTGTACATTAAGTAAAGATTTCAATCGTTTGCACCCCCATAGAAACACAAAGTGAAATATACTGTTTGAGTACTCGTTATAGCATTAAGCCTCAGTGTACAGCACATTAAGGACAGAGATCCTACATGAGGAGTAAGTGCACAGTGACTCCTGTTGTTGACTTTACAAATTGACACTCCTGTTTATGGCATCAGTAATCTCCCTATGCACCAGTCATGAGTTTCCAAGGCTATGGAAGCCCCTTGAGTTCTCTGACTCTTATCTTGTTTAGACACGGTCATAGTCAAAGTGGAGGTTCTCTCCTCCCTTCAGAGAAAGGCACCTCCCTCTTTGAAGACCTGTTCTTTCCACTGGGATCTCACTCACAGAGATCTTTTTGCCAGAGTGTCTTGGCTTTCCATGCCTGAAATACTCTCATGGGCTTTTCAGCCAGATCCGAGTGCCTTTAGGGCTGATTCTGAGGCCAGAGTGCTATTTAGGACATCCGCCATTCTATGAGTCTGCTGAGTATCTCACTTCCCATGTTGGATCACTCTCCCCTTTATTTATTCTATCGGTTAGTGTTAGCAGATACTAGACTTGTTTATGTGCTCCCTTTGACTCTTAGTCCTTTCATTATGATCAATTGTGAACTGAAATTGATCACTTGGACTAGTGAGATGGCATTGGCACATGCCACCTTGATGGGATTGAACTGGAATCCCCTAGTATGTTTCCAACTCTACCAACTGGGGCAAGTCAGCCCGAGCATGCCCCAAATTATACATCTCTTCCCTCTCTTATTCCCACTTTTATGTTTAACAGGGATCACATTTCAGTTAATTTTCAACACTTAAGAATAACTGTGTGATAATTACAGAATTAAACCAGTCATATTAAGTAGAACAGACAAAAAAAAATACTATGAGGGATAATGTATTAAGTTGTCCATTAGCAGTCAGGGCTATGCTGATCAAGTCACCATTTCTCATAGTGTCCATTTCACTTCAGGAGGTTTCCTTTTTGGTGTTCAGTCAGTTGTCACCGATCAGGGAGAACATATGGTATTTGTCCCTTTGGGACTGGCTTACTTCACTCAGCATGATGTGTTCCAGATTCCTCCATTTTGTTGCAAATGACTGGATTTCGTTGTTTCTTACTGTGGTATAGTATTCTAAAGAATACATATCCCATAATTTCTTTATCCAGTCTACCATTGATGGGCATTTAGGTTGGTTCCAGGTCTTGGCTATTGTGAATTGAGCTGCAATAAACATTAGGGTGCAGACCGCTTTTTTCTTTATCAATTTAAACTCCTTTGGGTAAATTCCAAGGAGTGGGATGGCTGGGTCGAACGGTAGGGTTATATTCAGGTTTCTGAGGAATCTCCAGACTGATTTCCATAGTGGCTTGACCAGTTTGCATTCCCACCAACAGTGGGTTAGTGTCCCTTTTTCCCCACATCCTCGCCAGCATCTGTTGTTGGTAGATTTCTGTATGTGAGCCATTCTAACCGGGGTGAGGTGAAACCTCATTGTGGTTTTGATTTGCATTTCCCTGATTGCTAGTGACCTTGAACATTTTTTCATGTGCCTGTTGGCCATTTGGATTTCCTCTTTTGAAAAATGTCTATTGAAGTCCTTGGCCCATCTCTTAAGTGGGTTGTTGGTTTTGTTTTTGTGGAGTTTCTTGATCTCTTTGTAGATTCTGGTTATTAACCCTTTATCTGTTGCATAGTTTGCAAATATTTTTTCCCATTCTGTTGGTTGTCTCTTCACTCTCCTGACTGTTTCTTTTGCAGTACAGAAACTTCTCAATTTGATGCAATCCCAATAGTTGATTTTGGCTTTGACTGTCTGTGCCTCCCGGGTCTTTTCCAGAAATTCTCTGCCTGTGCCAATATCTTGAAGGGTTTCTCCAATGTTCTCTAATAACTTAATGGTGTCAGGACGTAGATTTAGGTCTTTAATCCACGTTGAGTGGATTTTTGTGTAAGGTGTAAGGTAGGGGTCTTGCTTCATGATTCTGCACGTGGAAATCCAGTTTTCCCAGCACCATTTATTGAATAGACTGTCCTTGCTCCAGGAATTAGTTTTAGATCCTTGATCAAATATAAGTTGGCTGTAGATGTTTGGATTGATTTCTGGTGTTTCAATTCTGTTCCATTGGTCTATCCATCTGTTTCTATACCAGTACCATGCTGTTTTGATTACAACTGCCCTGTAGTATGTCCTGAAATCTGGTATTGTGATGCCTCCGGCTTTGTTTTTGTTGTACAAGATTGCTTTAGCTATTCGAGGTCTCTTGTGCCTCCATATGAATTTCAGCATCATTTTTTCTAGATCTGCGAAGAATGTCTTTGGTATCTTGATTGGGATTGCATTGAATCTATAAATTGCTTTTGGGAGAATGGACATTTTGATGATGTTGATTCTTCCAATCCATGAGCATGGAAGATTTTTCCATTTTTTGGTATCCTCTTCTATTTCTTTCTTTAAGGTTTTGTAATTTTCATCGTAGAGATCTTTAACGTCCTTGGTTAAGTTTATTCCAAGGTATTTGATTGTTTTTGTAGCTATTGTGAATGGGATTGATCTTAGCAGTTCTTTCTCAGTCATGGCAGTACTTGTGTATACAAAGGCTGTTGATTTTTGTGCATTGATTTTATATCCTGCCACTTTGCCAAACTCCTCTATGAGTTCCAATAGTCTCTTAGTAGAGTTCTTTGGATCCTCTAAGTACAGAATCATATCGTCTGCAAAGAGGGATAGTTTGACTTCTTCCTTCTTGATTTGTATTCCTTTGATTTCTTTTTCTTGTCTGATGGCTCTGGCTAAAACTTCCAGAACTATGTTAAATAGCAGTGGTGAGAGTGGGCATCCCTGCCTGGTGCCAGATTTCAGTGGAAATGCTTCCAACTTTTCCCCATTCAATAGGATGCTGGCTGTGGGTTTTTTATAAATTGCTTTGATTATATTGAGGAATGTTCCTTCTATACCCAATTTGCTTAGAGTTTTCATCATGAAAGGGTGTTGAATTTTATCAAATGCTTTCTCTGCATCAATTGAGATAATCATATGGTTTTTCTTCTGCAGTCTGTTAATGTGGTGAATCACATTGATTGATTTGCGAATGTTGAACCATCCCTGCATACCAGGGATGAATCCCACTTGGTCTGGGTGGATGATTTTCCTGATGTGTTGTTGTATTCTATTGGCCAGAATTTTATTGAGGATTTTTGCATCTATGTTCATCAGGGATATTGGTCTATAATTTTCTTTCAGTGCTGCATCTTTCTCTGGCTTAGGGATTAAGGTGATGCTGGCTTCATAGAAAGAATTTGGGAGGATTCCCTCTTCTTCGATTGTTCTGAATAGTTTGAGAAGAAATGGGATTAGTTCTTCTTTAAATGTCTGGTAGAATTCAGCAGTGAATCCATCTGGTCCTGGGCTTTTCTTTGTTGGGAGGGCCTTTATTACTGTTTCAATTTCTGTTTCAGTTATGGGTCTATTTAGGTTTTCGATGTCTTCATGGTTCAATTTTGGTAGATTGCATGTGTCCAGGAATCTATCCATTTCTGATAGGTTTTCCTGTTTGCTGGCATACAGGTCCTTGTAGTAATTTCTGATGATTCTTTTTATTTCTGTGGTGTCTGTTGTTACGTTTCCTTTTTCATCTCTGATTTTATTGATTTGGGTCTTTTCTCTTCTTTTTTTAGTTAGTTGGGCCAATGGGGTGTCAATTTTGTTTATTTTTTCAAAAAACCAGCTTCTCGCTTGGCTGATTTTTTGTAATGTTTTTTTGGATTCAATCCTGTTAATTTCTTCTCTGGTTTTAATTATTTCTCTTCTCCTACTAGATTTGGGTTTGGTTTGCTGCAGTTTTTCTAGGTCCTTGAGGTGCGCTGAAAGCTCATTTATTTGGTACCTTTCCAATTTCTTGATATAGGCACCTATTGCTATAAATTTGCCTCTCAATACTGCTTTTGCTGTATCCCATAAGTTTTGATATGTTGTGTTGTTGTCTTCATTTACTTCCAGAAAGTTTTGGATTTCTCTTTTGATTTCTTGAATGACCCAGTGTTCATTCAGGAGCATGTTGTTCAGTCTCCATGTGTTTCCATACTTTGAAAGGAATTTTGTGATGTCCAACCACAGTGGACTGGAGAGACACGTCCCCCATGAAGAGCTCATGCCTCCTGGCGTGAGTGTGATCACTCTGCCCACGTCTTTGGGTTCCCTCCATAGGACCACTCTCTCACACGGGGTTTCCCAGTGTCACCAAGGGCATTAAAGACAGGTGCAAAGGGACACAGAGTGCTCAGACCCTCATGGTGCCATTTTCTAATTACAGGTGATCTCAATACGAACAGCAAGTGGTATGTATTCGGGAATCACTTACTCCCTGTAGTATGAATAGTCCAGATGACAGCACAGATGGGACTATCTTGGGGGCTTTAGTGTGGAAGGCCACCTGATGCCCAATTCCTGCTATGACAGAGGACTAGGAGTGCGCTGGTGGGAAATTAACTTCCTCATAAAGGGTAATGATCATTTTCTTGGGTCCCTGGATGATACTGGCTTGTGCATGGGGGTGGGCATTATCTCTGTGGGTACCCATGTGTTACAGGTCTGAGTGTATAAGCTTGGCAGTTTGTGTGTATTACCCTAGTTATGTTCCTCCGAAATCACTATCAGTTCTCTAAAAAAATAATCACAGAGGTATTGCTGCATGGTTATAGGAATATGTATATAAAAGAGTGAGGGGTTTCAGATGCAGGCTGGAGGCACCGTATTTCAGTGCACTAGGGAAAGTGAGATGTTGAGAGGTGGTGCCGTCAGCTGCTCTCCCTCCCTGGAAGGTTTGAAGCTGTGGTCAATGTCTGCCTGAAGGTCAGGTCCACAGAGCCCAGGAAGGGGCTGAGAGCACAAGAAGGGGCAGGGTCATGCTGAGCAATCCAGTGGAGGAACGGGCAAGACACTCTGTGAATACTTACTGTCTGTGTTTGTGTCTCTCAAGATTGGGTCTTACAGAGCATTTCGGACTATAACAGTGAGGATGAAGCCTCTTCAGGTAGGAGCAACACCCACAAAGACCAGAGGGTCAAATTAGGGCAATGCTTGGGTTATCTGCTGCTTTGGACCCCTGAGAGGACACAGGAACTCAGGAGGAAAAAAGACATTGTATTTAGACGTCTGATTTGTTCTTTTTTATATTAATTATAAAGTAGCAAGAGGTTTTATGCCCATGGGATTGGAGCAATAGAAATTTTAAACTATCATTTCTTGCTTTACTATTTAAAACTTTACATTTTCTTAAATACTGACCACCCCCGGCTTTGCCATTGCAAAGATCAAATCCACTGCATTGTGACAGGACAGCACTGCCTTCGAATTGAACACAAGAGATGTCTGGGTTTTGCACTGACCATTGTCTTCGTCCATTTCTGGCCACAACGTAATACCTGAGACTCTGTAATTAATCAGGAACAGAAATTTCTTTCTTACAAGGTTAAGGTCAAAGAGCAAGGTGCTGCCATTGTGTCTCAGTAAGGGCTCCTTGCTTCATCCTCAGCTCAGGGCAGAAGGAAGAAGAGCACCCCCCCACACACACACACCCAGGGTCAGTTGAGTTAAAGAATACTTGCTCTGGGCTGACTGGGGAGGCCCCAGCATCTTAGAGTTGTGAGGGCCAAGCATTACTCTGGGTTCATCTTGGCTTCCACATCTCATCCAAGTCTAGTGTTTGGAGTAGACTGTGTGACAGGCCATTATCCAGCTGCTACTGGAGACACTGCATAGCTGTACAGGCTGCCCAGAGGATGTGTGTTAGGGGATCCTGGGCTGGACACACACGCGGTCCTGCTGACCTCATCTGCTGGAATGCACTGGGCTCAGTGGAGGGCCTCTGGGCAGCAGGACTGGGCATCACTGTTCCCCTCAGATGCACTGCTTCAAATACAGCCTGTTCCCCCTCCAGTCATGCCTAGCACGTTCCCTGTCCTCAGGCCTGCCAATGTCCTACTTCCCAGTCCTCCCACTGCTCAGTGAAAACCCTAGCAAGTCCCATTTATTGATATGGCCAAGAATACACCTGCTGTGGACACCCTGTTGCCTCCTTGGCCGACTACCAGAATTTGAACAAATTAAATTTCCTCTCCTCTTGGGGTCATCTTTTCAAGTGGATCAGGAAACATGGGATTCTTGTGATGATTAAATATTTCCAAACTCCATGAGGTTACCCCAGACATATGGGGTTGGTCCACATTACCTTCCCAAGGCCCAACAAGAGTCCATGACACTTGTTCCCCATGTAAGTGATCTATAGATGTATTGCTGTGCATGGCAATACGTTTTGTAAAGATTTATTTACTACTTGAAAGGCAGAGTTATAGACAAAGAGGGAAAATCAGAGAGAAATCTTCCATCCACTGGCTCAGTCCCCATAGAACCTCAAGGAGCAGGTTGGACCAGGATGAATCAGGAGTCCAAAACTCCATCAGAGTCTTCCAAACAGCTGGCAGGGCCCAAGCTTCAGACATCCTACACTGCTTCCTGAGGCACATTAGCAGGGAGCTGGATCAGAAGTGGAGGAGCAGGGACACCAACCAGTGATCCCATGGAGGGGTCCCCACAGGTGGCGCTTGAACCTGCTCCTCCACAATGCCAGCCCCAGGTCACAGTATATCTTTATCTTGGCCTCCAGAGCTCCCATATCAGACAATAATATGATTGGTAGAAGAAGACAAGGACAAAGGAAATGGACAAGAGTTATGAGACAAAATAGAGGAAGGGAAACACGAGGGATGGAAAACAATGAGTTGCACACATCGACCCAGTGGCTGCCTATAGAGGAACAAGGTGACACTTCTTAGGCACAGTGATGGGAATCTGAGGGCTGGAAGAAGAAGGCAAAGTTCAGAGATCCTCTCACTTATACAGAGGTGAAGCCATCTAGGCCCTGGGATAGGGATACAGACATGGGGTCCAAGGTTGACCCACATTATCCAACCAGCAGCAGGGATCCGAGTCCTCACCTCAAGTCTAACTCTCCCCTTTCCTTCTCTCTGGCAACCTCAACACCCCTGCTCTGGTGCACATGGAAGGCTATGTGGCTGCATCCGAACATTCCCTCGGGAGCAGCGATCTGGGAGTAAGTGATTTCTTCTTTCATCTCTTTTCTGATTCTCTTGCTTTCTTGCTCACAAGCCCCTGGCCCTGCTTCTTCCCACCACAGTGGATGATTCGCATCCTGAAGGACCTGGTGGCATCCAGGCAGTGGATGTCCTTGCACTGTGGATGCTGATCCAGTCTCTCTGCAGCCCTCCCCTCTCCCTTCATCAGCCTTGCCCTCACTCCTCACCCCCGGACTGCACTATGAAATGGTGCTGAGCAACCCGACTGCTCACACAGGGAGCTGGGCTGGGGACAGGCAGGCAGGGTCCCAGTGTCTATGGAGGGAGGACTCCAGGGAAGTCTGACTCTGGCCTCCATGTCCCCCAGGAGAGGGCTTTTCCTTAATGCCTGGTTCAGGAAATATACTTATCTCCTTCCAGCTGTCCACATGTTCCCTGGACATGAACTATCCCCAAAGTCTTCAGGACATGGAGGACCTTGATGAAGATCAGGAAATGTGAGTTTGGAGCAGGAAGATGGGGGTCAGGGAAGTAAGGGCACATGGACTCCATTGCTTCACATTCTTTGTGACACCTCAGGGAAGCCAACAAACTGGAGCCCAGAGGTGGAGAGGCTGCCGTCGAGCCTGACCTGGAGAGTGGAGAGGAATGGCTATTCAGGATCCACGCAGGTGAGTGATGGATGCGCCCTGAGGTGGTCCCAGGAACACATCCTCCTAGGGCTCTCAGGCTGAACTCCCAGGAGCTGCTTTCATCTGAAGGGAAGGCTGGGGGTGCTGGTACAACTGGCATGTGAATGGCTTCAGTGTGGCCACGGGTGGTGGTGTTTCTGGAAGAGCCACCGGAGCCGCTCAACACCTCCCTCTAGAGGGCACTTTCCTGCCTGCCCAACATGGATGCCAACAGGGAGCCTCACCAGCTGTGGTGGGACACTGGTGTTGTCCCTGAGCTCCTCCACCTCGAGACAATGAGGTGAGGATGGACAGAGGGAGGCACCTCTGGGCTCCTTTTCACACCAGAAGAGGCCACAGATCCACCTTTGCAGCCCTGTGGGTACCCGGCCCATCCTGACACCACTTAGGGGCCAGTGCAGAACAAGGGGCTGCTGGGATTTCCCCAATCCTCAGGGGGCCCTCAGCCCCTTTTCTTAGAGGGTGATGACCGAGGCTTTTTAAAATATGTTTAAACTGTTTTATTGGGGGGGATATAAAATCATCTGTATAGCTGTCAAGTTCTAACAAAAACACTTGACATCAATTCAAAGCAAAGCTCACTTTGGAGAGTGACAGGAGCAGGGCCACAAGTCCCTCTGTTCTTCTCGTCTGTGCTCTGATTTTACACTTCAATTATACACACACACTGGTTTTATGACCCTTTCAGAAGAAGTGGCTTCCATCCCAGTTCCATGCTGAAAGGTACTAAAGCAATCATGATATGGTTTTAATGCCACAAAATAACTGTTTCCAATTACATGCTTGAGATCAGATCTACAGGGAGGATAGAAAGAAGTTCTGCAGGATTAGGGAAGGAAACCGAAGAGCTGGGGCAGTTGTCTGTAGTTAACATGTGGGTCACAGGCTGGATCCTGGATCCTGATGGTGAGGTCAGACTGGGCAGGATCACGGCCCCACCCTGTGTCATCAGACCCAGGGGAGTAGGCCTTGGCTTTTTAATCCCAGGACCAGGATAGAACGGCTTACTTACACAAATCTACCAAAAACAGATGCTGGTGAATAAGTGGGGAAAAAGGGACACTAACCCACTGTTGGTGGGAATGCAAACTGGTAAAGCCTCTATGGAAGCCAGTGTGGAGATTCCTCAGAAACCTGAATATAGCACTACCATACAACCCAGCCAATCCTCTCCTTGGAATTTACCCAAAAGAAATTAAATTGGCAAATAAAAGAGCTGTCTGCACCTCAATGTTTATTGCAGCTCAATTCACAATAGCTAAGACATGGAATCGACCTAAATGCCCATCAACAGTAGACTGGATAAAGAAATTATGGGACATGTACTCTATAGGATACTATACAGCAGTTAAAAAAAATGAAATCCAGTCATTTGCAACAAAATGGAGGAATCTGGAAAACATCATGCTGAGTGAAATAAGCCAGTCCCAAAGGGACAAATATCATATGTTCTCCCTGATCGGTGACAACTAACTAAGCACCTAAAAGGAAACCTGTTGAAGTGAAATGGACACTATGAGAAACAGTGACTTGATCAGCCCTTATCCTGACTGTTGAGGAACAACTTACTGCTTTATTCCTTTTAGTATTTTTTGTTCTATTTAGTACCATTGGTTGAACTCTTTAATTAACACACAATTATTCTGAAGTGTTGAAATTTAACTGAAATTAAATATAAGAGTGGGAAAAAGAGAGGGAGGAGATGTACAGTTTGGCACATGTGCAATCAGACTTACCCCTAATGGCAGAGCTAAAATGTGCCACAGGATTCCAATTCAATCCCATCAAGGTGGCATGTACCAATGCCATCTCACTAGTCAAAGTGATCAGCTTCAGTTCATAATTGATAATAATGATAGGATTAAGAGTCAAAGGGACACATAAACAAGACTAGGGTCTGCTAATACTAACTGATAGAACTAAAATGGAGAGAACAATCCAACATGGGAAGCAGGATACACAGCAGACTCACAGAATGGCAGATGTTTCAAACAGCGCTTTGGCCTCAGAATCAGCCCTTAAGGCATTCAGATCTGGCTGAAGAGCCCATGAGAGTATTTCCAGCATGGAAAGCCAAGACACTCAGGGAAAAAAAAAATGACCTAAATGAAAGATCTCTGTGAGTGAGATCCCAGCGGAAAGAACAGGCCATCAAAGAAAGAGGTACCTTTCTCTGAAGGGAGGAGAGAACTTCCACTTTGACTATGGCCTTGTCTAAACAAGATGGGAGTTGGTGAACTCAAGAGGCTCCCAGGCCAGCGCCGTGGCCCACTAGGCTAATCCTCTGCCTGTGGCGCTGGAACCCCAGGTTCCAGTCCCGTTTGGGGCACTAGATTCTGTCCCGGTTGCTCCTCTTTAAGTCCAGCTCTCTGCTGTGGCCTGGGAAGGCAGTGGAGGATGGCCCAAGTGCTTGGGCCCTGCACCCATATGGGAGACCAGGAGGAAGTTGGCTCCTGGCTTCGGATCTGTGCAACAAGCCAGCCACAGCACGTTGGCCATAGCACCCATTTGGGGGGTTAACCAATGGAAGGAAGACCTTTCTCTCTGACTCTCTCTATACTCTACCTGTCAAAAAAAATTAATAAATAAATAAATAAATAAATAAATAAATAAAGAGGCTTCCATAGCGTTGGCAGCTCAGGACAAGAACCTCGGGTGATTACTGACATCATAAATAAGAGTGTCAATTGTTAGACCAACAACAGGAGTCACTGCGCACTTACTCCTCAAGTAGGATCTCTGTCCTTTATATGTTATACTATGTGAATTAATGGTATAACTGGTACTCAAACAGTGCTCTATACTTTGTGTTTCTGTGTGGGTGCAAAATGTTGAAATCTTTACTTAGTGTATACTAAACTGATCTTCTGTACATAAAGATAATTAAAAATGAATCTTGATGTGAATGGGATGGGAGAGGGAGTGGGAGATAGGATGGTTGCGGTGGGAGGGAGTTTATGGGGGAAAAAAGCCACTACAATCCAAAAGTTGTACTTCGGAAATTTATATTTAGTAAATGAGAGAGAGAGAGAGACAGACAGAGAGAGAGAGAGAAATCCCAGGGCCCGAGAGACTTGCCCTTTCCTGTGCATCAAGTTCACAGTTTAAGGGGTCCCCTCCCTGAAGGCTGTCCCATGAATGCCTGGGGGAATTCGCCCTAGCAAATGGGCCTCAGTGACCAGGACCCTGACTACTGCTGAGTTCGGGAGATCCTGAGATCAGGAGCCCTTGAGTGCTGTACTCCCATCCCACTGCCCACACCCCTGCTGCATCCCTGTCCCCCCACTGACCCCTGCTCCTGTGTCTTTCTTGCAGACATCTTCAGCTGCTCGGAAGTCTGCAGTGTGGAGTCCTTGGACCCAGAGGAGCTGGAGCTTCCCACACCATCGGAAGCTTGAACCACACAGGAGGAGACACAACAGCAGCCACGGCCCTCCTCACCAGTCCTCTGCGAGCTCTGATATTAAATCATCACCGAGCACCAGTTGGTTTCATATGGTTTTGTCTAATAAAGCACAGTGTAGGAAAACAAGCTTAGCAAAGGTAGAAGTTCAAAGGGTCCGGGAGCTGTCACCTGGTGAGTGCCCTCACCAGCACTCTCTGGAAAGGAACCGGAAAGATGTGGTCTCCACTGAAAGTCACTGCCAGGCGTGGTCTTTTCAATCTGTGCTGCAGCAATGACTTCCTAGTGGTTGTGTTGTCTCGTGTCTGCTCCTCCTCTGGAAGGGACCATGAGGTCCATCTCACCCAGGACCTCTCATGACCACCTGGACGCCAAAGCATTTATCACCTAACGTCAGCTTGGATGGCACAAAGTTCCTGACTTATCCTTTCTCTTCTTGAGTATCTTAAATACATTTTTATTCCCCTGACCCAGACTCGCTGTCTCTACAAGACTGGTGAGATTCTCATTTTCATTTCCTTCTGTGCCGCTCATCCTTGAACTCTAGATGCATGAACACATTTTCTTTTAATTCACAGATGCTACTAGAGTATCAGTGACATCAGTCACTCCAAGTCAGACCCAGGATTCTGTGAAGTAGTGTGGGAGTATACTTCATAGCAGAAGAAGTCTGAATTCTAATTATTAGCTCTGGATCGCTGCATTGGTTCCCTCTTCCAGGAATCCCATTCATACACATGCATGGATTCACCTTTGGTATCTCCCTCTCGTGTTCTGAAATCTTCAGTAAACTTCCTATTCTTAACAGTATTTCCCTTATGCCACCTTCTGCTTCTTCTAAGGCACAGTCTGTTCCTGTGTTTCTTGTGGTTTGCATTTCAAGGCTGATGTTATTTTCTCCTGTTTTCCTTCTTCTTTCCTGTGTCCTGCCCATCCATTTCTGAGTTTCCCTGATTCTTAGTAATGATGTCCCTTCACGCTTGGTACCATTGTCTTGGTGATTTTTCCTTCATCCTGAAAACGACTCTGCTCCACACACAAAGGACAGCAAGATCGGAGTCTGTTCATGTGTGGCGTGGTTCCTTCTTTGTTTCGATTACTGATTCTCCCTCTGGTACCCTTGTATGATCCATCAATATTTTGTTTTCTTCCTTTTTATAGAAAATTAAGTTCTGGTAATTCTGAATGAGCAATAGCATTCAGAAATGCCTGTCTCGCCTCACCCTGCTTTCTCAGTTGTTTCTGTGCAATGCTGAATAATACAACACCTAATCTCCTGCCTCTGTAGTTCATTGTTTCATGAACCTCCCCTCTCAATCAGTCTGACCTGATTATTCTTACTCAGTAGAAGTCCTGTTATGGAGGACAACAGCCCCCAAGTTCCCAAATCTAGATTCAGTCCCTTTATACAGGGAGGCAGTGTCAGAATCCTGGAGCTCACGGAGTTATTTCTATCATGTGTCTACAAAATGCTTCCCCTGAGTTACTGGTTACCCTTTCTCTGTTGGTCACTATTTCATTCATAGGATCATTAGGTCTGAATTTCTTCTGGTTTATTTGAGTCACAAAATAAAAAATTAGTGGTTTTTCTACTTATATTTGTGTCATCTGAATTTAGATAATAATTTTCACTTTATATCAATCTTCAGAAAAATCTGGTTAAACTGCAGAAATTTTTTTCATTAATTAGTGATTATTATTCCTCTTGAATTCCTTAGATTACAAGACAGATACACATAAAGTCATATATACTTAGGCCCACAACTCTAGCATAATACAGTCTTGCCAAGTTCAGACAAAGAAAGCAGGCATGCTACGATTCCTTGTGTTTGATACACGATGGCCAAGGACCCTCTTACTGATTCACCCATGTTGCCTTTAAATGCACTGTTTTGAAATAAATTCCCAAAGGGAAAGTACTCCTTGACTTTTTTTTTGTCCATGTAAAAAAATTAATGTATAAATAAAATCCTATCATTCACATAACGTCATGAATCTAATTCCTGAGAATTAAAGATGTATGCATGCACACTACAGACTGGGTTTCCTGGAATAAAACACTGATCCTTACACATGTAAAGTTAACAGCAGGACTGTGTGAATGAACTCCTGGTTTCCTGTAGCCTGGGGATGCTCTAGTGCTCACTCTCCATGGACTCCCATTGAAGGAATGGCTGAGCCAGGTCACAGCTGCATCTTAAGCACCCCTGCACATACACACATGCATGACTTGTCAACAAATGCAGGACAATGTCATACAAGCCCTTCCAGCCTCTGATGCCCTGCAAGCATGTACAGGTGACCTGTCCCAGAGCACTCCAAGCACAGGCTGGAAGAATTCATGGATTCTATAATGTGCACCGGTGACCTCAGAAATGCTGCCGAGGCATGCGGTGGAGGCGCTGGTCTAGTCTCCTGTGTGTACGTGCACGCTAGGGATGGTTCAGATCAGCAGGTCTAGAAGTGAAGACAGCAGCGTGTGGAAAAGCAGAATGGCCTTAGGAGGCAGGGGAACTCTTCATGGGGGACCCTCAGAACCAGTGCTGGGACCCCGGCTGATCTATCTGTCCTGGCAGCCTTTCACTGGCACCCGTACAATTAGGAAGCATCCAGTGAGAGAGCCCAACTGGAAACAAAGTGCTGCTCTCAGGCAGCAGAACTGCTCAGGAAAATTATGACCAAAAGGAAACAGATGCATAGTCACTGCAGTGAGATCTACGAGTGGATGACAACAATGTTTTTAGATTTGGGCTGGAGCCTGGTATAGCAGGTTAAAGACCTGGCCTCCAGTGCTGGCATCCCATATGAGTGCTGCTGGTTTCATGTACTGGATGCTGTACTTCTGATCCAGCTCTTTGACATGGCCTGGGAAAGCAGTAGATGGTCCAAGTCCTTGGAACCCTGCACCCAGGTGGGAGACCTGGAAGAAGCTCCTGGCTCTTGGCTTCAGAATGGCTCAGCTCTGGCTGTTGCAGTCATTTGAGGAGGGAACCAGCAGATAGAAGACCTCTCTCTCTCTCTCTCTCTCTCTCTCTCTCTTTGTCTGTACCTCTCTCTGTAACTTTATCTTTTAAATAAGCAAAATCAATCTTTTTTAAAAAATAATGTTTCACAGTTTAGAACCTGTGGTTTGAGAAATGATGTAATATGGGACATACCCTAAACACATACAAAGTATAAATTAAATTTGCAGATCATTGCAGTCAGGAGAAAAGGAAAGTCACAAATAATTTCATTAGGAACACAAGTTCATGAGGAAGACAATTCTAAAATTCATATTCCTTGTGTCTGAACACTGTGGATTACAAGTGTACACAGAATGAGCCTAAATCTCAGTATCACTATGATACCAATAATCAAAGAAAACATCAGAAAGCAACGAATGGCTAAGTGCCCATTTACATTTAAATTAAATGACATCAGTAGCAAAACACCATGAAGAGATATTCTTTTTTTTTTTTAATTTTTTGACAGGCAGAGTGAAGGTAACAGAGAGAGAGAGAGAGAGAGAGAGAGAGAGAGAAAGGTCTTCCTTTTCCATTGGTTCACCCCCAATGGCGGCTATGGCCGGCATGCTGTGGCCAGTGCACCACGCTGATCCAAAGCCAGGAGCCAGGTGTCTCTCCTGGTCTCCAGTGCGGATGCAGGGCCCAAGAACTTGGGCCATCCTCCACTGCCTTCCCAGGCCACAGCAGAGAGATGGACTGGAAGAGGGGCAACCAGGACAGAATCTGGCGCCCCAACTGGGAATAGAACCCAGTGTGCCGGTGCCACAAGGCAGAGGATTAGCCTATTGAGCCTCTGAAGAGATGTTCTGAATTCAGTCTCTGAGAAGCTGAGGCACCCACGAGCAATCAGGAAGCAGTCAATTTATAATGAGTAAGAACAATGTCACATTCTGCACATTACCTTCTCCCTGAACCAAGCTGAGCAAAACCCAGGGAAGGTGGCTGACTTTGACTTCTCCTACAGGAGGGACACTGAGACTGGAGTGTGCACCTGGACTCCTGGCCTCCCGACCACGCAGGTCACCCCCCACAGGGCCCTTTCCCAGATGCTCATCCTGATCACTGCCTGACTCACAGAACAGTTAGGGCAGGAACTCTTCTGACAGACAAGGCTGGACTTGGAGAATTCACTGAAGTACAGGTCCAAGCTCTTTCTTGTGATGTAGAAGGAAAAGAAGTGGTGAAAGAAGTTCCCAAGTCTCACACAACACACTCAGGGGTCAGTCCATCTCTTGTATCAAGCAGAGCACTGCTGACTGATGGAGCACCAGGCCATCATGACAGGGAGCAGTTGTTGTTGTTTCCAATGTACAAACAAGAAAGCAAGGCTTGGCTTCCAGAAACACAGCGTCAACTGCACTGATGCAATCAAACCAAGAAAACAAAACTGCAGGTAATTCACCTAGAAAAAGGGCAGAACTGCAAACAGCCTGATACATAATTTAAAAGTCACCTAATCTCTTCTCTTTGTGCTAATATCACATTAGCATGAAAATTGGTGAGAATTTTGTTGTAGTAAGTACCATGCATTTGCTGTCACACTACGATCTAATGTATCAATAAACTTAAATTAAAAAGGGAAATAAAAAGTAGTCACCTCAGTGAAGCTAAGTGAGTTGTACAGAAATAAGAAAATCATGAAGGCCGTTAAGGCTTCCTGCTCTGGCTGAAAACCCCATGAGAGAATTTCAGGCATGGAAATTCAAGACGCTGTGGCAAAAATGTTCTGTGTGAAACATCTCTGTGAGTGAGGACCTAGCAGAAAGAGTAACCATCAAAGAAGGATGTACTTTTCTCTAAATGGAGGAGAGAACTTTTACTTTGCCTATGGCCTTGTCCAAATACTGATGGAGTTTGTGGACTGAAAACGCTTCCATATCCTAGGCAGCTCATGTCAAGAGTCTCAGGTGATCACTGACATCATACATAAGAGTGTCAATTGTTAAATTAACAACAGGAGTCACTGTGCACTTACTTCCTATGCAGGATCTCTGTCCTCAGTGAGATGTATTATGAAAATTAACTATAAAACTTGTTCTCAAACAGTTTGTATATTTTGTGTATATGTGTAAAATTGTTGGTCTTCTGTGTATAAAGTTAATTGAAAATGCATTTTAATGAAGAATGGGATTGGGAATGGGAGAGGGAGAAGGAGGTGGGGTGGGAGTGGTGGTGGGAGGACAGGTTTAGTGGGAAGAATGCTATATTCATTAAGTTGTACTTATGAAATTTGTGCTCATTAAATAAAAGGTTTCTTTGGAAAAAAAGTTGTACTTATGAAATTTGTATTCCTTAAATAAAAGCTTTCTTTGGGGAAAAAAAGTTAGTGTAACCACAATTAGATGGTACTGGCATAAAAACAGACATGCTGAGCGATGTGACAGAACAGAAAACAGAATAAACCTATGGATTGAGAATCAAGTGGTCTTTGACAATTGTGCCAAGAACATACAATGATAAAAGGATAACTTGTCAATGAAGCAGGTTGAGGAAACTGGATATCCACCTGCAACAAAATAAAATAACAACCCGTATTTTTTTCTTTTTGAAATATAAATGTGCATTTATTTGTGTCCATGCCATCTAAAGCTGTTGAGTACAGTAATTAGGACCAGAGAAGGGACGGTTCAGAACCCAAAACACCGTCACCACAACAGCACAGGTGCCCCCTGGGCTGCGAGTCTGAGCTCATGAGGCTGCATGCTGGCTGCCAGTTTCCTCCCTGAGAAGCTCACTCCACGCTCCCTTGTCTCCTCCAGCATCTCTGGTCCCTCTCAGCTAGGGCCTGGACAGCGTCAGGATGGAGCTGCGCCCTCTCCTCCGGGCCTTCAGTCGCCTGTGGGCTGGGGCTGAGCACAGGCCGGGCCCGCAACTGCCCCTGCAGCCCCTCTGCAGCCTGCAGCAGGGCGGTGCGCTCCAGCTCCAGTGCCAACAGGGCCTGCTTCAGCTTGCTCTCACTGCTCAGCAGCTCTCCTCCGTGGCCTCCAGGCTTTGGATCCTGCTGTTTGCCACCTGCAATTGTTCAAGGAGGTCAAGGTTCTGTTTGTGTAAGCTGTTGTTGGTTTTCTCTAATTTATGCATTCCTTGGTTGTCACTGAGCAGGGAGGAATTGATGAACTCTTCTTGAAGCACATGGTACTCGACTTCATAAGCTTGTAACTGCTTAGCGATGTCCATCTCAAACACCTGGTTGATGGTCTTCTCCATCTGTACCAAGCCCAGGTTGGGCAGTGTGCTTTTGATAAAGTTGACTATGGTTTCTAGGTTTTCCTGCTGCAGAATCAAGGGCTTGTGGCTTCCCAACAGACTCAAGACAAAATGGATTAAGACTGAAGAGAAAGGTTTTTTGGTGTTTTTTTTGTTTTTTTTTTGTTTTTTTTTTTTTGGACAAGCAGAGTTAGACAGCGAGAGAGAGAGACAGAGAGACAGAGACAAAGGTCTTCCTTCCGTTGCTTCACTCCCCAAATGGCCGCTACAGCCGGTGCGCTGTGCCAGTCCGAAGCCAGGAGCCAAGTGCTTCTCCTGGTCTCCCATGTGGGTGCAGGGCCCAAGCACTTGGGCCATCCTCCACTGCCTTCCTAGGCCACAGAAGAGAGCTGGACTGGAAGAGGAGCAACCAGAACAGAATCTGGCACCCCAACCTGGACTAGAACCATGGGTGCTGGTGCCTCAGGTGGAGGATTAGCCAAGTGAGCTGTGGCGCTGGCCAAGAGGAAGATTTCAAACTCTAAACCTAAACCACTACCATCAAGAAATAATAGGGAAAAGGATTTTTGAATTCATGATGTTGATGTTGACTGGGATGTTTGTTGGATTTGGCCCTAAAACCAGAGAGAACAAAAATGAAAATACACCAATGTGATTGCCTCCAACCACAAAGCTTCTTGACAGCACAAGAAACAACCAACAGAGTGAAGAGACGACCTACAGAACAGGAGACAACAAGTGCAAATCACTCATCTCATAAGCGGTTAACACTCAAAATATTCAAGGACCTCCAACAGCTATATAAGAAGACACCATGTAATTTCCTTTATAAATGGAGCAAATACATCCACACGCATATCTCAAAGAGTACATACACAAGTACAAAAGATACAAGGAAATACACTCAACATCACTAATCCTCCCAGGAAATGTAAATAAAAACGTGTATTATATATCACCATGCCTTTTTAATATGACTATGGTGAACAGTACAGCCCTAATGGAAACCAGTAAGAGCTTTTTCAAATACTAAAAATGGATTAAGCTGGGCCTCTCCCCTGAGAACTTTGCCTCCATGTCAGGATTTTTTTAAATATTATTTGAAGGGCAGAATTACATAGAGAGATGGGGAGAGGGAGAGGGAGAGGGAGAGGGAGAGGGAGAGGGAGAGAGAGAGAGAGAGAGAGAGAGAGAGACCAAGCGAGCGAGCAAGAGATCTTCCAACTAGTGGCTCACTCCCCAAATCACTGCAATGGCCAGGCTAAAGCCAAGAGCCTGGAAGTCCATCTGGGTCTTCCACGTGGGAACAGAGGATCAAGGGCTTGAGCCTCTTCTGCTCCTTTCCCAGGCACATTAGTGGGCAGCTGATTTGGAAACAGAGCAGACAGGACTTGAATGGCACCCGTATGGGATGCTGGCACACAGGCAGTGGCTTAACAACTGGTGGCTTAACACGCTGTGCCACAATGCCAGTCCCTCACTCTGCATTTTAAGGCTTTCTTACAAGCAATATGACACCTGGCCATAGTGAACTCCTATAAAAATCAAGTCTGAATGCAGACTAGGTTCTCAATTCTTTCTTTAGATGAGCACCTGGCCTGTCAGGTGTACTCTCTTCATTGAACTTGGCTAGTATACTGCCTGCTAATTTTCCATTCATATTTAGAAAGAAATTTAACCAAATAAGTTAAAGATCTCTACAATAAAAATACAGAACAATGACAGAAGAGATCACCAAGGACACAAAAAAAGTGGAAACAAACTGCATGCCCATGGACTGTAATAACTAATGTAATTAAAATGTCCGTACTACCTAAATAATCCTACAGATTCAATGCAACGCAAATCAAAACACCAATCACATTCTTTACACAATTAGAAGAAACAACCAAAAAATCCATTTGGAATCACAAAAGACCCAGAAGAGCCAAGCAACTCTGAGCAAAACCAAACAAAAAGCTGATGGTGTCCCAATAGCTGATTTCAAAGCAAACTGCAAAGGTGCAGGACCTAAAACACCACAGAACTGGCACAATAGCCAACACACAGATCAATAAAGTGCAATAGAGAACTCAGAAATTAAGACAGGTAAAAACAGCCCACTGATCTTTGACAAAGGCACCAAGAATATGGGGAAAGGACAGCCTTTTCAATAATGGTGCTGGCAAAACTTGGTACATACATAGAAGAATAAAATTAAAGTCCTGGGGCCAGCGCTGTGGCGTAGCAGGTAAAGCTGCCGCCAGCAGTGCTGGCATTCCATAGGGGCACTGCTTCAAGTCCTGAATGCTCCACTTCTGATCCAGCTCTCTGCTATGGCCTGGGAAAGCAGCAGAAGATGGCTCAAGTCCTTGGGCCCCTGCACCCATGTGGGAAGACTTGGAGGAAGCTCCTGGCTCCTAGCTTCAGATCGACACAGCTCTGGCCATTGCAGCAATCTGGGGAATCAACCCGTGGATGGAAGACCTGTCTCTCTCTCTATGCCTCTGCATTTCTGTAACTCCACCTTTCAAATAAATTAATTAATCTTTAAAAACATTAGAATCCTATCTCTCCAAATACACAAATCAACTCAAGATGGATCAAAGATCTAAATGTTAGACATGAAAGTCTAAAATAGCTATTAGAAAACCAAGGGTGATTACTTCAAGATGTTGAAATAGGCTATGATTTCTTGGATAAGACCCCAAAGTGAGTGGATAAAAAAGAAGTGATATATACACACAATGGAACACTATTCAGCCATTAAAAGAATGGGATCTTCAATTTCAGTTCACAATTGATCATAATGAAAGGACTAAGAGTCAAAGGGAGCACATAAACAAGTCTAGTATCTACTAACACTAACCGATAGAATAAATAAAGGGGAGAGTGATCCAACATGGGAAGTGAGATACTCAGCAGACTCATAGAATGGCGGATGTCCTAAATAGCACTCTGGCCTCAGAATCAGCCCTAAAGGCACTCGGATCTGGCTGAAAAGCCCATGAGAGTATTTCAGGCATGGAAAGCCAAGACACTCTGGCAAAAAGATCTCTGTGAGTGAGATCCCAGTGGAAAGAACAGGTCTTCAAAGAGGGAGGTGCCTTTCTCTGAAGGGAGGAGAGAACCTCCACTTTGACTATGACCGTGTCTAAACAAGATAAGAGTCAGAGAACTCAAGGGGCTTCCATAGCCTTGGAAACTCATGACTGGTGCATAGGGAGATTACTGATGCCATAAACAGGAGTGTCAATTTGTAAAGTCAACAACAGGAGTCACTGTGCACTTACTCCTCATGTAGGATCTCTGTCCTTAATGTACTGTACATTGAGGCTTAATGCTATAACGAGTACTCAAACAGTATATTTCACTTTGTGTGTCTATGGGGGTGCAAACCGTTGAAATCTTTACTTAATGTATACTAAACTGATCTTCTGTAAAAAAAAAAAGAAATTATCAATTCCCAACTTGACTCCCACTGTGATTAAACATGACAATAGGTCTGATCTGATTTCATGAACATTTAGAAAAAATCATCTATTATTTTTCACTTTATGTTTCTGTGTGGGAGCAAACTGTTGAAATCCTTACTTAAGGTATACTAAGCTGATCTTCTGTATATTAAGATAATCGAAAATGAATCTTGATGTGAATGGAAGGGGAGAGGGAGTGGGAAAGGGGAGGGTTGTGGGTGGGAGGGACGGTATGGGGGGGGAAGCCATTGTAACCCATGAGTCGTACTTTGGAAATTTATATTCATTAAATAAAAGATAAAAAAAAAGAATGGGATCTTATCATTTTTAGCAAAATAGATGCAAATGGAGGACATCACATTGAGTGCAATAAGCCAGAAAGGCAAATACCGTATGTCCATATGTTCTCCCTCATTTGTGGAAGCAAAATAAAATTCAATGTGAACACAGAATGTTGATTACTAGAGACTGGGAGGGGAGGGGAGGATAGAAGGAATATGGATAACAAATAGGGGAAGCTGGACGTGGTTCATTAATTGCAAAAACATACAATGCTAATATGAGATGTTAATAAAAGAGAAATCCGGGTATTGGGTATACATAAACTCTGTGTACTACTTCACAAATTTTCTTTTGTAGATTAAAAAATGTTCTGGAACAAAAAGTTATTAAAACAAATAATACAGAAATAAATACATGGCTCCCAAAATCATTAGTTGCTATCAAGAAAGTATTAAATATATGAATAAATATCCACCAAATACTTAGAAACACACATTATCCTCGCACACACACATACAGTCCATTTCTCCAGGGGTCACTGGTCCCTCTGTACTCCTACTGGCAAATTTGAGGTCATAAACACCCAGGGAGGCCCTGCAATATACATATAATTCACAAAAATACACAAAACCCATTTCCCAGGTCAAGGGCCATTGGGACCTCTGCTCCCTTACAGGCAAGTGCATGGGGCATAAACACCCAGAGAGTCCCTTCATTGCCAGCCCCAGATTCCCAAGGCAGACACCACTCACTAGGCACATTCCCATGCCATTGAACCATCCCTGACTGAAAGGACCTCACTCCAAGTGGTGATACTGCCTCTCTTCCCAAGGATATGCAACCATCTCTTCAATAAATCTCTTCAATAAACCACAAAGGCTCCAACTTGAGAGCAGGGGGAGGGGCTGGAGCTGGGGCTATCCCCTGAGAACTTTCCATTACTATGCACTGTCAGGTTCCTCTGGAGACAGGCAGTACACAAAAGCATGAGGTAACATGAAACCAGGCTACAGGAGAGCCATGCCAGGTAGGACAACAGTGTGGATGATGGGGAATTCATATAGCCAGGCTAAGGCCACAGGCCTTATAAGACAGCCAAGGCAGGCCAAAATTATTTTTTCCTAAAGGCAGAGAACAGGTTACTTAAAAGACCAACTGACTACCTCTTTTAGTTATACTCCTAAGCCATATGCCACAGGCCTCTTCAAAGTCCTAGGTAAGAACAAGGGCCTGTATCAGCCCAGGTCACCTCTGATCTTAGCCCAGCAAGGTTTCCAGGTGTCTCTTCATTCATCATTGAGAAGCTGAGACCTTTCTGTTGTCTATAACAAAAATAACCCTCTTGGAAAATACTTGGCCACATCCTCTTACAAACAATTAGATAAAGACAAGTACATAACTGGACAAAAAACTGTCTAAAAAACCGGGAAAATTGTTCCTTTATCTGCGTAGCTACAGGATTCAAGTGTGGTTGTACCACCATTCTGGGAAACACAACACATGAGACTCACCTCACTAGATCCAAGGCAGAGTGTGGGCCTAATAGCCAGGTGGGTGCATAAGCACTGGGTCCAGTCCAGAAGCTCCACTGTTGGGCAAAGAGGAATAGTCCAACTCCTGGAAGGTCTGGGGATGTCAACTGACAATGCACAAGCCAGGAGCTGGTTACAGCCTCGTGCCCAATCAACCCAGGGCGCCTGTGAGTTCAGGGTTGAACTGAAGAGCATCATCAATCACCTGCATCTAAGAAATAAGTCTAGAATAGTGCATTCCTCAACAGCACCATGCCAAACACTGGTGCACGTAACACATTCAGTGTCCAAGAAACAATCTGTGCAATATTAACTATCATAAATCCTACAGAGCATGTTCCCAGATCAAAATGCACATTCAACTGGCAATTCAAAATACAAGGGTATGTGGAGTATTCACAAACACCTTGAGACCAAGCAGCAATTTGGTTTTTTTTTTAAAGATTTACTGATTTATTTATTTGAAAAGCAAAGTTACTGAGAGGTTTTCTGTCCTGTTTCACTTGCAAAATGGCCACAATGGCCAGCGCTGAGCTAATCTGAACAGGAGCCAGGAGCCTCTTCTGGGTCCCATGTAGGACTTGGATCATTTTCCACTGCTTTCCCAGGCCATAGCAGAGAGCTGGATCAGAACTGGAGAAGCCAGGACTTGAACCAATGCCCATACCGGATGCCAGCACTGCAAGGTGGTGGCTTTACCCATTGTGACACAGCGCCATCCCAGCAACACTTATTTTTACTTAAAAAATTCAAAACCAGAGCCTGTCAGAAATTAAAAGTATTATCCCAACAAGTGAAGATGAATATACAACACCAAATTCACGAGTTGGGAAGTGAATGCAGGTCTCCCGTGTGGGTGCTAGGAATCCAACTACTCAAGCAGCTATTGTCTGCCTCCCAGGCTGCACAGTAGCAGCAAGGTGGTCTCAGGGTTGGACCCAGACTTTACTTAGGCCCTGATATGGAATGTGGGCAAACCAAGGGACACCTTAACTGCTGCCCAAATGCCTGCTCTCATGAAGCCTTTTTCCTTTTTTTCTTTTTTTTTTTACAACTTATGCAACCCTGGGTATTTTGTTAAAGCAATGAACATTGGAAGAATTTGATTAAGAGTGAGGGAGATTTTAAAGTGAAATTCCTAATAAATCAATTTTTATTTTAACTTGGGGGAATAGGGAGGGAGCACACTGATGATCTGGGAAGGGAAGGTTCAAAGAGGGGTGAGAATTTGTAGTTTTGGGGAAAGGGAAGCTCTTTCGAAATGGGAGAGACAGGGTGGACCTGCGAGGAGGACGCAGATGCCTGAGGAGCAGGACACCAGCAGGAGTGTGTACGCACCAGCGCTGGAAGCCAAGGTGAGACAGGGCGCTCGCCCAGTACTGCTGTAACAGCCACCACCACCCCTCCCCCAACCCACCCTGGGACGGACACTGAGACACGCATGACTGAGTAGGGGAGGAAATAGAAAACGGAACAGAGTGAGTAGCGCCTGTGGAAAGAGCGCCCGATTCAGGGGGACAAATTGAGGGACTAAACAAGCGAGGATCCCTCCCCCAAGTCGGAGCTGCAGCGGGCGGGAAGCAGCCATCTTGTTTGTTTACATTCGGGCTTAGGGGAGAACTGCCTCTGCCTCTGCACTAACCTTTGGAGGCGGAGCCCAAAGGTGGAGTGGAGCGACAGGACACTCCTTGCACAGGGGCGGGCAGCGAGGGAGGACTAGAGATCCTAAAGAGAAGCCAGAATGAAATACTGGAAATGAAAAATTCAATTGACCAAATAAAAAACACCGTGGAATCTCTCGGAAATCAAACAGATGAAACAGAAGACCAAATATCAGAATTCGAAGACAAACTTCCAGAAATAATACAGTCAGTTCAAACGCAGGAAGAAGAAATAAAAAAATTAAAACATATGGTCGGAGACCTACAAGATTCAATCAAATGGTGTAATGTTTGGATAATAGGAGTCTCTGAGGGGGTGGAAAGAGAGAATGGATTGGAAGGTGTTTTCAATGAAATAATATCAGAAAACTTCAAACAAAGGCAGCTGGATAACAACAGGCAAATTCAACAGATAGCCAGGACTTCGAACAGGGTAGACCAGAAGAGAAATTCACCACGACACATTGTGGCAACACTCAGCTACGTGACACACAAAGAAAAAATCCTAAAATGTGCCAGAGAAAAAAGACAAATCACATTCAGGGGTAAGTTAATCAGACTCACCCCAGACTTCACATCACAAACACTATAGGCAAGGAGACAATGGCATGATATATTTCAAGTTTTAAAAGACAAACAATGCCAACCTAGAATACTATACCCTGCAAAGCTATCATTTATGAATGAAGGGGAAATAAAAATCTTCCAAGACAAACAGAAACTGAAAGAATTTCTATCCACGCGTCCAACCCTACAACACTTGCTCAAAGACTTGCTACACACAGAAATACAAAAACAAGAACTTCACTACAAAAAAAAAAAAGCGAATCTAGAGTAACCTACAAACAAAGTTCAAAATACATAAACAGCTTGTTTAGGAAACATGAATGGGAAAAGACAGTACTTAGTAATCACACTGAATGTGAATGGTCTTTTTTTTTTTTTTTTTTGACAGGCAGAGTGGACAGTGAGAGAGAGAGAGACAGAGAGAGAAAGGTCTTCTTTGCCGTTGGTTCACCCTCCAATGGCCACCGCTGCAGCCGGCGCACCGCGCTGATCCTGGCAGGAGCCAGGAGCCAGGTGCTTTTCCTGGTCTCCCATGGGGTGCAGGGCCCAAGCACCTGGGCCATCCTCCACTGCACTCCCTGGCCATAGCAGAGAGCTGGCCTGGAAGAGGGGCAACCGGGACAGAATCCGGCGCCCCAACCGGGACTAGAACCCGGTGTGCCGGCGCCGCAAGGTGGAGGATTAGCCTATTGAGCCACGGCGCCGGCCAGTGTGAATGGTCTTAATTCTACTACCAAAAGACATAGACTAGCTGATTGGATCAAGAAAGAGAATCTATCTATATGTTGCCTTCAGGAGACACACCTTATCAGCAAAGATGCACGCAGACTGAAAGTGAAAGGATGGAAAAAGATACTCCAAGCTAACAGAAATCAAAAAAGAGCTGGTGTGGCCATCCTGATATCAGACAAAATAGACTTTAACATAAAAACTATTAAAAGAGACAGAGAAGGGCATTATATAATGATTAAAGGATCTATCCAACAGGAAGACACTACTATTATAAATGTATACGCACCTAAGTACAGGGCACCTGGCTACCTGAAAGAATTACTAAAGGATTTAAAGGGAGATATAGATTCAAATACAATAGTAACAGGGGACTTCAACACCCCACTCTCACCAATGGACAGATCAACCAGTCAGAAATTCAACAAGGAAACAACAGAGCTAATTGACACTATAGACCAAATAGACCTAATAGATATCTTCAGAACCTTCCACCCCACAGCCAAATAGTTCACGTATTTCTCCCCAGTACATGGAATGTTCTCTAGGATTGACCATATGCTAGGCCATAAAGGGAGCCTCAACAAATTCAAAAAAATTGAAACTATACCATGCAGTTTCTCAGACCATAGCGCAGTGAAACTCAAAATCAACAACCCAAGAATCTCTATACAATATGCAAATATATGGAGAATGGACAACATGATCCTAAATGAACAGTGGGTTATCGAAGAAATTAAAAGAGAAATCAAAAGATTTCTAGAAACAAATGAAAATGATAACACAACCTATCAAAATCTGTGGTATGCAGCAAAAGCAGTGCTAAGAGGAAAGTTTATAGCAATTGGGGCCTACATCAAGAAGCTAGAAAGGAACCAAACAAATGAACTCTCCATGCACCTCAAGGATTTAGAAAAACAGCAGCAAATGAAGCCCAAATCCAGAAGGAGGAAAGAAATACTAAAGATCAGAGAAGAAATAAACAGAATTGAAACCAAAAAGCAATACAAAAGATCAACAAAACCAGGAGCTGGTTCTTTGAACAAATAAACAAAATCGACACACCATTGGCCCAACTAACCCAAAAAAGGAGAGAGAAGAACCAAATCTGTAAAATCAAAGATAGTAATGGAAATGTAACAACAGACACAACAGAAATAAAAAGAATCATTAGAAACCACTACGAAGAGATGTATGCTAACAAACTGGGGAACCTAGAAGAAACGGATAGATTCCTGGACACATACAACCTTCCTAAACTGAGCCGTGAAGATATAGAAAATCTAAACAGACCCATAACCATGGAAGAAATTGAATCAGTAATAAACGCACTACTGAAAAAGAAGAGCCCAGGACCAAATGGCTTCACCGTCGAATTTTACCAGACATTTAGAGAACAACTAACCCCCGTTCTTCTCAAGTTATTCAAAACAATTGGAAGGGAGGGAATCCTCCCAAATTCTTTCTACGAAGCCAATATCACCTTAATTCCTAAGCCCAGAAAAGATACAACAGAGAAAGAAAACCACAGACCTATCTCCCTGATGAACATAGATGCAAAAATACTCAACAAAATTCTGGCAAACCAAATCCAACTGCACATCAGAAAGATCATTCACCCGGATCAAGTGGGATTTATCCCTGGTATGCAGGGATGGTTCAATATTCGAAAGTCAATCAATATAACACATCACATTAATAAATTGAGAAACAAAAATCATATGATTATCTCAATAGATGCAGAGAAAGCATTTGACAAAATACAACACCCTTTCATGATGATAACCCTAAGCAAATTGGGGTTAGAAGGAACATTCCTCAACACAATTAAGGCAGTCTATGATAAACCAATGGCCAGCATCATAATGAATGGGGAAAAGTTGGAGGCATTTCCATTGAAAACTGGCACCAGACAGGGATGCCCACTCTCACCATTGCTATTCAATATAGTCCTAGAAGTGTTAGCCAGGGCCATCAGGCAAGAAAAAGAAATTAAAGGGATACAAATGGGAAAGGAGGAAGTTAAACTATCCCTATTTGCAGATTACATGATACTATATATAGGGGACCCAACAAACTATTGGAACTCATAGAAGAGTTTGGTAAAGTGGCAGGATACAAAGTCAATGATTAGAAGTTAACAGCCTTTGTATACACAGGTAACGCCAGGGCCAAGGAAGAACTTCTAAGATCAGTTCCATTTACGATAGCCACACAAACAATAAAGTACCTTGGAATAAATTTAACCAAGGATGTCAAAGACCTCTATAATGAAAATTACAAAACACTAAAGAAAGAAATAGAAGGCGACACAAAAAAATGGAAAAACCTGCCATGCTCATGGATTGGAAGAATCAATATTATCAAAATGTCCATTCTCCCAAAAGCAATTTACAAGTTCAATGTAATACCAATCAAAATACCAAAGTCATTCTTCAAAGACCCAGAAAAAATGATGCTGAAATTCATATGGAGAAACAGCAGACCGAGAATAGCTAAAGCAATCCTTTACAATAAAAGCAAGGCCGGAGGCATCACAATTCCAGACTTCAAGACATACTACAGGGCAGTTATAAACAAAACAGCCTGGTATTAGTACAAAAACAGATGGATAGACCAATGGAACAGAATAGAAACACCGGAGATTAATCCAAACATCTACAACCAACTCATATTCGACAAAGGACCTAAAATCAACCCCTGGCACAAGGACAGCCTCTTCAACAAATGGTGCTGGAAAAACTGGATGTCCACATGTCGAAGTATGAAGCAAGACCCCTAGCTTACACCTTATACAAAAATCCACTCAACATGGATCAAAGAACTAGAGATGCGCCACAACACCATGAAACTAATTGAGAACATAGGGGAAACCCTTCAAGATATTGGAACAGGTGAAGAATTCCTGGAGAAGACCCCAGAGGCACGAGTAATCAAAGATAAAATAAACAAATGGGATTACCTCAAATTGAAGAGTTTCTTTACAGCAAAGGAAACAGTCAGGAAAGTGAAGAGGCAACCAACAGAATGGGAGACGTTATTCAAAAACTACACAACAGATGAAGGATTAACAACTAGAATCTATAAAATGATCAAAAGACACCACAAAATCAAAACAAACAACCCAATAAAAAATGGGCCAAGGACCTTAACAGACATTTTTCAAAAGAGGAAATCCAAATGGCCAACAGACACATGCAAAAATGCTCAGGATCCCTAGCCATCAGGGAAATGCAGATCAAAACCACAATGAGGTTTCACCTCACTCTGGTTAGATTGGTTACATACAGAAATCAACCAACAACAGATGCTGGCAAAGATGTCAGGAAAAAGGGACACTAATCCACTGTTGGTGGGAATGCAAACTGGTAAAGCCACTATGGAAGACAGTTTGGGGAGTCCTCAGAAACCTGAATATAGCACTACCACAGGACCCAGCCATCCCACTCCTTGGAATTTACCCAAATGGAATTAAAGGGGAGAAAAAAAGAGCCATTTGCACCTCAATATTTGTTGCAGCTCAATTCACAATAGCTAAGACATGGAATCAACCTAAATGTACATCAATGGATGACTGGATAAAGAAACTATGGGATATGTACTCTGTGGAACACTATATAGCAGTAAAAAACAATGAAATCCGGGCATTTACAACAAAATGGAGGAAGCTGGAAAACATCATGTTGAGTGAAATAAGCCAGTCCCAAAGGGACAAATATCATATGTTCTCCCTGATCGATGGCAACTAAACGAGCATCTAAAATTATACCCATTGAAGTGAAATGGACACTATGAGAGACAATGACATGATCAGCCCTTGTCTAGACTGTTGAGGAACAACTTACTATTTTATTCCTTTTAGTATTGTTGTTGTTGTTGTTGTTGCTGCTGCTCTGTTTGTTCTACATAAGACCACTGGTTGAACTCTGTAATCAATGCACAATCATTCTTAGGTGTTTAAAATTAACAGAAAAGTGATCTCTGTTAAACATAGGAGTGGGAATAAGAGAGGGAGGAGATATATAGGTTGGCACATGCTCACTCGGACTTACCTCCAATGGTGGAACTAGAAATGTGCCAGGGGATTTCAACTCAATCTTACCAAGGAGGAAGGTACCAATGCCAACGCACTTGGTAAAGTGATAAGTATAAATACACAACCGATCAAAAATATAGGGTATGTGTCGATGAAATTTCACAAATAAGACCAGTGTAAGCAACTAATGAAGGATAGAATTAAAAGGAGAGAATGATCCTGCGGGGAAAACAGGACACACAGCAGACTCATAGAATGGTAGCACTCCTGCCTCAGAATCAACCCTTGGGACATTCGGATCTGGCTAAAAGGTCCATGAGAGTCTCACAGGCATGGAAAGCCATGACACGGCGGCAAAAAACAATCTAAATGAAAGATCCTGGTGAACAAGACCCCAGCAGAAGGAACAGGCCATCAAGGAGAGAGGTGCCTTTCTCTGAAGGGAGGAAGGAACCTCCACTGTGATACGGCCTTGACCAAAGAAGTTCATTCAGAGTCAGTGAACTCAAAGGGCTTCCATAGCCTAGACAGCTCATAGCAAGAGTCTCGGGTGATTGCTGACGTCATAAATAAGAGTGCCAATTGTTAAATCAACAACGGGAGTCACTGGTTACATGCTCCCCAGGTAGGATCTCTGTCCTTAATGTGTTCTACTACGAAACTTAAAAACAACACTACTAGTCGAACAATACCCTATACCTTGTGTGGTTGTGTGAGTGCAGCCTGTTGAAATCCTTGCTTAGTATGTACTAAGTTGATCTTCAGTATATGAAGGTAATTGAAAATGAAACTCGATGAAGGGCGGGATGGGAGAGGGAGTGGGAGAGGGGAGGGCCACGGGAGGGAAGAAGGTTGAGGGGGGGCACAACAATACAAAAGTTGCACTTTGTAAATTCACATTTATTAAATAAAAAATAACTATATAACAAACAAAAAAGAAAAAGAAAAAAAAGAACTTAATACATTACCCTTTTAGTATTTTTTATGTTCTACTTAAAACTATTGGTTGAACTCTGTAATTAATACACAATTACTCTTAGGTGTTTAATTAATGCTATAACTAGTACTCAAATAGTATTTTACACTTTGTGTTTCGATGTGGGTGCAAACTGTTGAAATCTTTACTTAATATATGCTAAATTGATCTTCTATATATAAAGATAATTGAAAATTAATCTTGATGTGAATGGAATGGGAGAGGGCGTGGGAGAGGGGAGAGTTGTGCGTGGGAGGGAAGTTATGGGTTATGGAAGTTATTGTAATCCATAAGCTGTACTTTGGAAATTTATGTTCATTAAACAAAATAAAATATAAAAAAATTTAACTTGGAACAAATATAAATTGCTTGACCTAGATATACCTGATGACTTAAAAATATGTCATGGGATAATAATGGGATCTCAAATCAAGCATGGAATGAACCCCTTCTACTCTCAACATGTTTGCTATGCCAGCCTCACGCTGAAAATGCCATGATTGAAAACAGGTCATTTTTATTCATGCAACTTACTGTCACAAGCAGAGAATGGCAGTGTGTGCGTCTTGGTTTCAGGTTTAGAAACAAATTTGGGGACTGTCCAATGACACTCTTGGACATAGAAAAGTATAGCTGTGTAGACAGCAGCCCAGCATCACGTACAGTGGGGCATGGCCTCACTCTGAAAACTATATGGTGTCCTGTCACCACGGTAATGTGCTGAGTGACATCGGCCTTCCATTCCAACTGTCACTCTGTGAGCTGAGAGGCTCACATTTGAACGCAGTAGTGCCATCCCCATCTTCATGGCCAGAGTGGTCCAAGATGGGGAATCACAACTGCTGCTCAGCAGGTAAGTCACAGAGACCTCCACGGGGCTGTTTCTTCCACGGGGCCAGCACGTGCTGCATGACACACTTTCCTCAGGGACTTTCACTTCCCCTACTCCAACCTGTCTACAGATCTATAAATCTGGAGGTTAGTATTACTCACTTTCTACTTTCAGTGCTTCTATTTATTTGCTGTTGTAAATATTTCCTATATTTTGAAAAATACATTGTTCCTAATGCCAAGTTTGCTCACAGCTATTGAGAGAATAGATGAGAGGGAAGAAACCACACTACTTTCGTCAGGTCAGGAGAAATTGAGACCAAACACAAAACAGACATCACTCAAGAGGGAACTTTCATGCCCATCTCTTCAGAGGTCACCATCTGAGACCAAGACTATAAGAACAGTGGTAATCCAGAGATATTTTTTCACATGAGAAAAGAAACTGGGATGTCAGGCTGGGATTTCCACGGGGTGGGTGAACACATGAACCCTGCTGTTTGGGGACTATCAGGGAAGTGGGGAGGAGGGACAGTGTGGCTGGGTCAATGAGATGGACATCTGAAGACAGAAGAGAGGGGACCTACTTGGTGGTCTGCAGGGAGAAATGGGTTTGAATGCAGAAGGTTTGACAATGGGTCGACCTCTCTGACAGGAGAGGGAATGTGTCTTCTGTCCCTGCAGGGTCTAGAGAGAAGTGAGGGCTTCCTAAGGACTGAGTTTTGGTGAGGAAGGTCATGGGCACACTCAGAGCTGCTACAGACACTGCCCTTTCTCAGATAGAAATTTGAGGCTGCTCAGCTACTTTCTGAGCAGGAATTCCTAATTTTCTGAGAAATTAAACCACACCAGACACAGGGTAAATTATAAAGGAAAGAAGATCCTTGAGCTCAGGGTTGTCAATGGTGGGAGTCTGGAGATCAGGTGCTCATATCTGGTAAGCGTCCCAGGTTGTATCCTACCATGGTGCACAAGTGGAAGAGCAGGACCATGCAGAAGAGAGACAGTGGGAGGGCTGAGCTTGCTTCCTGATGACCCACCCAGGTCCTGACCAGTTCAGTCCTGAGACAACCACAGGAATCCCCTTCAACTCTAATCACTGCTGAAAGCCCCACCCTACACCACCACAGTGATGGGTGTCAATGTCAACCTGTTGGAGGACAAACCACAGGCAAACCACAGGGAATCACAGAAGGAAGGTCCCTGAGGCCCTGCCCACATGGCACACTTTCAGGTGAATTTCTGTTAAGTGTGCATGTGGGCAAGGCCATGGCAAGGAAGAGAATTCATGGCTCACCCTAACATGGCACTTTCTGGGAGATGCCCTGACCACTGGGCCATGGGGTGGTCATCTGATTATGGGGAAGGCTGGGAGACAGGGGACAGTGTGAAGATGCCAGACCACAAAGGGCTCAATATGGGCTTCTCCAGACCCTCAGAGAGGAAGTCCTGGAGGGAAGTGTCCCACTTTAAGTCAGGATTAGAAACCCAGAGGAGACATCTGGCTCACAATTTCTCTTGTCTCTGACACTTCTTCCAGAACATGGGTGTTCCCTAGGAAACCCTGGTCCTGGAGGATTTGAGAGAGTAGAGGAACTCCTAGTCCAGGGTTCTTGGGGGCAGGAAGAAGACATCTCGGGTGTTCAGGGTTCTCTGTCCACTAGGGACACAACAGTGATCCTGCCCCTGATCCATCACTTGTCAGTTTTGGGGCTCTGGACAAGCAACGGTCAATCTGTAAACTTCAACTTGCTCAACTACAAATCACACGGAACAACTGCTAATCTGCCATAACTCAGGGCTAATCCTTGGGCAATCACAGAGATTCTCCAGGAGGTAGAAAGCTTTCTACCCTCTTCAGTAGTCATCCTAGAATCCTCCCTGTATTCAGTCACCCCCACATGACTCATTTATTCTTCCAGGCATTTGAAGACTGAACAAATTCAATAGTGAAGCAACAACTTGGAAAGTTTTCACTTGTTTTTAATCCCTGGAGCTCAAAACCACGCACAGAATATATCAATATTTCCACATCTCACACAGGGAATTTAGGCACAGGGGTGGTGGTGGGGATGAGGTGTGAGGGTCTGTGCAACTTTCCCAGGTATATACAGCTTCCCCCTTGTTTGTTTGGGGACAATGTTTTTCTTGGTAAGAATTGGCTGGAATTGGCCAATGGATCCATCTAGGCCTGATACCTTTTGTTGCAAACTTATGCGTTCATGTCTTTCCTAGTTACAAAGGCCTCTTCAGCTTGCTTAGATCTTAGCTTGGCTAGCGGAAGTGGTTTCTGACTCTAAAGGAATCAGTCTGTTCCATGGGATCTGTCCACTTTGTGAGCACACAGTATGCAAAACACTCCTTTATTTTCCATTTACTGTCCACGCCATCCATGGTAAGGATGTAGCAGTACACTGTTACCTCTTTTTTGAGCTTGGATAGGGAGAGGTTTCACAATCTTACTGAGCTTTTCAAAGAAACGATTTTTGACTTTTTGGTTTTTGCTGTTGAGTTCCTATTTTCTATTACATTGATTTCTGAGAAAAACTGCCATTTTTTAACATCTAATTTACATTAATTGCCCTTTGATCCTCTGGTTTCCCAGGCCAAAAGAATCCCTTATTATCATAGGGCATCTTCATTTTCTAATATATTTCATTAGTGGCACCATTTTCCTTCTCAGCACTGCTTCAATGCAACCCACAAATGATGTTTTCATTTTGTTTTGTTCGCAATAATTTAAATTTACCACAGAGTCTACTAGGGATCCATTTGTTTTGGACAGTATGTTATTTGGCTTCCATACTTGCTGGGGAATTTTTCAAGCAATCTTCCTTTATTGAACGCTAGTGCAATCCCTTAATGACTTAGTAGCATATTCTGTATGACATGCAATATTTAAATAAGTACAGTGTGTGATAGGGCTCACACTTTGGTCTACCTCAGAAACTTCTTCATGTGAACCACAGAATGTAGTTCTCTTACTGTGGAAATCGCTCTAAATGCAAATCAAGTCTCATTGATTGAAGGTGCCTGTACTGGTTTTTAGGGTGGCCATAACTAAGGACCAGGTTGGTTGGTTGGTTTGAAAAGCAGGAAATGCTGTTTCATGTCTGAGGGTTGGTGTCAGAAACCCAGGTGTAGGCAAGGCAGACTCCCTCAGAAATCCACCAAGGACAACCGTTCCTTGCCCGTTCTCAGCTTCCTCTGGTTTCCTGGAACCCAGGGCTTCCTGGATAGCTACAGCAATGCTTGAATTTCTTCCCCCACCATCTCCTGGCTGTCTCCCATCTTGGTCCTGCCTTTTCATCTTCAAAGATGACCTGCAGGTGTACCTACACCTTCTCCAATATGAACTCAGCTTAATGGATTCAGTCTCCAATGACTCAAAGGTCCTGCGAGTGAAGCATCTACTTTGGGCAGACATGATGAAGCCCATCAAGTGTTTACTTGAAAGGCAAAGTAACAGAAAGCAAGAGGGAAAGACAGAGAGAGAGAGATCTTAAATCCTTTGGTTCACTACGCACATGGCCATAATAGGCAGGGCCAGGCCAGGATGAAGCCAGAAGCCAGGAAATTCACCTGGGTCTCCCATGTGGGTAGCAGGGACTTAAGTACGTGGGCCATCTTCCAGTGCCTTCCCAGGCACATTAATAGGAAAATCAGCCAGTATGCTGATACAAGATGCTAGCATCAAATGGGGTGGCTTAACCCACTGCCCTACAATGCCAGCCCGCAGCTTTTTGTTCTTACAAATCAATGTTAGAATTGCCAACCTAGGCCGGTGCCGCAGCTCAATAGGCTAATCCTGCATCTGCAGCACCGGCACACTGGGTTCTAGTCCCAGTCGGAGCGCCAGATTCTGTCCCGGTTGCCCCTCTTCCAGGCCAGCTTTCTGCTGTGGCCAGGGAGTGCAGTGGAGGATGGCCCAAGTGCTTGGGCCCTGCACCCCATGAGAGACCAGGATAAGACTTGGTTCCTGCCATTGGATCAGCGCGGCGCACCGGCCGCAGTGGCCATTGGAGGGTGAACCAACGGCAAAGGAAGACCTTTCTCTGTCTCTCTCTCTCACTGTCCACTCTGCCTGTCAAAAAAAAAAAAAAAAGAATTTCCAACCTAAATAGACATGAAAAAAGCTTGTACCTTGCAGGCACACAAGTGCCATCTGTGCTTTATTTGAGGGCAGTTGCCTCATACACTATGTCCCTTCAGGCTTCCCAAGGTCAGCAAGGGGAAAGACTTGTGCAAACACGGCTGTCCCACAGTGACTTCCTTTCTCTGATTGCAGATGACCTCAAGAGCAAGTGAAAACCCTACATATTCTAGAATCCCTCCACTGCTGAGGAACGATCGAAGGGATGGGAGAGGGAACTTCCTGCCTGCTTTCTTCTGGTGATCCAACCTGATTCCAGTTTCTTGGTGGAAAAAGGACTGGGGGTGTGGAGAAAGAAACAGATGGGCCAGGAACATCTATGGCTACGTATGGCAGGCCCTGGAAATAGCTTTGCCATGTAGATGCTGTTAGGTTTGTGTGCATCACTGTTGTGAGATCTATATGAGTGGTCATGAATGTGTTTAAAAGCATTTGTGTGTGTGTGTGTGTGTGTGCATTTCCCCAGAACATGTTTTTCCACATGCACAACTCAAGTCTCGGTTCTCAAAAATATCTGATCTCCCTCTGCACTTTATGTAAGTGAATCGTTCAGCCCTCTCCCAACATGTGTCTGAAGGGTAGGTTCCACTTCCATTCCTTATATGGACATGATACATAAACAAGTGGCCCAAGACATTCATGTCCCAATGAGAAAAGCAAGTATGAACCCTGACCTCCTGGCTACTGAGCTGTAGTCAGCACTCAGCCATGAGATAACTATCAACACCATGAAAGGGAGTCCAGGACTTACATATTCCCCAAGAGTTATCATAACCATAGAGATCCAAGATGTTATACACGATTACAAGCTGAGATCCAAGGTCAAATAACACAAGAAGCAATGGGTACACTGAACTGCAGGCTTCTACATCATCATGAATGTGAAACATAAACAAAAATTCTGGTCAACTCACAGATTCTGACAGTGAAGGTAAACCAATGGCAAGGCCAAGGCCCTTTCTCAGCAGCTGGCCAAAGCAGAGAAAGATAAGGGAGAAATGTTATTGAATTTAACAGATGATCAACACAAGCTGTGGAATTAAATGCTCAAACCCAGCAGAATTCTCCCTGAGCGTACAGCGCAAAATAAGGACTGAAACTACAATGATGTTGTGAGCCTTATGTCCATCACCCTTGTCTCAAATCTCCTGTGTAGTCTCTGAGACACCATTGCCCACCACATGATGACTTCTTGCATCAACTATCCCACTGTTGCTTTAGATAGCAGGCCTGGGCCGCCCATTCAATGGACATAAACATATCATATAGAAAAGAAAGACAAAGAGGTTACAAAACCCATTAAATACATTAGGAATACATTTGGATTTCAGTGTTTTAAATCTTATTTAATTGCTTTGATAATGCAGGACTGTGGAATACCTGAATATAATGGGATGTTTTCATACAATGGAGTCCCTCCTCCCAATAAAGGTTGCTTTTTAGCATGTTCAGAAGCTGATAGGAGAAGTGATGTATTCAAATACAGTAAGTGCCAGGAGAAGAAATGACCTTGTAGAGACACCAAGACAGCAATGGGAGTTTAGGTCCGGTTCCCAACAGATAGGAGGCGTCCTAGGATTTTTTCCTGAAATACTGCAATCATGGTGGTACTGACCCGATTTCAGTGGACTGTTTCCCCTGGATGAAGTGCCTCTTGCTAGAAAGCCAAAGGCTCTGCTTCTCGTTTCTTTCCTGCTCGTCTGCTCTGCCTTAACCCTCGCCCCACGCCCATGTCCATCAGTGTTCCTCGGGTCACTGAGGGGCAGCTCCACCTGTACTGACAGTCACCCTATTTCCTCCTAGTGCCCAAGGAGGATGCAGAGGCGGAGCTTCCTGCTGACACAGCGGATAAAGAATCTCCACACACTGAGGTGAGGTGCCCCACCTTTCTCTAAAACAGAAACGCTCCTTCCTTGGCTGCTTTCTTAATAAAACAGAAAGAAAAATCCAAACACGGGAAGGGTCAATCACACACCCTGTGCTTGATGGGAGCAACTGCAGTAAAGTCTCTATGTACTGAGGGATGACTCAGGACACAACAAGCAAAATGGCAGCACCAGTTGGCACTGGACATAGCAAGATTTTCCTCAGCACCATATCCCTTCCTTTGCGAATTCTGTAATACTGCCAACCAAAGTGCACTGAACAGACATGTGTGAAGAGCTCGTGTCTGCTGGCGTGAACTAGGATCTCTCTGTTCTTGTCTTGGGGTTCCCTCCATGGGACTGCTCTTCCCCATCTGGTTTCAATGGCACCAAGTGAATGAAAGACCTGCGGTCACGGCACACAGCTCAATCTGTTCCTTAGTGTTGTCTTCTAATTACAGGTGACCCCAGTAGGAATGACAATTGGTACATACTCTGGAATCACTCCCTGAAGCAGGAATAGTCCAGATGGTGACATAGGGGGGACTACCCTGGGGACTTTATCATGCATGGTCACCTGATGCCAGCTCCTTGCTGTGGAAGGGAGCTGGGGATGCAGCCATAAAGCTCAGAGCATGCACAGCACAGTGGGATCTGGGGGTTTTCAGATGGAGGCTGGAGCCACTGTCATTCAGGAGTGGGGAAAGTGAGGCACTGAGAGGAGGTGCCATCAGCTCCTCTCCCTCACTGGAACACTTGAAGCTGTGGTCAATGTCTGGCTGAGGGGCAGGGCCACAGAGCCCAGGAAGGGGCTGAGAGCACAGAGGGGGAGCAGGGTCATGCTGTGTGATCCAAGATGTGCACAAGGGTGAGGGGAGGAATGGGCGAGACACCTCTGTGAACACTTATTGTCTGTCTTTGTGTCTCTGAAGATTGGAACTCAAAGAGCATTTCTAAGTCCTACAGTGAAGCTGAAGTCTCTTCAGGTATGGAGCAACACCCATAAGGACGGGGGGTCATTAAGAGGGAACAATGGGAGTACACCTGCTGCTTAGGACTCCTGAGAGAGCACATGAAGTCAGGAGGAAAGAGAGGCAGTGTACGTAGAAGTCTGCTTTGTTCTTCTATGGGATTGGCACAGTAGCAACAGGTTTTATTTCCATGGGCATGAGGAGAACTGAGTTTACAATGAACTTTTCTTCCTTTCGAATGAAAAAATGTAATTTTCTCTAATACCCACCATCCTTGGCTTTGCCAAGGCAAAGCTGAAATCCACTGCGTCATGATGGGACAGCACTGACTAGGAACTGAGCACAGGAGATTTGTATTTGACTTTGGCACTGACCATTGTCAGTCCATTTGTGCGCAGTAACAAAACCCTTGACACTCAGTCATTCACAAGGAACAGAAATTCTTTCTTCCTGTGCGGAGGCTGGCAGGTCCAAGACCAAGGTGCTGCATTGCTTCTGAGGAAGGGCTCCTTGCTGCATCAAGGACAGGGGATGCAGTGGGCGCCCTCTCTCACAGGCACCGGCTGGAACCCACAGAGTCCTTGTAGCAAGTGCCAGCCGACAGTGACTAGTGGACCCTTCCCTCTGCATGGCCAGTCCGTGGATCAGCACCTTCATGCTCTGTCCTCATTGTCTACTCCAGTTTACTGGGCCTGACCCAGGCTGGGCAAGTTAAATACTTCCTCTGGGCTGACTGACTTCCAGTTGTGAGGAGAGGGCATAACCCTGAGTTCATCTCAGCTTCCACATCTCACCCAAGTCCACTGTCTGGAGTAGGCTGCATGACAGGCTGTCATCCAGCTGCCACGGGAGATGCAGCATGGTTGTGCAAGCTTCCCAGAGGATGTGTGTTTGGGGGTTCTGGGTTGGCGAATGGTGAAGCAGGTTAAGTGGCAGCTTGCAGTACCAGCATCCCATATGGCAGCTGGGTTGAGGGCTGGCTGCTGCACTGCCAACCCAGCCCCCTGCTAATGCACCTGGGAAACAGCAGAAGATGGCCCAAGTCTCTGGGCCCCTACACCCACGTGGGAGCTCAGAAGAAGCTTCTGACCCCTGACATCTGGCACAGTCCCAGCCATTGCGGCTATCTGAGGGGTGAACCAGCACATGCACGATCTCTCTGTCTCTCCCTCTCTCTCTGTAACTCCTCATTTCAAATAAATAAATAAATATTAAAAAAAAAACACAGTAACAGAAAGAGTGGGAGAAACAAGAGGAAGGGCTCTCCCATCCTTAGGTTTACTCCACAATTGGCCCCAGTATTGAGCTACACCAGGCCAGTCAGGAGCCTGAAACTCCATCCACTTCTCCCACATTGGTGGCAAGGGGACAAGCACTTGGGCCATCTTCTGGTGCATTCCCAGGCCCGTTAAGAGGGAGCTGGATCAGAAGTGGGGCATTCAGGACACTAACAAGTGCTCTGGGGGACGCTGGCGCGACCACAGTGCCATCCTCACGTGGCAGCACAACTTTCATTTTGCCTACAAAGCTCTCATAGCAGATGGCAATTTGATTCGTGCAGGCTGATGAACGCAAAGGAGATTGGCAATAATTAGGAGAGAGAATAGAGAAAGGGAAAGATGAAGGGTGGAAAACAGTGTGTTACAGAGATCATGTCATGGACATGGCTCCCTATGGAGTAACAAGATGACACGGGGGTCCTTTCCTGGCCACAGTCATGGGAGCTGAGGGCGGAAGAAGAGATGAACATTCTGAGATCCTCAGGCTCATTGCAGAGGTGAAGACATCCAGGCCTGGGATAGGGTTATAGACATGGGGTCCCAAGGCTGGCCCACATCATCCAACCAGCAGCAGGGATCCAAGTCCTCACCTCAAGCCTAAATCTCCCCTTTCCTTCTCTCTGGCAACCTCAACACCCCTGCTCTGGTGCACTCAGAAGGCTATGTGGCAGCATCTGAACTTTCCACTGGGTGTGGCAATTGGGGGGTGAGTGATTCCTCTTTCAACTCTTTTCTGATTCTCTCGCTTTCTTGCTCACAAGCCCCTGGTCCTGCTTCTCCCACGTTCCCTCCTCACCACAGTGGATGATTCGCATCCTGCAGGACCTGGTGGCATCCAGGCAGTGGATGTCCTTGCACTGTGGATGCTGATCCAGCCTCTCTGCAGCCCTCCCCTCTCCCTTCATCAGCCTTGCCCCCACTCCTCACCCCTGGACTGCACTATGAAACGGTGCTGAGTAACCCGACTGCCCACACAGGGAGCTGGGCTGGGGACAGGCAGGCAGGGTCCCAGTGTCAGTGGAGGGAGCACTCCAGGGAAGTCTGACTCTGGCCTCCATGTCCCCCAGGAGAGGGCCTTTCCTTAATGCCTGGTTCAGGAAACTCACACCATTTCTTCTTCCCAGGTGTCCACATGTTCCCTGGAGGTGAACTATCACCAAAGTCTTCTGGACATGGAGGACCTTGACCAAGAAGAACAGGAAATGTGAGTTTGGAGCAGGTTGATGGGGGGCAGGGAAGTAAGTGCACACGGACTTCACTGCTTCACATTCTTTGTGATACCTCAGGGAAGCCAACATAATGGAGCCCAGAAGTGGAGAGGCTGCCGTCAGCCCTGATCCATCAAGTAGACACTAATGGATGTTCAGGATCTACACAGGCAAGTAAAGGATGTGCCCTGAGGTGGTCCCAGGGACACATCCCCATTCCATGGCAGCCCCTAGGGCTCCCAGGCTGAGCCCCCAGTGGCTGCTTTCATCGGAAGGGGAGGACTGGCACACGAACGTCATCAGAGGGAGCTGCTGGCCGTGTGTTTCTGGGGAGAGCCGCCAGAGCTGTGAACATCTCCCTCCAGAGCCTACATCCCTGCCTGCCCATCCCCAAAGTCAACAGGGAGACTCTCTGCCATGGGGAGACACAGGGCCATCCCTGACCTCCTCCAGCTCAGGATGATTAGGAAGGGGGTGAGAGAGTCACATTTTGAGGCTCCTTTTCACTCCAGGAGAACATCCCACTGCACTCACCTTTGCATCCCTGTGGGCACCCAACTTATCCTGACATTACAGAGGCTAGCACAGAACAAAGAGATGGGGCCGGCATTGTGGCACAGCAGGTAAAGCCACCGCCTGCAGTGCTGGCATCCCATATGGGCACCGGTTCAAGTCCCAGCTGCCCCACTTCCAATCCAGCTCTCTGCTATGGCCTGGGAAAGTAGAAGAAGATGCCTCAACTGCTTGGGCCCCTGCACCCACATGGGAGACCCAGTAGAAGCTCTTGGCTTCTGGCTTCGGATTGGTGAAGCCCTGGCCGTTGCGGCATCTGGGGAGTGAACTATCGGATGGAAGACCTATATTTCTCTGCCTCTCCTTCTCTTTCTGTGTAACTCCGACTCAAATAAATGAATGAATCTTAAAAAAAAAAAAAACACACACACACACAAGAGCTACAGGGATTTCCCAAGCCATAGGGGTCCTCAACCTGCTTTCGTAAAAGGCTGATAAAGAAGGATTATTTATATGGTTGGATTGTTTTATTTGGAAGGATTATAAAATTGTGCATCTGTCTAATTCACACAGAAACACGATGGCAATTCAAAGCTCACTTTGAAGAGCAAGAGGAGCAGAGTTATAAATCCCTTGTGTTCCTTTTATTTGTGCTCTAATTATAGTTAAATTATATATGCACACTGGGTTTATGACCTTTTGAAAAGAAGTGTTTTCCGTCACCCCTTCAATGCTGATATGCACAAAAGCAATAATGTTCGGGTTTAAAAGTCAAAAAAAATTATTCTTTTCTATTTCAAAGGCATAGTTACAGAGAGGGAGGGAGAAACAGAGAGAGAGATGTTCCATCCACTGGTTACTCCCCAGATGGCCACAACAGCCTGGGTTGGTCCAGACCAAAACCAGGAGTCAGCCTTCATCTGGATCCTCCACATCAGCTTAAGGGCCCAAGGACTTGTGCAATTTTCTGCTGCTTTCCCACATCCATTAGCAAGGAGCTGGATTGGAAGTGGAGCAGCCAGGACTTGGACTGCATCCCAAATGGGATGCAGGCATTACAGGTGGTGGCTTAACTCATCATGCCACAATTCTGATCCCAAAATGATTCTTCTCTAATAAAATCCCTGCAATCAGGGGAGAATAGAAAGAAGTTCTGCTTGACCAGGGGAGGAACTCAAAGAGCTCTGGGAAGTCTTCCATAGTTAACTTGTCAGTCACAAGCTAGGATCCTGGGGTATGAACAGAGTGAGGAGGGTCAGTACTCCTTCCTGTGTCATCAGACCTCCTCCTCCTCACAGGACCCAAGTAAGTTGGTCAAGAGAGTTCCCTTTTCCTGTGCATCTGAGGGGCTAAGAGAGTTCCCACTTCCTGTGCATCAGGTTCACTACCTAATGGGCCAGTTCCCTGAAGGCTGCCCAGGTGAATGTCTAGATGAATTTACTCTTTTTTTAAAGATTTATTTTATTTGAAAGGCACAGTTACAGAGAGCGAGAGCAAGAGCAAGAGAGAGAGAGAGACATGGAGACATAGAGAGATCTTCCATCCCAAATGGCCCCATCAGCCGGGGTTCGGCCAGACTGAAGCCAGGAACCAGGAGATTCTTCCAGTCTCCCACATGGGTGCAGGGGCCCAAAGACTTGGGCCATCTTCCACTGCTTTCCCAGACACATTATCAGGGAGCTGGATCAGAAGTGGAGCAGCCAGGACTTGAAATGGTGCCACATGGGATGAGGGAGTTGCAGGTGGTATTACCCTGTTATACCACATGTGGGCCCCCAGGAATTCACTCTTGTGGGATGTCCATACCACAAGCAAATGGGCCTCCATTACCGATGGCCCAAATCACTGGGCAGATCACAGCCTAGGGTCACCTTCGAGGGTCCCAGAAAACTTCCGAGTCCTGCACACACCCCTTGCACCAGCTGCCGCATCCTTGTCCTCCTCACTGATCCCCATTCCTGTGTCTTCCTGCGGATTCCTTTGCTCCTCAGAAGCCTGCAATGTGGAGGGTGGGACACAGAGGAGTTGGAGCTTCTCCAACCACAGGAAGCTTGAACAACGCAGGAGGAGACACAGCTCACCAGCCACATCTCTCCTCACCAGTCCTCTGCAGATTATGGTATTAAATTATCATCATCCGTACTGGTTGCTTTTCATATGGTTTTGTCCAATGAAGCACATCACAGGGAAACACCTCAGCAAAGGTAGAACTTAAAGGATCTGAGAGCAGTCACCCTAGTGACTACCACCACCACCAACCCCTCAGGAGGAATCCCATTTGATCCTCAATGAATAGTCACTGCCAGGGTGGTCTTTTCAATCCGTTCTTACAGCAATACTTTCTATGGTTTTTTAAAGATTTATTTATTGATTCAAAAGTCATAGTTACACAGAGAGAGAAGAGGCAGAGAGAGAAGTCTTCCATCTTCTGATTCATTCCCCAGATGGTCGCAACGGCCAGAGCTGCGCCGATCTGAAGACAGGAGCCAGGAGCCAGGAGCTTCTTCCAGGTCTCCCACACGGGTACAGGGCCCAAGGACTTGGGCCATCTTCTACTGCTTTCCCAGGCCATAGCAGAGAGCTACATCGGAAGTGGAGCAGCCGAGTCTCGAACCAGCACCCATATGGGATGCCAGCACTTCAGGCCAGGGCGTTAACCTGCTGACGGTCCCTAGGGGTTTTGTTGTCACCCATCTGTTCCTTCCATTGGAAGGCATCATGGGGTCCCTTTCACTCAAGGTTTCTCTTGACGACCTGGATGCCAATGTACTTTTTACCTAATGTCAGCTTGGATGGCACAGAATTCCAGGTTTAGTTTCTCTTCTCAAGCATCTTAAATATATTCTTTTTCCTTTTGCCCAGACTCGCTGTCTCTACAAGACCGATGAGATACTCAGTTTCATTTCCCTTTATGTCACTCATCCTTGTATTCTAGATGCCTGAACATTTTTCTTTTAATACATAGATTTTACTGCAATATCAATGGCATCAGCCAAAGTCATATCCAGTGGTCTTCTAAGATGGAATCTGACAGTGCATTTTCGTTGGCAGAAGAAGTCTGCATTGTGCTGATTGGCTTTGGGTCACTGCACTGTCTCTTCCCTTCCAGGAATCTCAGGCATCCAGCAGCTCCCTGTGCTTCTCTTCATCTCCTGGCATCTCTGATCAGGTTTCTGTTGTTAACATTTTCTTCTATTCACCTTCCGTGTCTTGAAAGGCACATCCTGCTCCTGTGTTTCTTCTAGTTTACACTTCATGGCTGATGTTCCTTTTCCCATTTTCCTTCTTCTTTCCCCTTTTCTCTCCATCCATTCCCGAGCTTCCTGGATTCTTAGTAACGACGTCCTTTCATGCTTGGTATCATTTTCCTAATGACTTTTTCCTCATCCTGGAAACTACCCTGCTGAGAGCACAGATGACATCAAGCTGGGAATGTTTTCAGTGTGGGAGTCCTTGCTCTCTTTCTAGTACTGATTCCCCCCTCTAATGCCTTTGTATGGGGATGGGCATATTCCCATCAAGGTTTTTGTTCTCCCTTTTGATGGAAAATTTGGTTTTTCTAGAATGAGCGCAAAGATTCAGAAAAGCTTGCCTCACCTCACACAGCTTCTCTCAGTGGTTTCTGTGCAAAGCTAGCAAATATGATATCTAATTTCCTAGTTTTGCAGTTTATATCATATGAGTCTCCCCACCCAAAATATTGCTACTTTAGAGAGGTCTCTTATGGAAGACAACAACGGTCCCCCAAGTGCACAAATCCAGATTTATTAGCTTTTTTTGACAGGTAGAATTAGACAGTGAGAGAGAGGGACAGAGAGAAAGGTCTTCCTTCCGTTGGTTCACTCCCCAAATGGCCGCCACGGCCAGCATGCTGCACCTATCTGAAGCCAGGAACCAGGTGCTTCCTCCTGGTCTCCCACGTGGCTGGAGGGCCCAGACACCTGAGCCATCCACCACTGCCTTCTCAGGCCACAGCTGAGAGCTGGACTGGAAGAGCAACAATTGGGACAGAATCTGGTGCCCAAACCAGGACTAGAACCCGGGGTACAAGCGCCGCAGGCAGAGGATTAGCATAGTGAGCTACGGCGCTGGCCATATTTATTCCCTTTTAATGGAGAGTCAGTATCAGAATCACTGAGCTCATGGACTCATCTAATCTACAAAATGATTTTCTCGTAATTATTGGTAAACCTTTCTTTAGTGGACATCCTTTCATTCATTTGATGAATCAGTTTTAGTTTCGTTGAGCCACAAAATTGAGAGTTTTTTAATTTTACTTGTGTCATTTGAGTTTAGAGTTAATAATTTTATTTTATTTTTGTATCAATCTAATTTCAGAAAAATTTGCGTTAAATCACAGAAATGCTTTTTAATTAATTAGTGATGTTATTCATTTTGAGTCTGTCAGACTGCCAGACAGGAACATCCGGGGTCACATTCACCTAGGCCACAACTCTAGCAGGAAATGGCTTTTGCCAAGTTCAGACACAGACAGCAGACTCACCCCAATCTCCTGGATTTGACACAGAATGGCCAAGAATCACCTTACTTTGTGCCCAAATTATCCTTAAATGCAGTGTTTTGAAAATAAGATCTCATAGGAAAAGCAGTGTATGAATTGTCTTTGCCAAATTAAAAAAATAATATATAGATAAAAAACCTATCATCTACATAATGTCAAGAACCAAAGCCTGAGCAATTAAATATGTATACACACACACATACTCTATAGAAGTATGGCTTGGAAGTAAAATCCTGCTGCGTTTATACAGATAAACTCACGTGTCAGGACTACGTGAATGAACTCTGGCTTCCTGTAGCCTGGGGTGCTCTACTGCTCACTGTCCAGGGACTCCTATTGGTGCAACGGCTGAGCCAGACCCACGGCTGCATGTTAAACATCTCCATCACACAAACTGGCATCACTTGTCAGCAAAAGGAAAGATCAACATCATGTGAGCCATTCCAGCCTCTGATACCCTGCCACCATGTACAGGTGACTCTTGGCTTATCAAGTGGTAGCTGCATCTTGAATGATGTCCACAGTCAAAATAACACGATGGGGCATATACCTTCCTGTATTCATGTACAGAGAGGCACACAAATATTAAATGAAAGCCAAAGCACATGTGCATAACTGTCGAAATACTTGTGTGTGTCTGCACAATATAGAAAATTGTTCTTTTACATGTAGTGCTATTTCCTTGCACTGGGATGTTTCACCATGCTGGGAAGGAGGAAATCACGACTCCCATTAGTCCTAGAAATGCTCACCCACACAGTTACAGGGTAGTGTCTGTCTGTCTCAGAAATAAATACCCAGAGACAGAAGTCCACCAATGATTTCCAAATACAAGAATTTCTAAGCAAGAAGATGTACATATACAAATCAATCACATACAACACAAGAAGAAACACACGACCTCTGTGGTTAGGGAGCACTGGGCTCTCCCTTCCCTGTTGCTCTGCATCAGGCTCATAACCACCCAAGAAGACCCTTCACACCAGTTTCAGGGTGTGATCACTGATACTCCCCAGGGGTGTGCCCATGCACAACCCTGACCACAGTGACTTCCCTCTCTATGGGGAGCTGGCCATCCTTGCCTGAGATTTTACCCAGAAGGAAAAGAACATTTTGTACAACCCAGGGTCTCAGAGCCTGGACTACAGACTGGGGTAGATGGAGTTGGGCCTCTCCTCTGAGAACTCCCACTCAATCTGAGTTATCTTTATGTATTTGAAAAGCAGGGTGATATGTAGAGAGAGATAGAGGGTGAAGATCTTCCATCTGCTGGTTCACTCCCCAAATGGCCACAAAAGCCAGGGCTAGGCCAGACCAAAGCCAGGAGTCTGGAACTCCATCTGGGTCTCCCACATGGGTGCAGGGACCCAAGGAATTGGACCACCTTCTATTTCCTTCCCAGGTGCATTAGCAGAGGGTTGGATAGCAAGCAGAACAGATAAGACACAGCTTGACTCCCATATGGGATGCTGGCATCGTAGCTGGTGGCTGAACCCACTGTGCCATAATGCTGGCCCTTCCTTGGGTTTTGAGGTTTCCTTTTGGGCAGGATAGGCAGGTACCAGGAAGATGACACCTGGCTGCAGGGTCAGCTATGCCATGGTGCCACCAGAATGTGGATCTGCACACTCCCCAGAGTCAGCTCTGGCCACCATCCCTGAAGATTACACACTCTGGGAGTCAGACTCGGCCAAAATGAACTTGTCCTAGAGATGTGGACCAGGCTAGCTGGAGGGCCACCACACTAGCTTTCTGGGAAACACACGGAACCTACATGCTGTAAGCCGCTTGTCTTGGAGGGGCATTCTGGGCCCACAGCAGGTTTACCAGCCTTCTGAACAATATGACATAAAAGAGATCCAGCTCACCAGGTCAGAGGGCGACTTTCAGTCCTGCTAGCCCATTAAGATATATAAGGAGTGTTTCTAACTTAGGGCCCAACTCTCTTGGGCAAAGAGGTTTAGCCAACTGCTAGAGGTAAGTGGGACTGGGGATTGCACATGTACAACCCAGGACAAAGTAGGACCTAAGGCCGTGGAAAGCCCACGTCCTGTCCCACCTCAAGCAGCAAGTTTCCAGACATCTCTTGGTTTGTTGGTGAGAGAATGAGCCCTGTCTGATGTCCAAAGGGAAACAACCAACTTCCAATAAATCTTTGGCTACACAACTCTGTAAATGTTTATAAACACTGAATGAACCTCTAAAGATGTATGTGTGTGTGTGTTTCTGTGTGTGTTTGTGTAACTACTCACACTTGTTTAAAATTACAGAAAAATTTTCCAGGACCCATCTGGCTACATCCTTGTAGCTGAGAACCTTCAACATCCTAGGAATATGGATTCATCACTATCATCACTCTATGTCAGAAAAAGTAATATAGTTAGAAAAATCTATGATTCCTAAATATATGCATCTATAAACTGAAAGTGTACAAATGGAAACAAATAACACACATCAGGCAGGGAAACACACAATTTGACACACAATCTTTTTTGTCCTCATGACAGTGAGATCTCCTCTCCCTCTCTGGATAGCTAGGAGGCAAAAATACCCATGGAGTCTTTTGCTGCCAAGTCCGGGATCCCTTGGCTGACACCAATCTTCACGGCCATGTCACTGAACCACCCCAACAACAGGGACTTCACTCTCAGTGTGGAGCTGGCCACTCTTTCCAGAGAAACAAAGCTCATCTTCTGAATACCCAAGGGGACCTGAGATCCACGAGTGACAGCTGTACCTGTGCCTTTCCCTTGAGAACGTCTCACTCTCTTTCCTAAAACTACCCTGGAGGCAGCACTCACAGACTTAAGGTGCTACGGTGCTGGACTGGGGATAGCCATGAAGGAAAGGCAGCAAGATGGGAATTAGGGGGCTTCCTCGGGCCCAGGAACAGCTCCAGACTGGTATTACCAAGCATTATTAGACCACCGGGTCTGGCCCATACTCCCTTGAGCTGGAAAGTGAACCTGGCAAGCTGAGGACCAGCTCACTGACTTGGAAACATTTAGGATCCACATACCCTAGGCCACTCTCACTTGTGGGGGACACTCTGGACCCACATCTTTCCTTTTACAAAAACACTTGAAAGAGCCTACAGATAGGAAATGGATCCTTTACCTGTGTAGGTGTATTCTTGGGTACAGAATGCTCCAACTCCTAGGAGAAAGAATTCATTACTATTGTAACTTCTAGAAAGGTATACATATACAACTACATACACACATATTGTATAATAATATAGCCACAAATAAATCTACAACTCCCAAATACATGAGTATCACCCTGAAACAGCTCACTGGCTCTCAGTGGGGAGCTGGCCACTCTTCCCAAAGATGCTTACCACAAAGGAAAGTTCATACCTTCAATAACCCATGGAGGACTCAGACACTCAGGTGCCAACAGGGGAGGCTGCAGCTGGGCCTCTCCCTTGAGAACATGTCCTCATTCTGTGTTCTGAGATTGCCATGAGAGCAGTACACATAGGCATGAGGTCAGGTGACTAAAGGGACAAGATGCAGTGCCATCAGAATGTACATGTTTGGGGACTTTCCAGAGACAGATTTGAGTCCAAGCTACTCTGCTTCCAGTCCAGCTTCCTGCTTATGTATCTGGGAAGGCAGCAGAAAACGGCCTAAGTTCTTGAACCCCTGCCACCCAAGTGGGAGACCAGGATGGAATTCCTGGCTCCTGGCTGTGGCTCGTTCCACACTTGATGGCTGTAGCAATTTGGGAAGTAAACCAGTAGATGGAAGTGCTCTCTCTCTCTCTCTCTTCGCTCTCTCTTTTTCTCTCTCTTTCCTCCTTGCTCTCTCTCTCTTGCTCTGCCTTTCATATAAATAAGTAAATCTTTCTGAAAAATCAACTGCAAGTTATGTATGGAAAAACTGAGAAAATTACTACAAATACCCGAAGATTCAGACTCAGAAAAGATGCAAGAGAATCTAAAGCCCACCCTTAGGCTGACCCCAGGCATATATATAATGTACAATATACACATACATGTACATACACATAATGCATACACACATATGTATATACATGCACATACACATAATGGACATTAATTAAAAATGAGAAAATGTTAACCATGAACCGCAAACGTGGGGCGGGGAAGATTTCCAGAGTTATCACATTATGGATTAGAAGGTCTTGTTGGGGGAGGCCCAGGATGGTTGTATAGGGTGTAACCCGCTAGTCCCCAGCTGCTCTGGGACACAAAAAGAACAAAGGAGGCACCACACTTCCAGGGGTCTCACTGACAGAGATGTTTGGCGAAGAAGTAAAGAAACAAGAAAGACTCTGTGGGACAAGAGGAGAGAAGACAGAGACCCTGCTGCAGCCACACAGCAGACCAGCTGCCAGCTTGAGAGCGGCCATCTTGCCACGTCAAGGCAGGAAGCAAGTGCCCCGGGCCCCTCCCTCACAGCTTTAGCTGAGAGGTAATTCCAGTCACCTGATGACCCCCACGTCTGCCTACAGAGCTGACTGTGGTCTCAGCGACCGCCAGGCTTGCAGAAGGGAAGCCACATGGATCCCTGCCCCTCCCTGACTCTGCAGAGAGCCATACTCGGCAACAAAAAGTCACACAAACCTCTATTCACTCCTGCCAGCATCAGCATCAGGGCAACATGTGGGGCAAAGACAGACCACCTGCTTGCTGCAGCTAGGAGAGTTTGGGGCATGAGCCCCAGAGCTATGCTCACCATTCTATGTGAGCCAGGAGGATTCACCTTAGCTTCTGGGGGATAACACCAGAAACAACCCATAAAAAATCTGCTCCACCCTGGGAGATCTGGGTAATGACTCCACTATACCCTGCAACACAAAGACCATAGCAATCAGTTCTTAGTGTCTCAGTGCCACTGGAATCTCCCTGGGGGACCAAGGAAAGACCCTACCTGCAATCAATCACTCTGGACTCATACACTCCAGAGCACAATGTCCTGTATCCCTTGTAGTCATCCTGTAGGACTGGACCAATGTTCAGTTCACATCTGCTGGTCCTAGGACTAGGGCTGTTGGTGTTCTAAGCCACAGCACCAGCTGGACTCCCTAGTAGGGTGGAGGAAAGGTCCATCCACATCCCACAGTCTTAGAGCTATGGCAATCCATGTCACAAGCCCTGGCATCACTCAGGCCAGCAGGACGAAGGGACACCCATCCTTGTCTCCCTCAGCACAAAAAACAAGGCCCTAGCTATCACCATCACCAGGAAGACTGATGCCAAACTCATCGTGGACCAAAGACACACATGCTAGAAAATCCATATTCATCTAAAGCCACACTCACATCCCAACAAACTGTCCCATACAAAACCACTGTATCATCTGCAGATACACTGACACTGATTAAGTCAAAGAAATCACTGAGACTACATTCCCAGGCACACCTAGAACCAAAGACAAAGGTACAAGCCAAGTGATACCCTGCATTCCAGCTAAAGCATAAGCCCTTTTCCTATAAAAATTACTCCATAAAGAGGAAGGGACAAGTACACAAGATGTGCAGAGGTCAACCTAAGAACACAGGAGGCATGAAGAAGCAAGGTAGAATAATGCCTCCAAAATAACACAATAATCCTGCAGAATTAGATCCTGAACTGAAGGAAATCTATGAAATGACAGATACAGAATTCAAAATAATGATGGTAAGGAAATTCAGTCAGGTACAAGAGAACATTATAGACAGACAGACTAAAGAAATGAGAAAATCAATGAGTGACATGAATGAAAATATTTCTAATGATGTAGAACTCATTAAGAAGAACCCAACAGGCTAAGCCTCCATCTGCTGTACCAACACCCATAAAGCTGCCAGTTCATGTCCCAGCTGCTCCTCTTCCAATCCAGCTCTCTGGTATGGCCTGGGAAAGTCGTGGAAGATGACCCTGTGCTTGGGCCCCTCACCCTGTGGAAGACCAGAAGAAGTTTCTGGTTCCTGGCTTTGGGTTGGCTCAGCTCTGGCCATGGCAGCCATTTGGGGAGTGAGTTAACAGATGATAGACTTTTCTGTCTTCCTCTCTTTCTAACCGTAACTCTCAAATAAGGAAATTTTTTTTTGACAGGCAGAATTAGACAGTGAGAGAGAGAGGGAGAAAAGTCTTCATTCCGTTGGTTCACCCATCAAATATCTGCTATGGCCGACGCACAGCACCGATCCGCAGCCAGGAGCCGGGTATTTCTTGCTGGTCTCCCATGCGGATGCTGGGCCCAAGTACTTGGGCCATCCTCTACTGCCTTCCCTGGCCACAGCAGGGAGCTGGACTGGAAGAGGAGTAACCAGGACAGAATCTGGCGCCCTAACTAGAACTAGAACCCGGGGTGCCGTAAAAAGTACCAAACACAGCTGGTGCTATGGCTCAATAGGCTAATCCTCTACCTTGCGGCGCCAGCACACCGGGTTCTAGTCCCGGTCGGGGCGCCAGATTCTGTCCCTGTTGCCCCTCTTCCAGGCCAGCTCTCTGCTATGGCCCAGGAGTGCAGTGGAGGATAGCCCAAGTGCTTGGGCTCTGCACCCCATGGGAGACCAGGATAAGCACCTGGCTCCTGCCTTCAGATCAGCGCGGTGCACTGGCTGCAGCGCGCCGGCCACAGTGGCCATTGGAGGGTTAAGCAACGGCAAAGGAAGACCTTTCTCTCTGTCTCTCTCTCTCACTGTCCATTCTGCCTGTCAAAAAAATAAAAATAAAAAATAAATAAATAAATAAGTACCAAACAGAAATTTTAGAAATGAAATTTTCAATCAATGAAATACAATATATGACTTAGATCACTAACATCAAAAAAGACTAAGTAGAGGAAAGAATTTCTGACCTCAAGGGTAAAACATGAAATAAAGCAATCAGACAAAAATAAAGAGAAAATAATTCAAAGGAATGAACAAAGTCTATGTGAAATATGGGATACCATTAAATGACTAAATATTTTAGGCAATCCTGAAAGATAGGAAAAGGAGAAAGGTGTTGAGAACCTGCTAAATAAAGTAATAGTTGAAAATGTCCCGTGTCTTTAAAGAGACACAGAAATCCAGATACAAGAAGCCCAAAGAACACCAAGTAGACTCAACCAAGAAAGATCTCCCTAAGGCAAATTCTAGTCAAACTGTCGAAAGTTAAAGACAAAGAGAGAATTCTAAAACAGCCAGAGAAAAGAATCAAGTTACATATAAAGAAAAACCAATTAGATAACATCAAACATCCCACGTAGGTGACACTTGGAGTCCCCACTGCTCTATTTCTGATCCAGCTCTCTGCTGTGGCCTGGGAAAGCACTGGAAGACGGCCCAAGTCCTTGGGCCCCTGCACCCTCATGGGAGACCCAGAAGAAAAGCAGTTCCTACCATTGTGGCCATTTGGGGAGTGAACTAGCAGAGGGAAGACCTCTCTCTCTCTGTCTCTCCCTCTGTCTGTAACCCTAACTCTCAAATAAATAAATAAATAAAATCTTTTTAAAAAAAGAAAAAGAAAAAAAGTTCACCAAGAATATTATATCCAGCAAAGCTATCCTTTAAAAGTGAAAAAGAAACAAGGCATTTTCCAGTTAAGCAAAAAGTGAGAGAGTTCACCACTACAAGACCAGCCTTCCAAGAAATTCTGAAGGGCTTCCTGCATTAGAAATAAACATGAAAACACAGGACACCAACAAATACAGTAACAGAGCAGGTAGAATCAGTGTCCAATCAACAAAATAAATGTCTTAGTTCTTTTCTATCAATACTTCCCTTGAATATAAATGGATTAAATTCTCCAACCAAAAGACTTAGATTGACTGCATGGATAAAAATCAAGACCCCACTATAGGCTGCCTACAAAAACTTACTTCGCCAAGACACACACAGTCTGAAAGTGAGGGGTTGGAAAAAGATATACTAGGCAAATAGAAACCAAACTGAGCAGGCATAGCTATTCTGATATCAGGTAACACAGACTTTAAATTAAAAATTGTAAAAGAGATAAAAAGGACACTATATTTTTATACAATTCAGCAAGAAGACATAACAACCAGAAATATATATACACCCAACACAAGACCACTCAGATATATACAGCAAATAGTACTAGACCTAAAGGAAGAGATAGACTCCAATACATCACAGTGGGTAACTTCAACACCCTACTCTCACCAAAGGACAGATCAATAAAGATACATCAGAGTTGAAACTGACTATCGAGGAAGTGGACATAGCAGACATGTCCAGCATATTTCACCCGTAGCTACAGAACACACGTTCTTCTCATCAGCACACGGAGCATTCTCCAGGATAGGACCACATGTTAGGCCACACATAAGTCTCAGCAAATTTGAAAAGACTGAAATCATATCATGTAATTTCTCAGACCAGAAAGCAATAAAACTAGAAATCAACAACAAGAACAATGTAGGCCGGTGTCGCGGCTCACTAGGCTAATCCTCCGCCTTGCGGTGCAGGCACACCAGGTTCTAGTCCCGGTTGGGGCGCCAGATTCTGTCCCGGTTGCCCCTCTTCCAGGCCAGTTCTCTGCTGTGGCCCGGGAGTGCAGTGGAGGATGGTCCAAGTCCTTGGGCCCTGCACCCCATGGGAGACCAGGATAAGTACCTGGCTCCTGCCATCAGATCAGTGCGGTGCGCCTGCCACAGCATGCCGGCTGTGGCGGCCATTGGAGGGTGAACCAATGGTAAAGGAAGACCTTTCTCTCTGTCTCTCTCTCTCACTGTCCACTCTGCCTGTCAAAAAAAAAACAATAGAATAATCATAAATACTTGGAAATTAAACATGATACTGATAGATCAATGGGTCATTGAAGAAATTAAAATGAAAAACTTTCTTGAAATAAATGAAAATGAGAAAAAACCAAACCCCAAATCAATAGAAGGAAGAAATAATTAAGGATCAGAGTAGAAATAAAGGAAATTTGGAAATTTTCAAAAAACAACATTGGAAAAAGTTGGCATTTTGAGCAGATAATGAAAATAGTTAAACTTCTAGCCACACTAACAAAGAAAGAGAGAAAACTCAAATAAATAAAATTAGCGATGAAAAGGGAGATATTTCAACCAACAGCACTGAAATGCAAAATCTTACAAGAAATTACTGTGAAGAATTGTATGCTAATAAACTGGAAAACCTGGAAGAAATGGATAAACTCCTGAATACACATATCCTACTAAGACTAAATCAGGAGGACTGGCGCTGTGACACATTAGGTTAAAGCCCTGGCCTGCAGTGCCAGCAACCCATATGGGTACCAGATTGAGTCCCAGCTGCTCCATTTCCCATTCAGTCTCCTGCAAATCTGCCTGGGAAAGCAGCAGAGAATTGTCCAAGTCCTAGGGCTCCATGCTTCAGGTCTGCTCAGCTATATTGGAAACAGATCCTCTTAAGTCACTCAACTTACTTCACAAGGAGGGAATGATAATGTGTGGGTCTTGGAGTCAGTTTTGGAAACAAAACTTGGACTCTAAAATGACCACGCTTGGACACTGAAAAATATGTGTGTAGACAGCAGTACAGCAGCACCTACACTGTGGCATGGCTCACTTTGAAAATTCCATGGTGTCCTGTCGCCAGGGTAACAAGGTGAGTGACATCATCCTGCCATTCCAACTGTCACTCTCTTGAGCTGAAAGGTTCAAACTTGAGTGCAGTGGGAACGTGCGTATCGTCCTATCCAGAGTGGTCCGCGATGGGAAATCTCAACTGCTGTCCAGCAGGTAGGCCACACTGACCTCCACAATGCTGCTTCTCCACCGGCCACTTACCTTCTGCTTAATCACTCTCCTCATGGACTGTCATTTCCCCATTCCAGGCTGTCTACAGATTTATAAAGATAGTTGGTCATCCGTATTATTCAGTTTCTACTTTTGATGCTTCTGTTAAGTTTGTTGTTTCAAAATCTTTCCTAAATTTAGGGAAACACATTATTTCCAATGTCAAGTTTGTTTGCACCTTATCCAGAGAATGATGATAGGAAAGAAACTCACACTACTCTCATCAGTCAGGAAAAATTAAGACCAAACACAACACAGACATCACACAAAAAGGCACTTTCAAGCCAACCTCTTCTGTCTGTAGAGGTCGCCATCTGAGACCAAGACTGTAAGAACAGTCTGAACCCAGATATCTTTTTGTCACATTGGAAGAAACTGGGATTTCAGGGTGGGGTGGATAAACACATGAACCCTGCTGTTTGGGGGTTACAGGGAAACGGGGAGGAGGGACAGCACCGTTGGTCAGCGGGGCAGACGTCTGAAGACTGAGAGAAGGGGGCCTGCCTGATGGTCCTCAGGCAGAATCATGGGTTGGATGGGGCAAGCCTGGCAATGGATGAACCTCACCGATGGGAGAGGGAATTGTGTATGCTGTCCCTGCAGGGTCTAGAGAGAGGTGAAGAGTTCCTAGGGACTGGGTTTTGGTGAGAAAGGTCATGGGCATGAAGGTGCAAACACAGAGTTGGTACAGACATTGCCTTTTTCAGACAGGGATTTGAGACTGCTCAGTCACTTTTCTCTGAAGGACAGATATTAACTTTTCTGTGGCATTAAAAAATTCATCTGAGACAGAGTAAATGATAAAGGAAGAAGACCCCCAAGCTCAGGATTCTCAAGTCTAGCAGTCCAAGATCAGGTGCCCATATCAAGGGTCCCATGTTGTGTCCCATCATTGTGGAAAAGTAGAAGAGCAAGCAGAGTGACAGAAGAGAGACAGGAAGAGGGGTTGGGCTTGTGTTCTAGTGACTCTCCCCAGTATTAACCAATTCAGTACTGAGAACCACACGAACTCCCTTCAACAATCTGTTCCCAAATTCCCCATCCCCCAACACCACAACAATGGAATGGCCCCATTTTGGGTGAATTTCTGTTCAGTGTTCATGCAGCGTTGGCCATGGCTGAGAAGTCGATGCTTGGCTCACCCTCACATGGCAGTTGCTGTGGAATGTCCTGAGTTTTGAGCCAGTTTTAAAACCAAACACACCACTGGCCCTGTGGTGTCACCTGGCCATGGGGAAGGCTGAGCCAGTGTGAACATGCGGGGTCAGGATGGGTGTAAGTTTGGGTTTCTCCAGACCCTCGCAAAGGATGTCCTGGAGGAAAGCATCCTATCTTAAGTCAGGAATAGAACTCTAGAGGAAGGCATCTGGGTCATGAGTTCTCTTGTCTCCAGAACTTTGCTCTGAGCAAGACTATTCCCGAGGAAATCCTGCCCTGGAAGATGTCAGAAAGCCACTGACAGTGCTTAGTCCAGGGTTCTAGTAAAGACATTCACAGTCCTCCATCCCCCAGGGACCAATGGTGAGACTGATCCAGATCCATGACTTGTCAGTGTTAGGAATGTGGACAACTCACCGACAGCCCCTAATTTTCAATTTGCTTAATAGTAAATCAACATGGAGCAGATGCTGGTCTGCCCATAGCTTGGGGCTGTGCGGGGAGCCTGGAAATGACAGAGTCTGTCCATGAGCTGTAAAGCTTTCTATGCATGGAAGAAGGGAGAGCAATTTCCATCCTGTCCTCCTCTGTGGTCACATATCCTCCCTGCATTCAGTCACCACCAGTGATCAACTTGTTCCTCCAGACATCTGAAGACTGAAGAATTTCAGACAATTATGCAGCACCACACTGGGTATAGATCCACTTATTTTCAATCACTTGAGCTCAAAAAACAACACAGGTCATATCAGTATCTCCACATCTCCTACAGGGAACCTAGACAGGTGGTGGGGGTGGGGACTCTGTGCAACTTTCCCAGGTACGTGCAGCTTTCCTCTAGGGGCTGAACCTTCAAGCACCGTCCCTGTACTCTCATCTTAACAAAAGTCTTTGTCTACCCTATCAAACAGCTGGGTAGGAAATGTTCACCACACTGCAAGATCCGCCTAGAGGATGGCTCTGCACTATGGAATGGGAAAACTGGGAAGAAAGTGAGGAACTGCAATGATCATACACTTCCCTGTGGTCTCCTGTCAGTGGGATGTCAACAGCTGTCTGTATTGTCATACTGTTCCAGGATCTTGTCTAAAGAGTTTTAGACGAAAAGGAAGTCGGAGGTCAAGAACATCGACTGTCCATTCCACACAGAAGGTCAGAAAAATCCGTGTCTTGCCAAAGAACAGGATGCCCACAACAAAGGAATCAGTTGAAGGTACTCTGCAAATTCAATCATGAAGCTCATTCAACAATCAGGATTCTGCTTTATTCAGGGCCTCATAGTTAAGACAAAACTCTTAAAAAGCTATGCTATCTGTGTCTTTCATTCCATGACTGCAAAATTAGAATTGGTCAACTCAATCAGCAGGGTGACCACTACACAGGGAAGACATGTTAACAACTTAAACTTGGGGTCACTGTTAGTAGTAACATCTCAAGGTACTGTTCAGACATTTGCCCGATTGTGCAACATGCGCTGAAATGGACATCTTACTGAGAGAGTGCCACCAGATTTCATGCTAATATTAACAATTGGAGATAAAATAGGAAAACTGAACAGATAGCTCCTAAAGTTCTCATACTGGACTCCCACTTCCCTTTTTCTGATGACACTTCCATTAGTACGGTACATTTGTTATGGAGACTGAACCAATAAAGAAATGTTACTATTGACTCAACTCCCAAGTCTGCACTAAGGTTGGTTGTTTCTGGTGGTACAGTCCTAGGAGTTATTCAACTTTACCCATGTTTCTAGAACCCTTGAATGACCCCAGAACATGACCCTAGAACTGGCCATTTTAAATATCTTTTTAGTCATTCTTTTTCAGTTTCCTAGAGTTGGAATTAGATTTGGTAACATACATAAGAACTCTTCTGCTCCTTTTTGTGGCTTGATTGCTCAATGATTTTCATCACTGAGTTATACCCCCTTGGATAGATGGGCCAATGTTCTTGGTCCTGGTTTCCAATTTAAGCAATCAGGAAGAAAGCCACCAGAAACAGTCATGTGGCAGGGTTCTGTGGGGACAAAGTTTTTTAAATTAATTGGGTAAACACCTAGGACTATGGCCCCTTGCTTGGATGGGGATGACATTTTTCTTGGTAAAACTGACTGGAGTTCACCAATGAAGCCACATGGCCCTGACACCTTCTTTCGCCTTTTGTAGCTGTAAAGTTCTCTTCAAAGGCTCGGGCCCATGGGTTAGTTTGGGTAGTTTCTGACTCTGAAGGAATTTCAGGCTTCGTTGAACCTACTTGTGGGCATACAGTATGTAAAGTACTTTTTTCTTTTCCTTTTCCTGTCCATGCCATGAAAGGTGAGGATTCCCTTCTCATTTGCAGTAGCAGACATTGTTTCTTCTCTTTTTGCCTTGTGCTTAGACAGGCGGAGGTTTCACAATCTTATGGATTTTTTTCAAAAAAAATATTTTTTGACTTTTTGTTTTATTCTGCCCATTTCCTATTACATCCATTTCTGAGAAAATTGCTATTTTTTCATTTTTTATCTAATTTACATCAAATTGTTTTTGGTCATCTACTTCTCTAGGTTGTAAGAATCCCTTATTGATTTTAGATCATCATCATTTTCTAAAGTATTTCACTCAAGGGCTCCATTTTCCTTCTGAGCACTGCTTCATTGCAACCCAAAGTTGCAAAAGGGGTTTTTATTTGCTTGGTTCAAAATAGTTTAAAATGTCTATACAGTCTTCTTTGTCCCATTTGTTTTGGAGAGTATGCTTTTTAGCTTCCATAGTTCTTGCGAAATTTGCCAAGCAATCTTCATTGCATTGATTGAACTCTATTGTATTTCCATAGTTGCCTAGTGGCACAAGCTGTGTGACATACATTACTTTGAGTGAGTGGTTGTGTGACAGAGCTCATACTTTGATCTGCCTTGGAGACTTCTTCATATGAACCTGAGAAGAATGTGTTTCCCTCATGGCTGAAATGTCTCTACACGCCAATCAAAATAGTTAGTTGAGGGATAATAATTTTCTCGGGCTGCCATAATCAAGTGCCTGGTTGGTGGTCAGTTTGAAGTGCATGATATTTTATATTTCCACAGGTCTGGAGATTGGGTGTCAGAAATCTAGGTTTATGCATAGTCACCCTCCCACAGAAACCCATCAGGACTAATCTTTCCTGTCCCTTCCCAGCTTCTGCTGGTTTCCTGGAAATCCTGGGCCTCCTGTGTGCCTACCATAGCACCTGAATTTCTGCCCCCATCATTTCATGGCATCCTTCCATCTTGGACCTGTTTCCTCATCTTGTAAAAATGCCAGTCATATGGGAACAAGTCCTTGCTACTCCAATATGAATTCATATTGACTGGTTAATCCTCCAATGACTCCATGCCCAAATAAGGTCACCTTCACAGGTCCTTCAAGTGAAAGGGGGAGGGAACATGCTGAAGCCCTCATACTGCTGTCCATTTCAACTCCACCTGGCTTGTTTCATTCCTGCTCAATCTGTCAATTTTCAATGATATTAGTGAATTTGTAGGCCAGCACCGCAACTCAGTTGGCTAATCCTCTGCCTGGGGCACCATTACCCTGGGTTCTACTCCCAGTTGGGGCTCTGGATTGTGTCCCGGTTGCTCCTCTTCCAGGCCAGCTCTCTGCTGTGGCCCGGGAGGACAGTGGAGGATGGCCCAAGTGCATGGGCCCTGCACCTGCATGGGAGACCAGGAGGAGACACCTGGCTCCTGGCTTCGGATTGGCGCGCCGGCTATAGCGGCCATTTGGGGGTGAACCAACGGAAGGAAGACCTTTCTCTCTGTCTCTAACTCTGCCTGTCAAAAAAAAAAAAAAAACAATAGTGAATTTGTGCCCCTCCATGCCACATGGCTGAAGGTCTCTGACTTTAATGAACCTTTATTATTTTAAGATTTATTTATCTATTTGAAAGTCAGAGTTGCACAGAGACAGAAGGAGAGGCAGAGCGAGAGAGAGGTCTTCCATCTGCAATTGGCTGCAATGGCTGGAGCTGGTCTGATCTGAAGCCAGGAGCCAGGAGCTTTCCCTAGCCTCCTATTCTCCCTATTTATTTTACTAAAACTAGTGGGGACTAGAGTTGTCTGGATGCCCCCTATCCAGTCACATAAGGTTCTGGTGGTTTCCTTGGAGGATGTGACTTTGTTATGAAGAACACCTGGGAATACTTCACAGTGCTCACTTTCCCCTGAGTATTTCCAAATAGGCATTTCCCCCTCTCCTGGGCCCACAGGGGTTCTCCTCCGACCTTCACCATGAGAATCTGGTGGACCTGTGGAGCACAAACATATGGAAGTGGGGTGACCTGGAGACTGGAGCCCACTGGGTCCGTTCTCCAGCAGGTGCACACTCAGCCTCTGAGCCCATCCACACTCCCATCCATGTGCGCTGTGAGCCACAGGCTCCAGGACCGCTGCTTCAGCTATGCTGACTGCAGCTGTGCTCTCTGCACCTGTCAGCTGCAGGCAGGAATTTCAGGGTGCCAGCTTGCCCACTTGCTTCACTTTTTTGATAGATCTAAGTTGGCCTTTTTTTAAAAGAAAAGATTTTTTGTGAGAGAGAGTTACAGAGAATAAGAGGGAGAGACAGAGAGAGAGATCTTCCTTCTGTTAGTTCACTCCCCAAATGGCTGCAAGGGCTGGAGCTGCGCTGATCCGAAGCCAGGAGCCAGGTGTCTCCTCCTGGTCGCCCACGTGGTGCAGGGGCCCAAGCACTTGGCCCATCCTCCACTGCCTTCCTGGGCCACAGCAGAGAGCTGGACTGGAAGAGGGGCAGTTGGGACTAGAACTGGTGCCCATACGGGATGCCAGCGCTGCAGCCAGAAGATTAACATACTGTGCCATGGTGCTGGCCCCTATGTTGGCTTTTTTGAGGTAGTCTCTCCCTTTCTGTCACACTCTGTGTATCACCAAAAAGTGGACAGCAGATGATGAAGCAGGTATCTCTCTGTACCTAAGTGTTCACAGCAAGCAGAAAGTAGAAACAACAAAAACTGGGTTATTTCCCAGTATCCACCAACAAATGGATGAGTAATGACAATGTGCTATATAAACACAATGGAAGAGTTTAAAATATGTAAAACTGAATTAAAGTTTTATATCACACCACGGATGGACATGGTAACACATGACACTGTATTAAGGTGGACACAGAAAGACAAACACTGTATGTTTCTAATACAATGGCATGTCTACAACAGGCAAATTCAAAGGGACTGGAAGTACAGATTAGTTGGGGATTGATGGAGGAGAAGGTAAAGTTCTTCCTTTATAGATGCAGAGTTTAGATTGGGTATGATGAAAACTGTTGGGGCACACAGGGGTGGTGCTTACACAGCACTGCCAAGTAATTCATGCCACTGAAATTTTCACTTACAAGTGATTCAGATAATAAATGTCTACTTGCCCACAGCAATTTAAAAATAGCTGAAAGGAAAGATGGCAAATGTAATAGCTGCTTATGTAGATTCATGGAGGTAAATGATCTTGGGACACAACAAGAAAAATGTGGGGATTTCCATGGTCTACAATCTGGGCATTTCCACGCCCATTTTGGGCAGGAGCAATGATGAGGCATCATCAAGGAATCAGTGCACTATAGCAATCGCCTATTTCTAAATTGACTGTTTCATTTCTAAATTGACTGTTTCATTTGGTTGCTGGTAGTAAGAAAGCCAAAACTCCCCTTCTCATTTCTTTCCTGCTCCTCTTCTTGGGCTTTGTCATCCACCAGGGAGGATGGCCCAGCAGTGGCACGTGTGCAGTTCCAAGCCCACATCAGGTGGCCTTCCTGCTACTTGTGGGTGCAGGGCTGGCTTGTCTTTTTCTTGCTCTGTTACTGAGTGCAGCACAGAACTCTTGACATTGTTCACTGCTCACCAACCACCCACACACAGCCTAGGCCCATGTCCACAGCAAGCAAGTCTCCCTGCCGAACTCATCCACAACACCTGACAGTTACCCCGTGGTTCTCCTAGCTGCTCCTGAGGACCTGGTGGAAGCGATTCCGAGAGGCAGAGCAGAGGAGGAGGTCACATCTCTTGGCAAGGTATGACTGGGGTTTTTGGTCACAGAAACAAATGTTCCTGGTATACAATCACTAGTCTTATTTACTTATTTATTTGAAAGGCAGAGTTACAGAGAGACAGGGGAAGAGAACAAAAGATCTTCCATCTAGTAGTTTACTCCCCAGATGCCTACAAAGGCCAGAGTTGGTCCAGGCCAAAGCCAGGAGTCCAGTGCGCTATCCAGATCTCCCACATGAGTGACAGGGGACATTCTCCATGCCTCCCCAGGCACAACAGCATGGCATTGTATTGGAAGCTGAGCAACCAGGATGCAAACTGGCACTGCAGGATGGACTGCTGGCACTGCAGGCAGCAGTTCCGTTCACTGTGTCACAACATCAGGCCCAGGCAACGTTTTTCTCAGATATGAAAATCTGAACGCCTATACTGCAGATGACTTCCACAATTTATTTGGTGGGGAAAGCCCAGGGCATGTCTGTTATAAAGTGAGACATGACTCAAGAGGGTCTCCTGTAATCACAGCATCAATTACAAGTGATGGGGTGCTGGGCGTTTCCCACAGGAGCAGTTCTGCATAGTTGAAATATTTTATGATTTAAAAGATTTATTCTTTATTTGAAAGGCAGAATAACAGAAAGACACTCAGAGAAAGACCTTAAATCCTCTGGTTACCCTCCCAAATGGCTATAATGACTGGGGCTGGCCATGTAGAAGCCAGGAGCCAGGGACTCCATCTGGGGGTCTCCCACTAGTTGGAAGGGACTCAAATACTTGGGACATCCTCCACTGCCTTCCCAAGTACATGAGCAGGGAACTGGCAGCAGCAGGGCAGCCTGGACTTGATTTGGTGCTCTGATATGGGATGCTTGCCTCACAGGGGGCAGCCTAACCCAGTGTGCCACAAGGCCAACCCCCAGGTTTTCATTTTCACAAATGAATGTTGCATTTGCCAACCAAAATGAACACATAAAATAGGCTGTGAAAAACTCACGTATTTCACACAAGTATCCTCTGTGCTTTATTTGGGGCATTTGCCTCATGCACTGTATCCCATCAAGTTTCCCAAGGTCAGCACCAGGAGAAGAGACCTGTGCAAACAGTATCTGACCTCACAGTGACTTCCTTTCTCTGACTGCAGGTGGACTCAGGATCCAGTGGACACTGTACGTATTCTAGAATGCCTCCGGTGCTGAGGAACAACTGAAGGGAGGAGACACTGGGACCTTCCTGCCGGTTCTCTTCTGGAGAGCCAACCTGATTCCAGCTTCCTGGTGGATTAAAAAGATTGAGGGTGTGGTAAAACAAAAACCAGAAAGACTAGCACATAGCTACAGGCATCTAAGGCAGGCTCTGGAAATAGCTATGTCATTTAGATGGTGGGGGTTTCTGTGCCCCAGTATGGTGAGTTTTTAGGAGTGAGCGTGTATGTCTTTGAAAGTGCTTGGATGTGTATATGTGTACATACTTCCCACAGAAAAAGTGTTCCCAAATGCACAGCTCAAGGTTCAATTCTCAAAAAACAAAAACAAAAAAGAACCTGATCACCCTCCACACTTTATAAGTGAGCTCATTCAACCCTTTCCCCACATGTGTCTAATGGTTAGGTCACAATTCCATGGCTTAGCTGGATATGAAACATACTCCCAACATATGTGAAAAGTATTTAATACTAATGAAAACAGTTTAAAATATATTTAGCGAGCTGGAAAGGTCAACATGATTTGATCATCACACACTGTCTGCATACAATGAATTCTTATGCTATAATCCATAAAGATACCATTTCTAATGGTAATAAAAACAATAAGATCAGGAGAAAAGTTTTACCATAATGCCTGGTGCTCATTTTTAAATGGTGGAATTTCACCATTTTTACATCTTCTTCATTTACTTGTGTGGTACCTAGGGATTGGCAATAAATGAACATGTTGCTTTGCCTACAACTGAGTCCTTCTCCCACTAATGGTTGCTTTTAATTAAGTTCAGAAGCTCATAGGAGAGATGACATATTCAAATACAATAAACAGATATTGATCCCTGAGTAGTAGTACCTTGGGAAACATCAAGACGACAGTAGCCGTTTATTTGGCTTCTAAACATGCAGGAGTCGTCCGAGGACTCTTACTGAAATACAGCAACCATAGTGGTATTGACCCCAAATAGTTCCCATGAATGAAGCTGCCTTGACTAGAATGTTTAAGGCTCTGCTTCTCAGGTCTTTCACGTTCTTCTCCTTCACCTTAACCCTCGCCCCATGCCCATATCCAACAATGCTCCCTGATGCACCAGTGTACTGACAGTTCTCATATGTCCTTTTAGTGCCCCTGGAGGATGCATGGGAGGAGCTTCCTGGTGACACGGAGGATAAAGAAACTCCAGAGTACACTGAGGTAAGGGCCCCCGCCTTCCTCAAAAACAGAAATGTTCCTTCCTCGGCTTCTTCCGTTCTCAACCATATGAAGAGAAGAAAAATCTGAACATGGATAGGGTCCATGATACACCCTGTGCATGGTGAGGGCCACTGAGAGGGAGAGTTTACACCAACAGAGAGCTGACCCGGGACACAGGGACAAAATGACTGTCAGGACTGGACCACAGCAAGCTTTTCTCTGCAGCACTTCTCCTCTTTTGAAAGGAATTTTGTGACTTCCCACCACAGTGGACTGGAGAGACACGTCCCCCATGAAGAGCTCATGCCTCCTGGCCTGAGTGTGATCGCTCTGCTCACATCTTTGGGTTCCCTCCATAGGACCACTCTTTCACATGGGGTTTCCCAGTGTCACCAAGGGTATTAAAGACGGGTGCAAAGGGACACAGAGTGTTCAGACCCTCATGGTGCCATTTTCTAATTACAGGTGATTTCAATACGAACAGCAAGTGGTATGTATTCGGGAAACATTTACTCCCTATAGTATGAATAGTCCAGATGACAGCACAAATGGGACTATCTTGGGGGCTTTAGTGTGAAAGGCCACCTGACGCCCAATTCCTGCTATGACAGAGGACTAGGAGTGCGCTGGTGGGAAATTAACTTCCTCATAAAGGGTAATGATCATTTTCTGGGGTCCCTGGAAGATACTGGCTTGTGCATGGGGGTGGGCTTTATCTATGTGGGTACCCATGTGTTACAGTTCTGAGTGTCTGAGTTTGGCAGTTTGTGTGTATTACCCTAATTATGTTCCTTTGAAGCCACTATCAGTTCTCTGTAAAAAAACAATCACAGAGGTATTGCTGCATGGTTACAGGAATATGTATATAAAAAAGTGAGGGGTTTCAGATGCAGGATGGAGGCACCATATTTCAGTGCACTAGGGAAAGTGAGACGTTGAGAGGTGGTGCTGTCAGCTCCTCTCCCTCCCTGGAAGGCTTGAAGCTGTGGTCAATGTCTGCCTGAAGGTCAGGTCCACAGAGCCCAGGAAGAGGCTGAGAGCACAGAGCAAGGGGCAGGGTCATGCTGAGCAATTCAGGGGAGGAATGGGTGAGACTCTCTGTGAACACTTATTGTCTGTGTTTGTGTCTCTCAAGATTGGGTCTTACAGAGCGTTTCTGACTATACCAGTGACGATGAAGCCTCTTCAGGTAGGAGCAACACCCACAAAGACCAGAGGGTCAAATTAGGGCAATGCTTGGGTTATCTGCTGCTGTGGACCCCTGAGAGGACACAGGAACTCAGGAGGAAAAAAGACATTGTATGTAGACGTCTGATTAGTTCTTTTTTATATTAATTATAGAGTAGGAAGAGGTTTTATGCCCATGGGATTGGAGCAATAGAAATTTTAAACTATCATTTCTTGCTTTACTATTTAAAACTTTACATTTGCTTTAATACTGGCCACCCCAGCTTTTCCATTGCAAAGATCAAATCCACTGCATTGTGACAGGACAGCACTACCTTCCAACTGAACACAAGAGATGTCTGGGTTTTGCACTGACCATTGTCTTCGTCCATTTCTGGCCACAACATAATACCTGAGACTCTGTAACTAATCAGGAACAGAAATTTCTTTCTTACAAGGTTGAAGGTCAAAGAGCAAGGTGCTGCCATTGTGTCTCAGTAAGGGCTCCTTGCTTCATCCTCAGCTCAGGGCAGAAGGAAGAAGAGCACCCCCCACACACACACACACCCCGGGTCAGTTGAGTTAAAGAATACTTGCTCTGGGCTGACTGGGGAGGCCCCAGCGTCTTAGAGTTGTGAGGGCCAAGCATTACTCTGGGTTCATCTTGGCTTCCTAATCTCCTCCAAGTCTAGTGTTTGGAGTAGACTGTGTGACAGGCCATTATCCAGATACTACTGGAGACACTGCATAGCTGTACAGGCTGCCCAGAGGATGTGTGTTAGGGGATCCTGGGCTGGACACACACACGGTCCTGCTGACCTCATCTCCTGGAATGCACTGGGCTCAGTGGAGGGCCTCTGGGCAGCAGGACTGGGCATCACTGTTCCCCTCAGATGCACTGCTTCAAACACAGCCTGTTCCCCCTCCAGTCATGCCTAGCACGTTCCCTGTCCTCAGGCCTGCCAATGTCCTACTTCCCAGTCCTCCCACTGCTCAGTGAAACCCTAGCAAGTCCCATTTATTGATATAGCCAAGAATACACCTGCTGTGGACACCCTGTTGCCTCCTTGGCCGACTACCAGAATTTGAACAAATTAAATTTCCTCTCCTCTCGGGGTCATCTTTTCAACTGGATCAGGAAACATGGGATTCTTATGATGATTCAATATTTCCAAACTCCATGAGGTTACCCCAGACATGTGGGGTTGGTCCTCATTACCTTCCAAAGGTCCAACAAGTGTCCATGACACTTGTTCCCCATGTAAGTGATCTATAGATATATTGCTGTGCGTGGCAATATGGTTTTTTTTTTTTTTTTGACAGGCAGAGTGGACAGTGAGAGAGACAGACAGAGAGAAAGGTCTTCCTTTGCCGTTGGTTCACCCTCCAGTGGCCGCCACGGCCGGCGCACTGCGGCCGGTGCACCACGCTGATCCAATGGCAGCAGCCAGGAGCCAGGTGCTTTTCCTGGTCTCCCATGGGGTGCAGGGCCCAAGCACCTGGGCCATCCTCCACTGCACTCCCTGGCCACAGCAGAGAGATGGCCTGGAAGAGGGGCAACCGGGACAGAATCCGGTGCCCCAACCAGGACTAGAACCCGGTGTGCCAGCGCAGCTGGGCGGAGGATTAGCCTAGTGAGCCGCGGCGCCAGCCATGGCAACATGTTTTTTATAGATTTATTTACTTACTTGAAAGGCAGAGTTATAGACAGAGAGGGAAAAACAGAGTGAAATCTTCCATCCACTGGCTCAGTCCCCATAGAACCTCAATGAGCAGGTTGGGCCAGGCCGAATCAGGAGTCCAAAACTCCATCAGAGTCTCCCAAACAGCTGGCAGGGCCCAAGCACGAGCCATCTTACACTGCTTTCTGAGGCACATTAGCAGGGAGCTGGATCAGAAGTGGAGGAGCAGGGACACCAACCAGTGGAGACCCATGGAGGGGTCCCCACAGGTGGCGCTTGAACCTGCTGCACCACAATGCCAGCCCCAGGTCACAGTATATCTTTATCTTGGCCTCCAGAGCTCCCATATCAGACAATAATATGATTGGTAGATGACAAGGACAAAGGAAATGGACAAGAGTTATGAGACAAAATAGAGGAAGGGAAACATGAGGGGATGGAAAACAATGAGTTGCACACATCGACCCAGTGGCTACCTATGGAGGAACAAGGTGACACTTCTTAGGCACAGTGATGGGAATCTGAGGCAGGAAGAAGAAGGCAAAGTTCAGAGATCCTCTCACTTATTACAGAGGTGAAGCCATCTAGGCCCTGGAATAGGGATATAGACATGGGGTCCAAGGTTGGCCTACATCATCCAACCAGCAGCAGGGATCCGAGTCCTTACCTCAAGTCTAACTCTCCCCTTTCCTTCTCTCTGCTCTGGTGCACACGGAAGGCAACCTGGCAGAATCTGAAAGTTATTTTGGCAGCGGCGATCTAGGGGTGAGTGATTCCTTTCATTTTTTTCTGACTCTCTTGCTTGCTTGCTCACAAGCACCTGGTCCTGCTTCTCGTGTTCCCTCCTCACCACAGTGGATGATTCGCATCCTGAAGGACCTGGTGGCATCCAGGCAGTGGATGTCCTTGCACTGTGGATGCTGATCCAGTCTCTCTGCAGCCCTCCCCTCTCCCTTCATCAGCCCTGCCCTCACTCCTCACCCCCACACTGCACTATGAAATGGTGCTGAGGAACCCAACTGTCCCACACAGGGAACTTGGCCGGGGACAGGCAGGCAGGGTCCCAGTGTCAGTGGAGGGAGGACTCCAGGGAAGTCTGACTCTGGCCTCCATGTCCCCCAGGACAGGGCTTTTCCTTAACACCTGGTTCAGAAAACATACTTGTCTCCTTCCAGCTGTCCACATGTTCCCTTGACGTTAACTACCCTGAAAGTCTACAGGACATGGAGGACCTCGATCAAGATCAGGAAATGTGAGTTTAGAGCAGGTAGACGGGGGTCAGGGAAGTAAGGGCACATGGACTCCATTGCTTCACATTCTTTGTGACACCTCAGGGAAGCCAACAAACTGGAGCCCAGAGGTGAAGAGGCTGCCGTCGAGCCTGACCTGGAGAGTGATGAATGGATGTTCAGGATCCACGCAGGTGAGTGAAAGATGCACCCAGAGGTGGTTCCAGGGACACATCCCCATTCCATGGCAGCCCTTAGGGCTCCCAGGCTGAGCCCCCAGTATCTGCTTCATCTGAAGGAAAGGCTGGAGTTGCTAGCAGGATTGGCATGCAAATGACTTCGGAGGGGGATGTTAGTTGTGTTGTTTCTGGGGAGAGCCCCCAGAGCTGTTGAACATCTCCCACTACAGGGTGCATCCCTACCTGCCCAGCCCAAAGTCAACAGGCAGCTTCACAGGTGTGGGGAGATACTAGGGGTTGTCCCTGACCTCTTCAAACTCAGGACGATTAGGAAGAGGGCGAGACAGAGAGAGGTACCTATGGGTGTCCTTTTCACACCAGGAAGAGAGCCCACTGCACCCACTTTTGTATCCTTGTGGGTACCCAGCCCATGCTGACACCAAATAGGAGCCAGCACAGAACACAAGAGCTCCAGGCCTTTTGGGGACCTCAGGCTACTTTCTTAGAGCCTTTTTTATATGTTGATTGCTTTATTTTTCTGGGTATAAAATTTCCTATGTACCTGTCAAATTCAAACACTTGGGCTGGCGCCATGGCTCAATAGGCTAATCCTCCGCCTGCAGCGCCAGCACCCAGGGTTCTAGTCCCGGTCGGAGAGCTGGATTCTGTCCCAGTTGCTCCTCGTCCAGTACAGCTCTCTGCTATGGCCCAGGAGTGCAGTGGAGGATGGCCCAAGTCCTTGGGCCCTGCACCTGCATGGGAGACCACGAGGGAACACCTGGCTCCTGGCTTCAGATCAGTGTGGTACGCTGGCAGCAGTGCACCGGCCACAGTGGCCATTGAGGGGTGAACCAACGGAAAAGGAAGACCTTTCTCTCTGCCCCTTTCTCTCTGCCTGTCAAAAAAAAAAAAAAAACTAAAAAAAAAAATTCAAACACTTGCCAGCAATTCAAGGCAAAGCTCACTTCGAAGATTGGCAGGAGCAGGGCCCCAAGCCCCTCTGTTCTTCTCATTTGTGCTCTAATCTATACTTCAATTACAAATACACATTGGCTGTATGTCTTCAAAAGAAAGTCTTCCATCACATGTTCCATGCCAAAATATACTAAAGCAATAATGGTGGGGTTTTAATGCCACAGAATAATTCTTTGCCAATAAAATCTCTGAGATGACTTTTACAGGGAGGATAGAAAGAACTTCTACAAGATTAGGGAAGGAAACCAAAGGCTCTGTGCAGTTGTCCATGATTAACATGCAGCTCACAGGCCCCAGACCTGTGGGGTAAGGACTGAGTGGGCAAGGTCAGGACTCCCATTCTGTGTCATCAGACCTCCTGCTCCTCACAAGACCCAGGGGAGTGGGCCTTGGATTTGTAATCCCAGGGGCCAAGAGACCTCCCCCTTCCCGTGCATCAGGTTCACTGCCAAAGTAGCCAGTCCCATGAAGGCTGCCCAGGTGAGTGCCTAGGGGAATTCACAATTGTAGGACATCCACACCCCATCCAGATGGGCCTCAGTGCCCCATGGCCCTGACTGCTGTGGAGTTCAGGACCTACGGTTACCTCCCAGGGCACAGGAGCCTTCTGAGAGCTGCACACCCATCCCACTGTCCCCACCCCAGCCTCATCCCTGTCCTCCCCACTGACCCCTGCTCCTGTGTCTTTCTTGCAGACATCTTCAGCTGCTCGGAAGTCTGCAGTGTGGAGTCCTTGGACCCAGAGGAGCTGGAGCTTCCCACACCATCGGAAGCTTGAACCACACAGGAGGAGACACAACAGCAGCCACGGCCCTCCTCACCAGTCCTCTGCGAGCTTTATATTAAATTCTTTCACCTAGTACTAGTTGATCTTTACATGCTTTTCTGTAAAATAAATACATCATAAGAAAACACCTTTAGCAAAGGCAGAACTTAAAATGATCAGAGAGCAGTCACCCTAGGGAGTACTACCATCATCACTCCCTCGAGAGGAATCTCATTTGGTCTTCACTGAACAAAGTCACTGCCAGGTTGGCTGTTAAAATCTGTCCTTACAGTAATGACTTTCTAGGGTTTTTGTCTCATGTCTGTTCCTTCCTCTGGAAGGGATCATGTGGTTCATCTCACCCAAGATCTCTCACAAAGACTTGGATGCCAATGTTATTTTTCACCTAATGGCAGCTTGGATGGCACAAAGTTCTTGGCTCTTCTTGAGCATCTTAAATATTGTCTTCTTTTTCCTCCCAACCCAGACCAGCTGGATCATTTTCATTCCCTTCTATGTTACTCATCCCTGTATTCTAGATCTCTGAATATTTTTCATATAATTCCCAGATTTTACTAGACTATAAATGGCTTCACTCACTCAAAGTATGACCCAGTTTTCTGTGAAGGAGGAGTTTGAGAGCATATTGTCATTTCCGGAAACAGTCTGAATTATAATTATTAGCTTTAGATCATTGCATTGGTTTTTCCTCTTCCAGCAATCTCATTCATACACATGCAGGTATTCAACTTCTGGTATTCCTCTCTCATCTTCTGAAATCTTTGGTCAAGCTCCTATTCTGTATATGTCCTCTCTCACCTTCTGTTTCCTGAAAGGCACAGATCTGTTTGTGTTTCTTCTGGTTTGCATTTCACGGGTGATGTTAGTTTTTCCTGTTTTCCTCCTTCTTTCCTGAGTCTGCCCATTCATTTCTGAGCTTCCCTGATTCTTAGTATCATGTCCTTCCATGCTTGGTATCATTGTCTCAACCATGTCTCCCTCATCCTGAAAACTACCCCACCGAGAACACAAATTACACAAAGATGGAAGTGTTTTCATGTATCAGAGAGTACTTTCTCTCTCTTTATTACTGATTCCTCCCTCTAGTACTTTTATATGGGGATGGGCATATTGCCACCAAGATTCTGGTTTTGTTCCTTTTAATAGAAAATTCGGTTTTGGGAATTCTGCATGAGCAATAGGATTCAGAAAGACTTGTCTTACTTCACATAGCTTCTCTCAGTTGCTTTTGTGCAATGCTGAAAAACATGACACCTGATTTCTTGGCTCTGCAATTTACCATTATTCCATATGAGATTCCCCTCTGAAAACCCCTTTTTCAGCTTAACTGGATTATTGCTACTCCATAGGAAGGCCTGTTATATAAGGAAACAATGGCCCCCAACTTTGCAAATCTAGATTTATAAAATCCCTTTCTATGAAGAGTCAGTATCAGAATTTCTGAGATTATGCAGTTACTTTCTATGATGTCTACAAAATTCTTTTCTCTGAGTGACTGGTTAGCCTGTCTTTATCGGTCACCATTTCATTCATAGGATCATTAAGTTTTAGTTTTTTGGTTTCTTTGAATCACAAAATTTAGGAGCTTTTTTATTTATATTTGTGGCATTTGAGTTTAGAATTAGTAATTTTCACTTTACTTTTACATCAGTCTTATTTCAGAAAAATTTGGTTTCAGTTACCAAAATGTTTTTTAGTTAGTTAGGTTTAGTTAGTGAGTGCTATGCATTTTGAATCCCTTAGACTATCAAACAGGTACATGCAAGATCAGGTTCACCTAGGTCCACAACTCCAGCAGAAATGAGTTTTGCCAAGTTCAAGCATAAACAGCTGGCTTACCACAATCTCTTGTGTTTGACACAGAATGGCCAAGGATCATCCTTACTGATTTGCCCTTGTTGTCCTTAAATACACTACCTTGGAAATAAACTCTCTAAGCAAAAGTACTCTTTGAATTTTCTTTGCTGATATATAAAATTTAATGTACAGGAAAAAAAAACCTGTCATCCATATAATGTCATGAATTCAATTCCTGAGCAAATAAAGATTTATACACACACACACACACACACACACACACACACCAGAACACACACACACTATAGGATGGGTGGCTTGGAAAATAAAATGATGATCTTATACTCACAAACCAGGAGTTCATGAATGAACTCTGGCTCCCTGGAGCCTGGGGATGTCCTACTGCTCACTGTCCAGGGACACCCATTGGTGGAATGGCTGAGCCAGGCCCACAGCTGCATCTTTCCTTTTCAAGATTTATTTATTTATTTATTTATTTGAAAGGCAGAGTCAGAGAGAGAGAAACACACACACACACACACACACAGAGAGAGAGAGAGAGAGAGAGAGAGAGAGAGAGAGATCCTCCATCTACTGGTGGTTCACTCTCCAAATGGCCATAACAGCTGGGATTGGGTCAGGCCAAAGGCAGAAGCTAGAAGCTTCATCTGGATCTCCCACGTGGGTGCAGGGGCCCAGGCACTTGGGCCATCTTCCACTGCTTTTCCAAGTGCATTAGCAAGGTGCTGGGTGGGAGGTGGAGCAGCCGGTCATAAACTGGTGGCCATATGGGATACCGGCATTCCAGGTGACAGGATAACCTGCTGTGCCACAACACTGACCCCCACAGCTGCATCTTAGCCCTGCCCCCCACACACAAACACATACACATGGCATCGCTTGTTAGCAAAAGACAAGATTAATATCATACAAGCTCTTCAAGCCTCTGATACCCTACAAGCATGCACAGGTGATCTCTCCCCAAACTGTCCAGGCACCGGTTGGCAGGATTCATGGATGGCATGGTGTGCACCTGTGACTTCAGAAACATAGGCATGGCATGCAGAGGAGGCGCTGGGCTGGCCTCCTGATGCACTTGTGCATGGTGCAGATAGTTCAGAGTCAGCAAGTCTAAAAGGGATAACAGTGGATGGAACAGTGGATGGAACAGCCTCAGACACAGTGAGCAGGAGGCCAGAGAAGTAACTTCCTGGAAACACCTGGAAACCACTCCTGTTAAGCCTCTCATGTGCTTGGAGGGGCATTATGGACCTGTGGCTGGTTTACTGGCTATTCGAATGGGACATGTGGGAGACAACAAACCCCCACACCAGAGGCTGAGGATAAAGCATAAAAAAACAGGTAGAAGCACAAGAATGGGTCTAATAAAGGACCTTCTGCTGGTGAGTAGGTTATCTCCCTTATTGGAGGGCACAGGGATGTGAGCTGTCTATGCATCATCTAAGATCAGGAGATAGGGACAGAGTGAGCATCTAGATCAGCCTTGAGTCCCCGGATCTCATGTCAACGAGATTTCCGGACGACTCCTGGTTCATTAATGGGAATTTGAGTGCTGCAAGGGATATGTAGCAAAAGTAACCTTTTTGGACACATTCCTCCCTTGATGTATTTAAGGAAATGTGTGAAAGTACTGAATGAATGTTTAAAGACACATATATAACTTTATAAATACCTCTATGCTTTGAAAAATAAAATTTGGGGGCTCACTACGGTGTAGTGGGTAAAGTTTCTGCCTGTGGTGCTTGCATCCCATATGGGTGCCAGTTCAAGTCCCAGCTGCTCCACTTTTTTTTATATATTTATTTATTTGATAGGCAGAGTTACAGAGAGGCATAGGCATAGGCAGAGAGAGTGAGAGAGAGAGAATCTTCCATCTTGGGCCATCTTCCACCGTTTTCCCAGGCCATAGTAGGAAGCTGGATCAGAAGTGAAGCAGCCAGGTCTTGAATGGGCACCTATATGGGATGCAGGTACTATAAGAGGTGACTTTAACCACTATGCCACAGCATCAGCCCCTGCACCACTTCTGATGTAGCTCCCTGTTAATGTGCCTGGGAAAGAGCAGAAAATGGCCCAAGTGCTTGGGCCCCTACACCCTCATGGAAGACCTGGATGAAACTCCTGGCTCCTGGCTTCTATCTGGCCCAGTCCTGGCTGTTGCAGCCACCACGGGAGTGAAACAGCGGATAAGATTTCTCTCTCTCTCTCTCTCCTCTCTCCAGAACTGCCTTTCAAATAAATAAATAAATCTTTTTTAAAAAAGAAAGTTGTAGCCGGCACCGCAGCTCACTAGGCTAATCCTCCGCCTTGTGGCCCCGGCACATGGGTTCTAGTCCCGGTTGGGGCACCGGATTCTGTCCCGGTTGCCCCTCTTCCAGTCCAGCTCTCTGCTGTGGCCAGGGAGTGCAGTGGAGGATGGCCCAAGTCCTTGGGCCCTGCACCCCATGGGAGACCAGGATAAGTACCTGGCTCCTGCCATCGGATCAGCACGGTGCACCGGCTGCAGCGCGCCAGCCGCGGCGGCCATTGGAGGGTGAACCAACGGCAAAAGGAAGACCTTTCTCTCTGTCTCTCCCTCTCACTGTCCACTCTGCCTGTCAAAAAAAAAAAAGAAAAAGAAAAAAAGAAAGTTGTTTTTTACTTGTAAAGTTGAATCCTTCTTTCCAGGATGCTTCCCTCTCAAAGGAAGAAGGAAGTCAGGACAACCTTTAATTTACAAATGTGCACACCACAAATACGTAAAACATGTATCCTAGAAACAAATACAGATAGAAACCAATCTGTAACATCCATATACCTGATGTTCACAACACATTGGGCTTACAAAACTAATATACACAGCCCCAAAGAGCTCATACAGAATTGGACACACACACTCAAGCTCTTCACAGAGGGGCCACTGAGCCCTCCTCTCTGTGCTGGAAAGCATGGGGGTCAGAAACACCCAGAGACCCTTGCTGATAGTTCCATTGACCATGGGATGACACCAATCACCACGGACATGTCAGTGCATCAGCCCTGAAACCAGGGACCTCAACATCAGTGGATTGTTGGCCACTCTTTTCCAGAAAGAAAACTCACATTTTGAAAACTTGTGGCACTTAAAGACTCCTGGTTCAAGCCGGCGCCGTGGCTCAATAGGCTAATCCTCCACCTTGCGGCGCCGGCACACCGGGTTCTAGTCCCGGTTGGGGCGCCGGATTCTGTCCCGGTTGCCCCTCTTCCAGGCCAGCTCTCTGCTATGGCCAGGGAGTGCAGTGGAGGATGGCCCAGGTGCTTGTGCCCTGCACCCCATGGGAGACCAGGAAAAAGCACCTGGCTCCTGGCTCCTGCCAGGATCAGCGCGGTGCGCCGGCTGCAGCGGCGGCCATTGGAGGGTGAACCAACGGCAAAAGGAAGACCTTTCTCTCTCTGTCTCTCTCTCTCACTGTCCACTCTGCCTGTCAGAAAAAAAAAAAAAAAAAAAAAAAAAAAAAAAAAAAAAGACTCCTGGTTCAACAAGGGTAGGTGAAGTCTGGCCTCTCCCCCTAATCCGTGTTTCTGGGGAGGTTATCTTGTAGGCAGTAAACCTAGGCACCAGGTCAGATGGCATGAGGCTGGAGGGATGGTCTTGTCACAGTGCAACCAAAATGGGGTTGTTTGGGGACTTCAAAGAGACCAGGAAATGGCACAGGCCTGAAGGCTACACACTCTGGGAAAGCCAGCTCTGGCCAAAGCAGCATGTCCTAGAGATACTACCCAGGAGAACTGCAGGGCCAGCTCACTGACTCTCTTGGAAACACCTGGAGTCCACATGCTGTACGCCTCCCACACCTGAGGCGCTCAGGACCCATGGCTGACAACACCCTTTACAGACAACACCCCCATGTGAAAGATACCCCTCACCAGGTCACAGGCTGGATGTCTGGTCTGAAAGCCAAGGTGGATGCATAAGGAGACTGTCTATTTTAGGGCCCACTAATTATAGGCCAAGACACTTAGAAAAACTGTTAGACGTGTGTGCACATATATGTTGCCCATGGACATAGCCAGAAGACAGGAGCAAGGCGATAGGTCATCCCCAGTCCCCAATCCCCAGGCCATTAATCTTTCCAGAAGTCCCTTGCTTCTACATTGACAGGTAGAAACCCATATCATATCCACAAGAAAAGTTAAAACTCTTAGACAAATACGCATTACACACACATCTGTAAATGTGTGCATGTACTGAACAAACTGCGGAGGAAGTGTACATAACTGTGTATGTACTCCTATTAGTCTACAGAACAGACAGTGGTTCCTTTAACTGTGGAGCTATATGGGATAATCTGACACTGTAGAAGGGAGGAATGTTCTATGGCCATTATTTCTAGAGCTGTATATACTCAAAAATACATGCAAACATATGTTTCCAAAGTAAGTAACAGAGAAATAAATCCATGAGTATTAAATCCATGATTCTATAACAAGACAATGTACATATACAAATAACTACACACACAACACTGGGGAGCACACACAATCTGACACACATAGACACATAGACACACGTATAGTCTATATAATCTAATTGTCCAGGCATTAGGCCCTCCACGTCTCACTGGCAAGCTTGGGGTATAACACACCTGGAGGCCCTTCACTGCCCATTCCAGGGCCCCTTAGTGCACACCAATCACCAGGGCCTTTCTACCAAAACAGCCATGACAACATGGATCTGAATCTTGGTGGAAAGATGGCCACTCTTTCCATCAAAAGAAAAACACATCCTTTGAATCAGCCACGAGTCTGAGCAACTCAGATGCCAACAGAACTGAAGCTAGCCCTCTCTGTGGAGAATTTCCTCACACAGAGAGCTATGTTCTGAGGCTGACTTGGAGGTAGTCCATGAAGACCTGAGTTCTGGTGACATAAGGCTGGTGGCACAGGTCTGCCACGTGAGAGTGCCCTGAGGATAACGTGGGACTTCCGAGGGTCTCCTTGGATGTTTATGGCCCCCACACTCTCGTACAGGAAAGGCGATGGTCAGCCAAGGGCTCCTATGACCTCAACCCAGGCAGGGTTGCACATTTCTGGCCCATGATTGGCAGGTTCTGTTCTGTATGGTATTCATAGCTAAAATAGTGCTCTTGTAGAAATCCTGGCCTGTATACACTTATGAAAATGTACATAAACATTGAACAAACTCTTAAAGATATATTCTTAACTGTCTGACTACTTGTACCACTCTATAAACATACAGAAAATGGTTCCTTTACCTGTATTCTTGCAACCAGGATGCTTCAACTCCCTAGGAGAAAAGAATGCATTAACATCATTATTTCTACAAATGTATACAAACACAAATATATACAAACATGTACATCACAGGAATAAATAAAATAGAAAAATATCTGATCCCACATGCATGAGAGTATAACAAGAAAGTGTACATGTACAAATAAGTTAGATACACAGCAAAGCACACACAACCACACATTCACTTCCTTTGTCTAAAGGCCATTTGGCCCTCCCCTCCAGCATTGGCAATATTGAGGGCATACACACCCAGGAAATCCCTTCACTGCCATGTCCATGGTCCATGGCAACACCAATCACCAGGGACATGTCACTGAACTACCTATGGCAACAGGTAGCCCATTAGGGAGCTGAACGCTCTTTCCAAAGATGTCCACAAGAAGGAAAACCCATCTTTTAGTTAAGTCAGAGCTTAGAATCTCAACTGCTTAGAGTCAGAGCTTAGAATCTCAACCAATGGGTCTGGCAGCAGCTGACCTCTAAGAACATTCCCTCACACTGTGCTCTCAGTTCACCATGGAGAGAGTACACATCATGGCATCAGGCTGGACGGACAACCCTACCAGGAATGGACTTCAAGGAGGATGTTTGGGGACTTACAGAAGCCAGGCCCAGACCCTGAACACTATGCCCTATTACAGAGCTGGCTCTACCTATAACTCCCTTGTCCTAGAGGCCAATGTAGCTACCTAGAGGACGGGCTCACTGACTCATTGAGAAACAACTAGAAACCATGTGTCTTAGGCCTCCCACATTGAAAACCCAGGACTCTCAGCACCAGTGTGATCCTGGCATTCCCGACTGGAGAAGGGCTTTCAGGAATAAAACAAAGCCTAGAGGACAAAAGGGAAATGACAAATGACCATGACCACTTGAAGTTTAAACATAACACAGAAGCAGCGTGAAAACAGCCAACGCTATGGGGATCATCTGTGCGAATGCACATACGCAAAGGATGCTGCCTGCCCATTAAGTGGTGCCCTAGAAACACGTGTAATTTCTGGGCTTCTTTATTTTTTTTCACTTTTATTTTACTTTATTTTATGTTTTTTATTCTTTATTATTTTTGACAGGCAGAGTGGACAGTGAGAGTGAGAGAGAGAGAGAGAGAGACAGAGAGAAAGATCTTTTTTTGCCGTTGGTTCACTCTGGGCTTCTTTAAATAAATGTTTAAAAGATACTGGTTTCAGCATTACCTACTATAATGAGAAAATCTGCTCTCTCTTTCTTGATCTCTCTTGCCCTCTCCTCCAGCCTGTCGGGTTTCCCCCACCTGACAATAAACATTTTCCCTTACTCTGGTGTTTGGTGTGTTTTGTGGTGACCTTTCATTGGCTCCAAAACCTGGGGCCAGACTCTGCCCTCAACCTTGCTTTCGTCTCGGGGATGTGAGCTGCTTTGGGATCCTGGATTTCTGCCAACCACAAAACTCAACCCCGGACTTCCCTCACCTCTGAACACTCTGCAATCTCCATCCACACACCAGCCCTCCAAATTTCCAAGGTAAGACAGGGAGGAAGAAGAATCCTGTCATTTAGACTCTACAGGTTATGGTTCTATGCAACTTCACCCCAAAGTCCTGGTACCAGGCACCACAACTCCTACGGCCTCATGCCTCTACAGACTCTGTGTCCAGCCAATAGCAGGTATGGGTGACGACTCAACCCCCTGTTTCCTTTCTACGAGTTATGTCCTTGGTTCCCATGGGTGCATGGGTAACGACGCCACCCTCTGTTCCCATATCCTTCCGTCAGATGGCCATGATCTCAGGGATCCCCAACATCGGCCAGTCTGACTCTACGGGTCACCAGGAGAGCTTCTTCCCATGTTCTAGTTAATCCTCCTCTTGTTAGTCTGCTACCTCGACAACCAGTTCAAGGTCTCCATCTGTGAGCATTCGGAAAAGTGGAAGATTTCCTATGTCCAAGCTTTCTCCTATCTCAGTCTAAACCTCCTCTGGCTCAAGTTCTCTGAACCTCCAAAGCTCACTAAAAAGCCAAAACCCCTTTCTTTTACATTCGCTGCTCTGGCTCTTGCTGTCTCAATTGTATCTCCCCCTCCTGTCCAGGAATTCCCACCTATCACAGAACTAGCCCTTGTCCAAAGTCTACTCCCCCTGCCTAATCTATTATCCTCCCTAACACCCTACTCCCAGAGAAGCAAAGGCAAGTTTGGGAGTGGGCTTGTCTCCATGCCATCACCCTCCAGCTCTCATTCTCCAAGGGGCTTCACCCCTCCAGCTCCTGTTCCAATTTTACCATAAGAATAGCAAGGCAGTGGCGATTCCAACCTCCTGAGTTCTCCTGTCACCTATCCCACCCTTTTGATAGCTCTTTTGTTTTATCATGAGCAAGTCAGACAGGATAATCAGGTCTTTTGGTGGGTTTTGTCCTCGCCTTGTAACTGAATTTCAAGCTGACCTCACCAGGTCTCCTCAATTCCTACAAACTCGATTTCCTGGTCCCAGGAGTGAGCATTTCCTAGATATATCTCTCCCAACCCACATGAAATAAAGATCAACACTACCAGACCTGCAAACCAGCCAGCTCACCAGGTTAATTACTATTTCCAGACATATCTCCTTTTCCCTAACTGCCCCTTGCTCTGTCACCTATCAGATTTCCTCCTTAGGAATCTCTGGAGGGGTGTCCATCTACTCTTATGGATATTCTGCCCCATTAAATCTAACATAATGACTTCTTGTCCCTGGCACATCGGCCCCAGCCCACAGTCACCCTTGGGACCTGTCTAGCAGCTGCCTGAACTTTTGATTCAGAGGCAGTCCCGAGTGGCTGACTGTTGACCAGGGCATCACTGGCCTAAGGTCTTTCTTGGGTAAAAAGAAAAGTAGACTCAAATCCAATTGGAATCTAAAAAAATGTCTTTGGTAAATAACAATCTCATGCATTAGAATTTGGTTCAACTGTAAATGGACATTGGGTTTACAAGAATTTCTCTCTTTGAATCTAGGAAGATTACTGCCTTTAAAAAAATAGTTGTGGCCGGCGCCACGGCTCAATAGGCTAATCCTCCACCTGCAGTGCCAGCACCCAGGATTCTAGTCCCAGTTGGGGCACCAGATTCTGTCCCGGTTGCCCCTCTTCCAGTCCAGCTCTCTGCTGTGGCCCAGGAGGGCAGTGGAGGATGGCCCAAGGCACCCGCATGAGAGACCAGGAGAAGCACCTGGCTCCTGGCTTCAGATCAGCATGGTGCGACGGCCGCTGCGTGCTGGCCGCAGTGGCCATTGGGGGTGAACCAACGGAAAAGGAAGATCTTTCTCTCAGTCTCTCTCTCTCACTGTCCATTCTGCCTGTCAAAATAAATACATAAATAAATAAATTTTTAAAAAAATAGTTGCTTTGTAACTTGCGCATCTTGGTTTGCAATTTGGTTTTAACAAGTTTCCAATGAAACAGCAATGGGTAAATGTGGATTTTTTCAGTCTCTGGTTTAATGCAACTGATTTATAGATGGTTTTATAAAAGGAGTAGAATTCCATGTGAATGTAATTTTGACCATAATTCAGATAGAGGTATGGTATAATATCAGCAATTTCAGTCATCCAAGTGTAATTGCTAAATGTAAATTGGGTAAAGCAAATGAGATAAATGTGTCTAAATGTAAACTTAGCACCTTATATTCTATGCAAAAACTACTTGAGTTTGCTAACATGTTTTCATAAATTGTCTATGAAAATAGTCCAACATTGCTTGACAGTAAGGTTAGAATATGATATGTTATCTTATTTTGAAAATGTTGTCTTAACTGGAGATTTCTAAAGGGTTATTTCAAAATATAAATCAAGGAAATCAGCAGGTGGAAAGCAAAAACTATTATTTGACATGGAACTAGAATCTGATCTTCTGTTAAAGCAAGGAGGTTTTTATAATATTTTGAAATTATCTTAAAAATCTGTTTAGAACCTGTAGCATCTCCTTTTAATAGTTTTGTTTAAGCACTCTGGCCTCAGAATCAACCCTTAAGGCATTTGGATCTGGCTGAAGAGCCCATGGGAGTATTTTAGGCAGGGAAAGCCAAGACACTCTGGCAAAACAACAACAACAACAACAACAACTAAAGGAAAGATCTCTGCGAGTGAGATCCCAGTGGAAAGAATGGGCCATCAAAGAAGGAGGTACCTTTCTCTGAAGGGAGGAGAGAACTTCCACTTTGACTATGACCTGGTCTAAATAAGATCAGAGTCGGCAAACTCAAAATGCTTCCATAGCCTTAGCAACTCATGACAAGAGCTTAGGGTGATTACTGATGCCATAAACAAGAGTGTCAATTTGTTAAGTCAACAGCAGGAGTCACTGTACACTTATTCCTCATGTAGGATCTCTGTCCTTAATGTGTTGTACATTGTGATTTAATGCTATAACTAGTATTCAAACAGTATTTTACACTTTGTGTTTCTGTGTGGGTGCAAACTGTTGAAATCTTTACTTAATATATACTAAATTGATCTTCTGTATATAAAGATAATTGAAAATGAATCTTGATGTGAATGGAATGGGAGAGGGAGCAGGAGATGGGAGGGTTGCGGGTGGGAGGAAAGTTATGGGGGGGAGCCATTGTGATCCATAACTGTACTTTGGAAATTTATATTTATTAAATTAAATTTTAAAAAAAATTTTTGTTTAACTGCTGACTCTCAGTTTTCAAGCCAGCTCCAGTAAGCTATTCTCTCTTCCCTAGTTCTGACTCTATTAAAACTCTTCCAAGTTATTGGATATGATCCCATGCACTGGCTCTTATATTTTTTTATATTATTTTTTTTGACAGGCAGAGTGGACAGTGAGAGAGAGAGACAGAGAGAAAGGTCTTCCTTTGCCGTTGGTTCACCCTCCAATGGCCGCCGCGGCCGGCACGCTGCGGCCGGCGCACCGCGCTGATCCGATGGCAGGAGCCAGGAGCCAGGAGCCAGGTGCTTTTCCTGGTCTCCCATGGGGTGCAGGGCCCAAGCACCTGGGCCATCCTCCACTGCACTCCCTGGCCACAGCAGAGAGCTGGCCTGGAAGAGGGGCAACCGGGACAGAATCCGGCGCCCCAACCGGGACTAGAACCCGGTGTGCCGGCACCGCTAGGCGGAGGATTAGCCTAGTGAGCCGCGGCGCTGGCCTCCATGCACTGGCTCTTAAATTTAACATTTTATTTCTGATTTTTGGAATGACCAAAGACACAGATTTTGTGTTCCATTGAAGTAATCTATTGTGCTCTCTTAATATCTTTGTTAGGTTCGAATTGTTTTACAACTGAGTTTTTTATTAAGAGTTTTGGTTTGTTTAAATATATGTTTACTCTAAAACATCTGAGTAATCACCTTGTAACAGTGATCAAATCTGGTCTATATTATGTCATGATGTTAAGAGATCCTATTTCAACCAGATATTTTAAGCCTTCTTGGCATCCTTGACAGGTATTCAAAAAATCAAAGTTCCAAATTCTCTGGACTTTGATATTTCCATTTGGGCCCCTGGAAATATCAAAGGATATCTGTCTCTCATCTTGTAGAGACACCAACTAATCAGGCAATTTGATTATATTACAGGTACTGTCAAGATGTGAAGTGGTGCTAAATTTTAAGTTATGATAATATAAAATACTACAGATACAAATGTCCAAAGATAAAAAGTCTAATGATCTTGTATTACCAGACCTAAAAGGGATAAATGTTTTTTAAAATCCTACCATAGACTTCTAATTTAGACCATCAAAGATCAGAGATGGGATTTGAGCACCCCTTTGACTTGCATCCTCTTAAAAATTCCCTCTGGCCTGCTTTAAAAAAAAAAAAAAAAAAAAAAAAAAAAAAACAGAGGAAGAGAAAGCTAGGCAGCAGAAGCACTGTAAAGATAGGCGGCAGGCCAATTAAGGCTGCTCTACACAGTGATCTGCCATCAAGGAGACAACAGCCCAGTCATGCGCTGGTTTATATGGAAAGCCAGGGCTTCAGCTTATGAAGAGCCCTGGCAGCTCTGCCAGCAAACAGTCGGGTCACCGGAAATGGATCTGCCCTGGAGTCAAAGGACGCCCAGATCAGAGCTGCAGACTTTGTTGGCTCTAAGCTGAAGAGCCCTTCACTCGACCCAGCTTCCAAACTAACCACTGCTGCTGAGGGGACGGCCAAGTAGGGTCAGTAACATTGCAGAAAGAACTGCAAATTTCCTGTTAGAGATGCCACCTGCTTTTCCCTGGCCAGCTCTCCTCTCAGGCCAGCTACATAAGGGAAGTCAACAGGGTGCCTTCCCCAAGGAGGTTCACACCTCCCTTGGGATGTACCCCATGTGAAGAGACAGATAGGTCTGGGCCTCATAACTGGCAAGGCCTTAAAGCCCACCTGACTATTATCAGGCCCCTTCTGTCAGTTTCTATTTGCCTCTCAATCAAAAAACTTGTTCATGGTTTAGACAGCAGCTTTCTTGGGTCCCCTAATAATGACTTTGTCCTTTATTTTAGACCCTGTCTAGCCCACTTGGGGACTCATTCCTTTGTAATCACAGCCTCTACTCTTACATCAATGGCTCCACTCCAACCATATGCATTGATGGTCCTCTCCCCCACTTAATGTTGTATAATTGTTCAGAATTTTTCTTTTTTTAAAGATTTTATTTATTTGAAATACAGAGTTACAGATAAATCTAGAGACAGAGAGAGGGGTCTTCCATCTTCTGGTTCACGCCCCAGATGACCTCAATGGCTGGAGCTCTGCCAATCCGAAGCCAGGAGCTAGGAGCTTCTTCCGGGTCTCGCATGCTGTGCAGGGGCCCAAGGACTTGGGCCATCTTCTACTGCTTTCCCAGGCCACAGCAGAGAGCTGGATCAGAAGAGGAGCAGCCGAGACTAGAACCGGCGCCCATATGGGATGTCAGCGATTTAGGCCAGGGCTTTAACCCGCTGCACCATAGCGCCAGCCCCCAGAATTTTTCTACAGACAAGGCCCTCTACCCACAAGAATTGAGCGACCTTTCTCCCAGTCTTGGTTGGGATCAGCTCCGCAGCCTCTCTGTCCTCAGTAGTGGTCTCAGAGCAGCTTTTGGCCACAATGTTATCTCAACCAACCTACTGCAAACAACTCCAACAGTTTTACAACTGTTGTTTGCAGTTACAAGAGAAGGTCACTAGGCCCATCGAGACCTCAGTTGATGTCATCTAAGGTCTCCAAAGCCATATTGCCTCACTAACCGATGTGGTACTATGGAATAGATGGACCTTAACTGTGTTGTTATTATATTAATCAATAAGGTCAGGCAAAACTACATCCATCAAACAGTCTTACAGAGTCCAGAGACTCCCCCCTCATTTCCTCTCCTCTATGAAATCCTCTCATTACTTAGTTAATGCCACTCTTATGACCACTGGCTGCTATCCTCACCCTGTCTTTCATACTACAGTGTCTGTTTAAGTGATTACAGGAGGTGATAATGGAACGAACCAAAGCCTTCACCAGTCAGGTGGTAAACCCAATGCTGCTACAGGGATATACTTGGCTCCCCACCCAGGAGATCGCAGCTTGAGGCATCACCCCATGCCAGCAGAGAGTAACTTGTTGTCCCATGTCAACAGAAAGTAGCTCTAAAGACAGATCATCATCCCTCCAACCCTCCTGGACTTTGGGGGCTGATGTGATCCCATACAACACCTGCTTTATAAAAAGGGGGGGCGGTTAGTAAAATGGTGCAGTCTTATCTGTGGCACGATCTACTCCCTGGACACCATCCTCAGCTCTAGCCCCCGCCACCACTGCTAGAAGCCAGATGACAAAATGGCCCAACCACAGGTGTCAGCTCCACCCCCACTCCAATAGGATTCGCTGCTATTTCCCAGCCCCCTGCAAAGGTTTAATAGGACACGCTTCCTGCACACGTGCTCTCTCTCTTGATCTCTCTCTTGACTTCTTTCTCTCGCTTACTCTCTTGCCCTCTCCCCTCTGCCTGTCAGGTTTCCCCCACATGACAATAAACCTTTTCCCTTAAAAAAATGAGAAAATCTGAGAGGTGGGGATTTCAGACATTCAGTGAGAGAGGGCACCTTAAATAAATTCCTGTACGTCCGTACACACAATACTATGGATCTGCAGTTCAACTTGTGTTTGAGTGAGGAAATCACGAGTGATGAAATAGTAAATGCAAAAAGCAAGTTACATAGCTTCCCTGGTTGAAAAATGGTATGCACATTTATTTTTTAAAAAATCACATGTGGGGGCCAGTGCTGTGGCACACAGTGAGTTAAAGCCCTGGCCTGCAGTGCTGGTATCCCATATGGGCACTGGTTTGAGCCCCAGATATTCCACTTCTGATCCAGCTCCCTGCTAATGTGCCTGGGAAAGCAGTGGAAGATGGTCTAAATCCTTGGGCCCTTGCACCCACACGGGAGACCTGGGAGAAGCTCCTGGCTTCGGATCGGCTCAGCTTCAACCATTGAGACCATCAGGGGAGTGAACCAGCAGATGGAAGATTCCCCACCCCCGGGTCTCTACCTCTTTCTCTCTGTAACTCTTTCAAATAAATAAAATAAATCTTTTTAAAAAATCATATGTGGAGAGAGACACTAAAGTAACTGAAGCAATTTCAAAAAATGGGAATTAAGTGCCTTCCATGTCAACACTTTTCTATTAACTAATAAAACCCATGTAGTATTGTCAGAAGGAGAGACACATTGGTCAATGCAGAACAGACACTCAACCAAGTACAACCACACATTTCCACCTATAATCTGCACACATAACCACAAGCCTGTGGGGAGCAGGGCCTGTCTCCCGCAACATGGCGAAATAAGTACTGAGACTACCAAGACTAGACTAGACCACTGAGACTATTAAGACTAACTCTATGCGTCTGATCTCCCACCATATGGCGCTGAGAGAGAGTAAACAAATCTTACACAGCTGCTTCATTAATTAACTGATTCCTGACCCAACCCCTGTTTGGAAGAAAGCAGTGTGCTCAGCACGTGGGCAGCAGAGCACGGATTGGTGGGAGAGGACTATAAAAGGGGGAGAGAGACAACATGCGGTCGGAGAGCAAAAGCGAGGGAGCAGTGGGGGTGCCGCTCCTCCGCGGAGGCGGGGGAGCGGCAGCAAATCCGGGAAGGACCTGGGAAAGAGAACAGTGCCCAGTGTCATTCCTCCGTGAGTGGGGGAGCGACACAAGCCCATACTGAGAATGGCATATCTCCAAAGTCACAAAGGATGTGTAAGCCCACCACAATCCAAGACCCACTTTCAAAGAACTTGGACATGTGGTAAAACCCATCTTATTCCACTAGAAAGCATATGAAAATATAAACACTAAATGCTATCTAAGTCAAATCTTTACATTTGACTCAAATACACCAACACTGTCCCCATTTACAATGCCCAGAGCCCCAGATACAACATTTCCTCAAGTAGATAATCTGCTTTGTATTATTACTCCCTTCATTTTCATTACTACTTGCTTTTTCTATAGAAGCTGGTGTGGAACAGGATAGACAGTTTAGCCATCTGCAGCCAAAAATCTAGCACACGCACGAGCTTTAGTAGATTTACAATCTTTGCACTTCACCTGGCAGGTGTCTCATCAATTTTTGAAGCCATCAATTTCATCATGATAGTTAATATTAAATCACTTACTATATCCCAACCATTTGTAGGATCACTATTATTTACAAATATAATCCTCCTGGGACCGGCATTGTGGCACAGCAACTTAAAGCCCCAGCCTGCAGCACCAGCATCCCATATGGGTTCCAGTTCGAGTCCCAGCTGCTCCACTTCCAATACAGATCTCTGCTAGAGCCTGAAAGCAGTGGAAGACGGCCCAGGTCTTGGAACTGTGCACCTGCACTGGAGACCTGGAAGAGGCTCCTGGCTCCTCTTTAGTTACACTCATATGGAGGTAATATCGAATGATCCCACCCATACTGTGAGCCTTGGGTTTTATCTTTCTATTTACTGTTAGATGGCCAAGGCATTGCTCTAGCCAACTCATTCCTAGACACCGTTCTTCACGATGCATACTGTGCCACACCACATTTCCACTGTGTCTTGTCTGTAGATCTGCATTCACAATCGCAGGAGGAGTCACATACTGACTTTTACTATTTTCAGGATATACACTTGAGTCTACCTGAGCTACAATTTACTTAATTATATTTGTATAATAAATCAATATTTTTCTTGCATAATTGGGCATACAACAATAATACTCCAACTTTCCTGATGAAATTTCAACAAGAAATACTGCATCATCAACAGGGTCATTTATTTCATTAAGAGCTATTATAGTAATAATTTGTGTTATTTGAGAAGTTTTTGCCTCAGAACAAGAAGTCTCAGTAATTTAACTGTCACAAACTTGAATACTACACAGTGCCCACATCACATCACACACTTGAAGAGCCAGCTTATGTAAAATCCTGAATTAACAACAGAAGGAATCCTGCAGGGGTTGTGGCACAGAAGGCTAAGCCTCTGCTTGCTATGCTGGCATCCCATATGGGTGCCAGTTCATGTCCTGGCCGCTCCTCTTTTGATCCAGCTCTCTGCTTCTGGCCTGGGAAAGCAGTAGAAGATCGTCCAAGTGTTTGGGCCCTGCACCCTCCATTAGGTTAAGGTATTCTATTATCACCAATATGCCTTCAAATCTGTATAAATATTTTAGCATATATTGCATCCTTACTAGGAATATCATCAGTATACTGATACATGGTCACTTTTGTGTTTTATAAGGCACAATATTATATGCATTCACTTTAGGAATCCTTGTAATCCTGAATGCTCATTTTATCATATCATGTATATTCATTGCCTACTAGTATTTTTAGCCTATGAAGCCACTGTGCGCCAAACACAGTTAATAGCATCCAACACTTACGGTCAGATAATGTACAAACTTAACCCTTCTCCTATGAATTATATAATTTACAATTACACTTATTCCCATAACAATGTACACAAAAACATTATACTCTGAATCAACATAAACACAGAGCTTATACACTACCTCATAATCCTATTTATTATAAATAAATCTATTATAAAATAAGCAGTCTCTCACCAGCCTCTTCTCTGACCCTCCTCTTGATACCACCTCACAGCTTCCCTTAATAATCCTAGTGAGTATCCCCTTTCTAAAGGACCACTTCCATGAAAGAAAGCTATATTTAAATATTAATCTATAGGCATTCTTAATTATGACATTCACAGGCACAGAAGTAATTTTGTTCTAGATACTTTTCATCAACAGTAATTTCAACCCAAGTAACTATTACCCAATGAGGAAACTAAATAGCATTTAAATGGAAACCATGCATAATAACTTTGATAGTAAAAAGCAAAAATGTCCCTGTATGGTCTTCACCTGTGATTACCAGAAGCCCATGTAGAGGCCACTATTGCCAGATCAATATGCCTTGCAGTCACACTGTTAAAACTAGGAGGCTACAGCATAGCATGAGTGCCTACAATCTGAAATCCCTTAAACAGAGCAGAGAGCCTTCTCACTGCCCAGAGGAGCCCTGTGAGGAAACCCCTAACCAGCGCCATCTCGCTCTGTCAAACACATCTAGCATCACTAACCACTTTTTCATTAGTGAGCCACATTAACACTGGTGATTGTGACTGTCCTTATTCAAACATCACGAAGATTTACAGGAGCTACAGCTCTAACACTGGCCCATGGCCTAACATCAGCAATATTATTTTGTCTTGCAAACTCTATTCACAGGCAAACTTCACGATTTGCCCAAGGACTACAAAACAGTTTCACCTCTAGCAGCAGCATGATGAACCCTGGCAAACCTAACTAACTCAGCCTCAGCACCAATCATTAATTTAATCAGGTGGCTGTTCACAAAAAAGACATCATTCTCACGGTCCAAACCTACTACCATCCTAACAGAGTCTAACCTGTGAATTAACACTATACACTGCATCTGCTTACTAATCACAACACAACAAGGAAAACTTCCATATCATATCAATAACATCCCTCTTTCATTCACACGAGGAAATCACTCATATCCATCACCTTCTTCCCTATCACTCAGTTCTAAGATCATTTCACGAAACACGCATTGTAAAGAGACAACGTTAGCTTATGAATGTAAAAACAGAAACTTCAGTCTCCTTATTCACTGAGGAAGTATGCAAAAACGGCTAACATGCTCAGACACACAGTAATATGGCTTTCTTAAGCTATAAAGGGTAGAAATAACCCATTGGTTTTAGGAACCAACAAACTATTGCAGCTCCAAATAAAAGTAATCTATTTTCTCCCTCTACAACAATGTCACTACTTTCACTTCACCAGTTATAACAACTGTCCCATATTTATAAGGAGATTGGTGCTTTAAACCTCTAATGCCCCTTATTTATTTATTTAATTTTACTTGAGAAACAGAGCCACACTTCGCATCTGCTGGCTCACTACCCACGTGTGTGGAGCCAAAAATGCCATCAGGGTCTACCACGTGGGCAGCAGCCGCTCAATGACACGATCCATCGGTCATTGCTGTTTCCCAAGCTACGCATTAGTGGGCAGAGTCGGAAGCCAGAGCCGGGTCGCAAACTCGGGTACTGCAATATGAGACATGGACCTCGGAACCAGCATCGGAACCTCTCGTCTAAACACCTGACCTGCACTGCGGGTAACTCACGAATGCACCTTGCGTGATGTACATTTAAAAACTCATGGTTTACACAGGGTTCCATACGAGCTGCGTCCTCAGGGGTCGCTTGGGGGTCCTGGAACGTGCCCTCCGCAGAGAGGGGAGGGCGGCTGGGATTTGTTACCCTGAAGTGAAAACGAGTCCGAAGTAGAGCCGTGAACCCCGGACACTACACCAGACACACCCGAAGGAGAGGATTCCCAGCACGGGGCGGGCATCGTGACCCCCACCCCGCCCCGCCCAGCGGGGGTCCCCCACCATCCGCCCCGGAGGCGCCTCCTCCCGACCCCTCAGCGTCCGCGCCCCGCGGGCACCGCCGGGACCCCGGGCCACGAGGGGCCGCGCGGCCGCGCCGCTCCCTCCTCAGAGGCCGAGGCCGCCGGGCGGCGTCTCCGCAGGAGCCCTGCCCGGCCGGGGCTGACCGAGAGGAGCCACGCGGACGCCGGGTCCTCGCTCTCCCTTCCCGGCTCCCGCTCCGGGACGGGGTCAGGGCCGACGGCGCCGCTCCGGCCGCGGACACCGGGACTCGCCAGGCCTGAGGAGCCGGCGCCGCGCGGACGCGGGAGAGCTCTCGGCCTGGCCGAACCCGCGCCCTCACCTGGCGCACGGCCGCGGGCCCGCCCTTCCCGCCGGCGTCCGCCGCTGCCCCTCGCTCGCCGATCGGGGCTGGAGCCCCTGACGGCCGTCAGGTAACACGACAATCCGAGGGAAAAGGGCAGAAAAGCTGGGCCTCGTGGAAAAAATGGCGCAAGCGCGGGAAGCGCAAGGCCCCCTTTTATAGCTGCAGTATTTGCGCGATGGCTTCTGGGAGACTCACTCTGATTGGACGGTGAGGAAGAGCCCCAACCAATCAAAAAAATAAAGACGAGGAAAAAGGACGACCGCATCGCAGGGAATGCTCCGTGGTGCTCAGGCCGGGCAAGCAATGGTGAGATGTAGTGCGGGACGCATTTTCTTGGTGGTTGGAGGGCTTGAGCGTTGAGGAAATGGCGGAGGGAGAAGGGCGGGCAAGTACCGCCTCTGGGTTTGGCCTCAGCGACTCTGGGTTTGGCCTCAGCGACTCTGGAGGACGATGCCACAGTGCGAAAGAATGTTTTAGAGGGAAAATCCGGAATTGTTCTTTCGCCAAGTGACTGTGAGGGCTTCTATTTATTTTTTAAAAAAGATTTTTATTTATTTATTTATTTGAAAGAGTTATACAGAGGAGAGGCAGAGAGAGAGAGACAGAGAAAGTGAGAGAGAAACTTTCCCATCTGCTGGTTCACTCCCCAATAGACTGCAACAGCCGGGGCTGTGCTGATCTGAAGCCAGGAGCCAGGAGCTTCCTCCGGGTCTCCCATGTGGGTGCAGGGCCCAAGCACTTGGGCCATCTTCCACTGCCCTCCCAGGCCATAGCAGAGAGCTGGATGGGAAGAGGAGCAGTCAGGACTCGATCCAGCGCCCATATGGGATGCCGGCACTGCAGGTGGCGCCTTTACCTGCTACACCACAGCGTCGGCCCCTGGGCTTCTATTAAGAATTCAAATTCTTGGCCAGCCTTGTGATGCAGCTGGTTTAACTTCTCTGCCTGTCAAACAAGATCCTTTATCAGAGCACCAGTGGAAGTCCCAACTGTTCCTCTTCCAATCCCACTTCCTGCTAAAGAGCCTAAGAAAGCAGCAGCAATGGCTGTGAGAAATGACCGTGGTGTGTCTTCATGAAGACTTAGGTTAACCTTGGTGCAGCTGTGATACTAAGCCTCCCCGGAATGTAGGATAGAGAGTTACAAACCCAAAGTGGGTTAACTGCTGAGCTTGGCTTTGCAAACTGGGCACCACTTCTTTGTAACTCTCAGCAGTTCTGTAACTGGTACATGGTGCTCTCAAGTTCCTGTAGCCTCCATGATACCACAGTGTAACCCTCCTCCCCCTGTCCTAGATCTGCCCAGCAAAACCGTATTTGGGGAGGGGGGAGAGTCTTTGACCTAGTGGTTAAGATTGACATGTGTTCCTCATTGGGGTACCTGCATTTGAGTCTGCCTCCGGCACTGGCAGGCAGCAGGGGAATGAACCAGGGGATGAAAACTAACATACTCCCTCATTGTCTCTCTCCCTCTCAAATAAATAATACATTTATTTAAAAAACTTAATCCAAGTTCTATGCCAAGGTAGCCAGGTCCGTAGTTCAGGAGATCAGGATCAAGGCTGAGAATTTGATCTTGGATCAGAATCTGGTGAGGAAGAACTGGAACTTGTGGCATCCAAGAACCCAGAGAAGGGGCCAATGCTGTGGGGCATCCCATATGGTTGCCGGTTCGAGACCCGGCTGCTCCACTCCTGATCCGGCTCTCTGCTGTGGCCTGGGAAAGCAGTGGAAGATGGCTCAAGTCCTTGGGCCCTTGTACCCACGTGGGAGACTCAGAAGAAGCTCCCAGCTCCTGGCTTCAGATCAACACAGCTCCAGCCGTTGTGGCCAATTGGGAAGTGAACCATCAGATGGAAGACCTCTCTCTCTCTGCCTCTCTCTATCTCTCTCTGTCTCTGCCTCTCCTCCCTCTCTCTCTGTGTAACTCTAACTTTCAAGTAAATAAATAAATCTTAAAAAAAAAAAAAAAAAGAACCCAGAGAAACCAGTGCTAGGAGGACATGGTCCGGCAGGGAGGAGTGTGTGTGACCCACAGAAGAAACCCTCCCTGGGCCTGATTTCTCCACCATTTAAGAGTTGGGCCCAAATCCCTAGGGATCCTAATGAGACAGCACCCACCAAACGCCTTTGCCATGTGAAATTCTTTCCAAAATAGTTCACTTACAGAGGAAGTTCCAGTGAACTGCAAAATGTACCCACAGGGATGGCTTTTTCTGCAGATCTGCTCGTCCCCCTGAGGTAACATACGAGCATGCGTCACCTGTTCTGAGGAATGCATCTTCAGATGGTTTTGACATTGTGCCAACATCATAGACTGCATTTGCACAAAGATGGCTATGGTATCACTGAGTGATAAGATCTTAGGGGATCATTGTTTTCCTAGTATATGTGGTTTGTCATTGACAGGAATACCATTAAGAAGTACATGACCTTGTGTCTGACTTTACCTCTGGAGAGACCCTTCAGCCTGCAGATGGGTTGATTTCCGTCTGTCTGCCCCCTCTCAGTTCCTGCCACTCTGCTCCTCCCGCCACCTGGGGACCATGCCCAGGGGTCACCTCTCTTCTGAAAGTCACTGTAGCACCTGCCAGCTGCCTGGGCGTCTGTAACCAAGAGTAGGAATGAGGCTAAGAGGAAACAGGAACTTGGGCAACAGATCAGGAACAGTTTCCTAGCCTGAGCCTGTTTTTCAGAGGGTATTCCAGGCTGTGCCCAGAGGGGGTCCAGCCCACCAGCACCAAGGAGAGCTGCAAGAGACCAGTCTGTGTCTATAGCAAAATATCCAAGGTTGGATAATTGTAAAGAAGTTTATTAGCTGACGGATGTGGAGGTCCAAGAGCATGCATGGAGCCAGCATGTGCTTGGCTCTGGTGAGGGCCCCACCGCCTGTATCCACATCATGGCAGATGACATCACAGTGGGAACATGAGCATCACAGGGCAAGACGGGGAGGGGTCGGTCTTGCTCTTCTGTAACAACTCACTCTTGCAGGATTTAACGGGGTTCTCATGAGAACTACATTAGTGCCCTGTGAGGGCAACACCCCCATGACCTTCTGCTAAACTCCATCTCTTAAAGCTTCCATCACTGGCGACCAAGCTTCCTGCACATGAGCCTTTGGAGGACACACAAACCATGACCACCCCCAGCACCTGGTCAGGCAAGTGGCTATGAGGCACCAAGAGTTCACAAATGCTGACAAGGAAAACGCAAAGACTCATCATCAGAAGCAAGGGATGAAAGCAGCTGCTCCTGGGACATGGAGGCCAATTTCCTGTGTGTGTGTGTGTGTGTGTGTGTGTGTGAAGAATGCTCCAGCCCTCCCCCCACCCAGAGTCAGAAAATGGGAATGTAGATCAGAGAAACCCCAGACAGCATGCCCCCCAACAGAAGTCTGCGGGCTCACCAGCCGGCCTTTGTGGAAAGTCATCTGCCAACACCTATGACACAAAAGACCCCAGTAGGCCGGCGCTGTAGCATTGTGGGTGAGGCCACCACCTGCAGTGCCAGCATCCCACATGGGCTCCAGTTCAAGTCCCGGCTGCTCCACTTCTGATCCAGCTCCCTGCTGTGGCCTGGGAAAGCAGTAGAAGATGGCCCAAGTCCTTGGGCCCCTGCACCTGTGTGGGAAACTTGGAAGAAGCTCCTGGCTTCTGGTTTTGGATCGGCCCAGCTCCAGCCATTGCAGCCATTTGGGGAGTGAACCAGCAGATGGAAGATTCTCCCCCCCCCCCCCCCCCGCCGCCTCTGCCTCACTGTTGACACTGCCTTTCAAATAAATCTCAAAATTTTTAAAATAAAAAAAAATCTTTAATGATCTTTAACGATCCAGTAAGTTCAGGATGCTAGTGGCAAAACCTGGCAGCAAAGCGGTTTCCCGCCAACAGGGAATGTTATGGCCATGTGCACACATTCCACAGTAACACTGACATCCAACAGTCAGGGGGGAAAATGAATTCAAACTGTTTGGCTGCCCTGGAGGGATTCTCCCCACACACCACAGGATGGGACCAGAAAACACAGAAAGGGGCGGGTGTTGTGGCACAGCAGATTAATTGTTGGTATCCCATATAAGCACCAGTTCGAGTCTTGGCTGCTCCCCTTCTGATCCAGCTTCCTGCTAATGCACCTGGGAAAGCAGAAGATGGCCCAAGTGCTTGGGCCCATGCACCCACATGGGAGACCCAGATGGAGTTCTAGGCACCTGGCTTCAGCCTGGTCCAGCCCTGACTGTCACCGCATTTGGGGAGTGAAGCAATGGAAAGAAGATCCCTTTCTCCTTAGCTCTATCTCTATTACTCTGCCTTTGTGACTTAAAGGGACAGAAGCACTTGGGACATCTTCCGCTTTCCCAGGTGCGTTAGTAGGGAGCTGGATGAGAAGTTTGGAGCAGCTGGGACTCAAATGCATGCCCTTATGAGATGCCGGCATCGTAGGCGTCTGCTTTACCTGCTACAGCAGCCAAAACGCCAGCCCCTCCAGTACTCCCCCACCACCAACTACTGCCTCCAATTATAACTTGATCAACATTTGCTTTCCATCCTTTAAAATATCCTCTCCCTGGGGCCAGCATTATGGGTTAAGCTATGGGCACAGTTCAAGTCCCAGTTGCTCCACTTCCAATCCAGTTCCCTGCTAATGGCCTGGGAAAGCAGAAGATAGCCCAAGTCCTTGGGCCCCTGCACCCATGTGGGAGACTTGGAAGAAGCTCCTGGCTCCTGGCTCCAGCCTTGCTGTTGTAGCCATCTGGGAAGTGAACCAGTGGATGGAAACTTTAACTCTTTCAGATCAATCAATCAATCTTAAAAAAAAAAAAAAAAAAATCCGGACTAGAAAAAACAAACTCGAACTCCATTTCTCTCCTTTTTTTTTTTTTTTTTTTTTTTTTTTTTTTAAGATTTATGTATTCATTTGAAAAGCAGAGTTACAGAGAGGCAGAGGCAGAGAGAGGTTCTCCACCCACTGGTTCACTCCCTGGGTGGCCACAACAGTCGGAGCTGAGCCAATCCGAAGCCAGGATCCAGGTGCTTCTTCCGGGTCTCCCTCATGGATGCGGGGGCCCAAGGACTTGGGCCATCTTTCACTGCTTCCCCAGGCCATAGCAGAGAGCTGGATTGGAAGTGGGGCAGCCGAACTTGTACTGCCACCCATATTGGGATGCCGGTACTGCAAACGGCAGGTTTACTCACTACACCACAGCACCAGCCCCCATTTCTCTTACTATTTGAGGGAACTTCAAAAAGCTCATGGGAAGTAGGCATTGGTTTAGCTGAGAAGTCACCATTTGGGACACCCATATCCTATATCAGGGTGCTTGGGTTCAAGTCCTCAGCTCCTGTGCTTCCAACCTAACTTCCTGCTAATGTAGACCCTAGGAGGTAGCAGGTGACAGCTGAAGTACATGGGTCCCTGCCACCCATGTGGGAGACCTGAAATGAGGTCTGGGCTCCTGGCCTCAGCCCCAGCTGTTGCATGCGTTTGGAAAGCAAAACAGCAGATGAGAGAGAGCTCTCTCTATATATGCCTTTCAAATAAAGTACATTTTTAAAGATTTGTGGAAAATGAGATTCAATGATGTTTATTTGGGCACAGAAATTTTTGAAATTCATGTGTGGTCTTTTTCATAATACACATTTTTCAAGAACATTTTGAAGACCCCTTGTTCTCTCAAAACGCAGATCACTGCAGACAGCAGATGTGGGAATTTCTCCCCATCCCCCAAGTAGGTAGCACCGCAGCAGCATCCACAGTCTCTTGTCCTCCAATCTGATTTAGGTGACTTCACCTACTGGAGACAGCCTCTGATCACTCAGGTTGAGGGCTCAGGCCATGGCCAAGTGATTGTAAATGAGGTTCCTGGAACCCCCTTCTTGGGTTCGATTAATTTGCTACATTAGCTCACAGAACCCAGAAAATAAATTTACCCATTTATTATAAAGGGGATTAACAATGTGCTGTGTTGTCTGCATTTTTTTTGACACAGGCAGTCAATAAATTACAGGAAACATTCAATATTTTATTATAAAATAGAATTTGTTGCATGATTTTGCCCAACTGTAGGCTGATGGAAATGCTCTGAGCATGTTAAAAGTAGGCTGGGCTCACTCTGACCTCAGAATCAGCCCTCAAGGCATTCAGGTCTGGCTAAAAAGCCCATGAGAGCATTTCAGGCATGGAAAGTCAAGACACTGTGGCAAAAAATGCTCTACATGAAGGATCTCTGTGAGTGAAATCCCAGTGGAAAGAAGTGGCCATCAAAGGAGGAGGTACTTTTCTCTGAAGGGAAGAGAGAACTTCCACTTGGTTTATGACCTTGTCTAAATACTGACAGAGTCTGTGGATTCAAAAGGCTTCCATAGCCTTGGCAGCGCATGTCAAGAGCCTCAGGTCACTGACGTCATACATAAGAGTGTTAATTGTTAAATTAACAACAAGACTCACTGTGCACTAACTCTCCATGCAGGACCTCTGTCCTCAATGAGTTGTATTGTGAGAATTAACTGTAAAATTTGTTCTCAAAGATTTACTTCATTTCAGTGTATTAAGTGGAGGATATTCTTACGTCTTATAAGTTAGTTATGTCTAAGTGCTTGCAAAAGATGTATCATTCTTGGGTTCTTTAAAGTTAACTTTCTCAAAAAAAAATGCCTAAAATAAAGTGAAATCAACTTCGAGATGCAATGACTTTAAACAGCCCTTGTCTCGACTATTGAGGAATGGGTTTTTTTCCCATACAATTTGTTGAACTCTTTACTTAGTATAATCTTCTATGTATAACATTAATTGAAAAATAGATCTTAGTAAAAAAATAAGACTGGGAATAGGAGAGAAGGAAGGGGGGTGGGAGTGTGGGTGGGAGGGCAGGTACGGTGGGAAGAATCACTGTGTTCCTAAAGTTGTATCTATGAAATGCATGAAATTTGTATTCCTTATATAAAAGGTTTATCTGGGGAAAAGGAAAAGTAGGCTGGGCTAAGCTTTTGTGATATGTTAAGTGTACTAAACGCATTTATGACCTGCAATTTCCAATTTACAATGGATTTATCAGGATATAACCCCACTGTAAGTTAGCGGCATCATTATTTTATTTAACAAATTTTAAGGGGCCAGCCCTGTGGAATAGCAGGAAAAGCCACCACCTGCGGTGCTGGCATCCCATATAGGTGCTGATTCCAGGCCTGGCTGCTCCACTTACAATCCAGCTCTCTGCTAATGCACCTGGGAAAGCAGCAGATGGCCCAAGTGTTTGGGTGCCTGCACTGGTATGGGAGACCGAGAGGAAGCTCCTAGCTTCAGACTAGCCCATCTCTAATCGTTGCAGCCATTTGGGGGAGTGAACCAGTGGATGGAAGATCTCTTTCAAATAAAATAAGCAAATCTTTAAAAAAAATTTTGAACCTTGGGAAACAGGGATGATGGCTCAAATATTGGGCTCCTGCTACCCTGGGTGACCAAGATTGAGTTCCATGCTCCCAGCTTTGCCCCCAGCGTGGCCCAGAACCAGTGTGGGCATCTGGAAAGCAAACTAAAGGATGGGCAGTGGCTCTCTAGGTCTCTCTGCCTTGTAAAAAATTTTAAAAGTAGGATATAAAGTAGCGTATTTTCTATGATCTCCTTTTTATCAAAGATTTTGTATGCATGGAAGATAATCTGGACAAGACTGAGATGCTAATGTAATCCCTAGGATTGTGGGCAGCTTGTTCTGTTTGCTTATTTGTATCGTGAGGGTTTCTGCTAAGTACAGTTGACTCTCTGTATCACAGGCTCTGCATCTATGGATCCAAACTACCTGGGTCAAAATGTTTGGAAAAACAGCCGGCGTCGCGGCTCACTAGGCTAATCCTCCGCCTAGCGGCGCCGGCACACCAGGTTCTAGTCCCGGTTGGGGCGCCGGATTCTGTCCCGGTTGCCCCTCTTCCAGGCCAGCTCTCTGCTGTGGCCAGGGAGTGCAGTGGAGGATGGCCCAAGTCCTTGGGCCCTGCACCCCATGGGAGACCAGGAAAAGCACCTGGCTCCTGGCTCCTGGCTCCTGCCATCGGATCAGCACGGTGCGCCGGCTGCAGCGCGCCGGCCAAGGCGGCCATTGGAGGGTGAACCAACGGCAAAGGAAGACCTTTCTCTCTGTCTCTCTCACTGTCCACTCTGCCTGTCAAAAAATAAAAAATTTAAAAATGTTTGGAAAAACAAATTGTACTGAACATTTGCAGATTTTTTTGGTCACTATTCCCTAAGCAATACAATACAACCACCATTAACCTAGCATTTACATTGTATTAGGCGTTATACGTCATCTAGAGATGATTTGCAGTCTACAGCAGTGCTTGTCAGTTATAGGCAGATGTGTCATTCTATTGTTAAGGGGCTTGGGCACCGTGGAGTCCGGTAACCCTTTGCCGATGCTTAAGGATAACCACTCTTGTAAATAGGAGGGAAAAAGAGGCAGCAGCTCAAGTCGAGAAGAATAGCCTTTCTCGTTGCAGTGAGCTCCTCTAGCTCCAACCTAGGGATGTTGGGAGGGAAAGTGGCCCCCAAGAAGGCGCCGTCTGCATCAATCAGGGCATTTCCTGGTCTCCTGCTCTGTGCCCATTCCTGGCAGATGAACCTGTTTTCAATGAGCTACCAAAGAAAGGGCAAAAACTGGGGGCCTCCAGGCAATGTAGAGAGAAGTAACCGGGCAGATGAGGCCTGAGCTCCAGCAAGGCATGGGGAGAGGCCGGTACAGAGCTGCAGGAGGCCAGGTGCCTCTGCAGGTGGGGACGTCCCAAGTTTCGGATCAGCCACCTCTGTTCAGGGAGCCAAAGTGGGCTGGGTGGAGCCTGGGCCACCCCTTTCTCAGGGGCACTGGGGAGCCACACGGTGCTAGAAGCACAAGGCAGATGATTACCCAGGGAGAGCCAGTTCAACAAAGCTGCTCCAGCTGAGAGGAGCCTGGTGGGTAGCCCTGCAGCAACGCAGGAGCCACCAGGAACCCAGACTCATATCCACAGTGCAATGCTTGCTTCATTTCCCTCTCTCCATCCACTTCACCCCCGGTTCAGGGGGAGGGGACCAATACACTGCGCTGGCCCTGAAGCAGTTTCAACATAGTTTAGAAAAGTTCCCCCCAAGGACAGGTACACAGGGCTGCTGTTAGCATGAAAAAGGGATCTAAGAAAAAGCAAGAGTCATGCTCAGAACAGTCCAGGTGTGTATGAGAAACTGTCAATCTACTTTCCAACCCCAGTGTAAGGCATCTGCTATCAAATCAGCTGCCGGCCGTCTTTCTGCTGCTAGTTTATTCCCGGGGAACACATTCAGTTCCGCTTCATCTTCCCTGAAATACTCTGGGTGCCCAGGAACACATCAGAACTCTCACTTGCAGGCTTCCCATGGCTGTCTCCCAGAAAGCATCAACATGCCAGGCAGAAGGCACTCAGTCGCCCACAGGATGACTTGGAAAAGCGCTTCCACAGGTGTGGCGGGGCACAGGCCACTTCCTCCTCTGCCAAGCTGTTCCTGCAGCAGCCAGGTGGGGTTCCCATGCGACCAGGCACTCCTGCAGACATGCACCGGGGGCACACAAACTCTCACGGTGAAGAGGGCTGGCCTGGAAGAGTCGGGCAGCAGAAGGCAGAAACTGGGTAGACTTGGTGGCTTGAGGTGGGGAGGAATGATCAACGGCCATACAGCCTCTCTCCTCCCGAGCCACGGGGCTGGCACTGAACCCTCCACTGGGCAGGACTGTGCCACACGTGCAGCAGCAGCCCACGGGGCACTCCAGAGGAAGGGGTCTGTGTCTCCTGTCACCAGTGAAGGTGCTGATCCCAGGTTGGCGCTGTGCCTGTGGAGGCTGCTCCCATCTCACACTGAATCAGCTCCCAGGAGTGAGCTCAATCCAGGGCCCCACGTACAGCCAGCCAGCTACCAAGCAGAAACCATTCCCAATGGGTCATCCAATGCTTGAGTTTTTCACATGTCCCAGAAGCCCTTTCTGCTGGGAGACCCTGGGTGATTTCTAACGCCGACTGCTCCCGGGCTGCAGCTCCAGGCTTGAGGGCTGCACAGGGCTGCACAGAGCTGTGCGACCACGTGCTTCTCAAACTTCTGCAGCCCTCCATCAGGCAGGAGATGGGTCCAGCAGGACACGCGTGGGCCCCAAAGGGCATGGAGCTCTTCCTCCTGTCGCGGCTTCCTGTGCCTCACCAGAACGTGTTCCGGAGATGGGGGGTTGAATGGAGCCCTGGGGTCTCTAGGGGGAAACCAGTGCAGGGCTCCAGCTGCCTCAGACTTGTCTGGTGGTCAGGGAGAGCTTGCTGAGCTCAGTGTAAGTCCAGACCTCTGCAGTGGTCTGCTCCCATCATGAGCCAGTTGTGTGGTTTGGGGAACTCACTCTGCACATCTGTTTTTCCCTCTGTAAAATGAGGCAAGGATCGGTGGGAGGAGTAAATGAAGTACTAAATACTGTACTGGCGCATTTCATTAAACAGTCACACTGACCCAAACAGGCAACTCAAAGGAAGCCTGCAGCCAGGGTGCCTGGTGGCTAAGCTGGGAAAAGGTGACTTGCATGCAAATTCCAAAGTACATGTGGATGCAGTGAGTCCAAATCCAAGCTTTGCCCCCCAAACAAATGCAGAACAAGTTACCATTCATACCCCCTCAAAACAAAGAGCAACAAGGAGCCCTACACTGACAGCCACACACCAGCAGGCCTCACGGGAATGCTACATGCTAGGTGCTGTTCAAAGGACTGCAGAGTCATTGACATTTCATCCTCACCCCTCTATGCAACAACAGAGAGGGAGATGGAGCGGTTAAGTTTGCCCAAGGACACACGGCTGGACAGGGTGCAGCTGTGATTTGAGACCAACTGGACCACTAAGTTATGCTGCCAAATTGAGGCGGGAAAGAACAGTTTTCAATAAACCAGTGTTTGAACTGACGTTTCCTGAGAATAGAAGCAAAGTGTCTAAGAGCAGCACCATTCTGAGAGGAGGGCATGCAGCACAGAGCAGGGCCAAGACCGCTCACCCAGGCAGCCTGTCTGGGAGACCCCTCCCCAACCCCGTCCTGGGCCGGCCATGCACAGCATGCAGGGAAGCCTCAACCCCAAGGCGGGAAGGACAGCATAGTGCCCCCCCCCACCATGCTCCATCACCTCTGCAGCCTCCTTTGCTGCACTCAGTCCAGAAGGCGCAATGGAGAGCTGTTAAAACACCTTCAACAACAAAACATCTTTGTCACATTAAAAAACTGGCCTAATGGGCTTCTAGGAAAAAGGGAAAACTTACAGACTAATTCCAACTGCACAGGACACCAGACACGGCCTCACTTGAGCCCAAGGGTGCAGGGGCTCTGCAGGCAGTGGCAGGATGTTAGTCTCCGCTCCTGTACGCTAGTTTGATCACCGAATTCTCACGGATCCTTCACCAGTTTAGCTTCACCTCCTGCATAGACGCTGAAGTTCTCAAGACAATTTTCACAGTTCTCCTGGTTGCAGTGTTTTTAAGTGGATCATCTCTTATGTGGTTTTCTGATTCAGGCGAGGAAAATAACACTTCGACTCCTCCCCCAGAGAACGAACCTTGCAAAGGCTTTGATAAACAAGAAATAAACTTAGGAGGGACCCAACATCTTCGACTGCTGTGGATTCCACATACAAGAAGTGGTTTAAGGCTGTCTAGAGGTGAGTGCAGATACTTCTAATCTATACCTATCTATGGCAGAACAAAACCAGTGACTACTTCCTGCCAAAGTCCATCCTCCTAGGAAAAAACGGATCAACTTTGCTTCATCCAAAAAGAAAACTGTCTAGAGGGGCCAGCCTGGGGGAGCAACAGGTTAAGCCGCCACCTGCAATGCTGCTGACATCCCATTTAGGCACTGTTTCATGTCTCAGCTGCCCCACTTCAGATCCAGCTCCCTGCTAATGCACCTGGGAAAGCAGTGGGAGAGGACCCAAGTCCTCGGGCATCTGCCACCCATGTGGGAGAAGTTCTAGGCTCCTGGCTGCTGCCTGGCCCAGCCCTGACCTTTGTGGTCATTTGGGGAGTGAACCAGCATATGGCAGATCTCTCTCCTATAACTTTGTAACTCTGCTTTTCAAATAAATAAATCTTAAAAAAACATACACACACACACCTGTCTACAGAAACCAAGAGGAGGGAGCACACAGGAAATTGTGTGATGCCATCCACCAAAGCAGTGCTACACCACTGCCATCATGGCAAGGGTTTTTCAGCTGTCTGAGTCAAGGCTCTCATGTCCCAGTGACTCACCTTCCAACTTATTGCCCTCGGAGACTGAGGTGGCCCACCCTAACAATGATCCCCTCCCCAGCTCAAGACACACAACTCTAGAATGGGCAGAATCTTCTTAGTGAGGACTGGGACTGGACGCTGTTTCTCTCCACTAAATGTATTACAATTGGGTGACATACTTTTTAGATGTGATATTCCCATGTAAGTATCAGCAACAGCTGGTTTAAGCCTTGGCAGGAGGGTGAGCTGGAGGGAGGCAGAGCAGCTACTGCCATACAAAGCAGAGGTGTGGGGACTCGACCTTTAAGGATGCACGGGTTTGGGGCAACTACTCCATGTCTTCATATCCACTGCCTCAAACTCAATGTCCTCTTTATTGCCCCTGGGGACTGAGGAGGTCAGCTCTAACAATCTCCTCCCTGGTTCCTAGCAAGTGGAGGACTGCTGCTGCTCTGGTCACTCCTCTTGGAGGGAAGGGAGCATGGGACCGTGGGAAATAATGACTTAGAGCAGAGTCTGGTACAGGGAATAAAGGAAATCATCACAGCAGGAAAGCCAACTAACAATTTGCTGATTATTCCTCTACTTAATTTGTGAGGCCAGTAATATTTCAGGTTACAGTTTGAATATAGGTATCAATGCATGATATAGGCTAGACCATTTCCACTTTATGATACATGATGTGAAATCTGAAAATACTCATGCAAACATAAAGCATTTGTTTATTATTGCTATAATCAAGGCAAAGTCTCTTACAGCAGTTAGCCTTGACAATGGAAGCATCACCGGATCCATTACTCATGAGTTTAGTTTGTTCTCGGCTGTTGAGAATTCACTGGTTCACGAAAACTCCTACCACGAGACCTTTATTATGCAAGACAAACACCAGATGTGGAAGTCACAAAGCACGGTGAGATCAGGAACCTAGTTCCTGGTGGAAGTCACAAAGCACGGTGAGATCAGGAACCTAGTTCCTGGTTTCAGACCAGTCACTTTCCCTCTCTGAACCTGTTTCATCCTATGTTCAAATGAAACAGGAAGGAGAGGAAGGGATGGAATACACCTGAGTCATCTGAGATAATACAGGTGGTAACTGAGCAAACATGAATAAAATTGACTATAAGTCCAAAATATTACATAAAAGACAGTGTCACTGAGGCTAAGGAGGGCTAGGGATCATCGCTGAATGGTCTAGGGCACCTGCAAGAGAATTGTCAGCCCTCTGACGGGGCAAAGGATTTTTATAACCAAGTCTACAAACACATTAAGGAAGTATCTGGCTTGACAGGCCACTTAACATGGACCCAATTGTAACCTAGAAACACTTGTCAGTTTTATTTTACCTTAATATACATTTGTACAGGCAATAATAAAAAGGCTATTTATTACACAACAATTTAGTGAGTTTTACCTAGTTTCAAGGACAATGCATGCAGTTACAAATGAGAGGTAGAAACACTGTATTAAAGACTTAAAAATACAAACATCATATAAATAAATGTTCAAATTAACTGCTGGAATTTCATACAGATAAATAAGGTAAAAATTACATTACTTTGTCAAAGTAAGGGAAATCATATTTGTTTTTGTTTTTATCAGTACACTAAAATTAGGTTAATGCCAGAGTGTCTGTGCAATTTGTCAAAGAGTTTGTATTATTTTATGTAAAAATTTTAAAGTAAAAGGATTTAAACTGGTAAGTGGTTTATTCAAGTATTCAAGCAAATAAGTAAAAGAAACAAAAATAATATACAAAGTAGGGACCAGTCCTGGAGGGGGATGTTAACTGCCTGCATTCTCCATGATGAGCTACTCGGTGCATTGTCAGGATGAACATGAAAAATACACATTAGACTGGAGAGAGCTGCCCGTTTTCCTAAGACAAACAAACCTCATTTTTCACTAACTTCATGTAGAAAATCCACATTACTAACAAGCCTTTATCTTCAACTTCGTTTTGGCCCTACTAAGATTCTTGAAACTTGATTCATGATATACTTTTTAATACTGCCCCCAAATACCTAGTGCCTTTAGTAATTCTAAGGTCACAGGCATCAATGCACATTCTGCATGCAACCAAAAGCAAATAACCAGCAACTCAAAATATTACTGAGAAAATCTGTAGGTGTAGATGAACAGGTTAAAAAAATGCAAAGGTCACATGAACACAAGTTTTGACCATTTAAAAGTTCACTAGTGATTACATGTGAAATCTGGAAAGGGTATATGTATATAATCAAGTAAAATATTTTAAACAAGTTCATTGTGCCTCAGTTAGTTTTAAATTGCAAAATCCAATATGTAATTGTTTTAATAAATTAGTGCAATATAAAAGAATTTTGGAAGATTAACATGTGTCCATTTAAGATCAAATTGAAGATTTCAAAATTCCTTCCAAGAGCCATCTTTTGCTTCTTCTTAAGCTGTTTCTTCCTGAGCTGTTTAAGGATGCATGCTCAGATTCAGATAAAATCACTCCAAATATCAAACTGCCTGGATGAGATGTAAATATTTTTACTTGTGTACCTCAGCAAACACATGGAATTTCACACACTGCTATGGTGAAAGTGAAAGCTGAGTGAAAAGCCACTCATCTTTAATTATCCTTAAGAATAACTGTACTGATAATTCTAGTTCTAAGGTACATTTATTTACCAAGTTCAAACTGGGAGTCAAGTGGAATATTCTTGCTTCTTTTACAAAGAAAACGGGTAGGGGTGACTTCTCCGATAAGGCAGATTTCCTACAAATGTGTAGTTTTTTATTGTTTTTCCTTTTTGAAATCACTGCTTGTTCTTTGGTAGTCACCAGTTGAGAAACTACAGTTTCCTGGGGATGGGGTGGCAGAACCCAAGCTGTATTCCCAAGTGGATCATCTCCTGTTCCCACCAGTGGTTCACGGGATAGCCTGCTGCTGCTCACACCGTAGCGGTACTATAGCAGAGTGCTGACAATCTTCTTTCAATACTAGATTTATCTAGAAATAAAATTTTCCAAGTGAAATTCACAACCATAGTTTCAAAACCAAACCAAGGACAGAAGAACTCACGAAAAAAAAAAATCACTCTCTACATTGTCTCATTTCTTTGCCCCAAAGTTAACAGTTCTGAATGTTTCCTTCTGCCTCGTAATAGTTCGATGTGGTTTCTAGCTTAGTGCTGCACAGTGGTGAAATTTAAATAAACACATCATACAAAGAACATTCAGGTTTTAACAGCTGACTTGTTCACAACTACAAATAATTTTAGAATTGTCATCCTTTGGTGGCTATTCAAAATGTAACACAACTATGTACCCTCCAGGGACTAATGGCAGAAAGCCAGAACTGGGAGCTGGAGTTGGCACTCGAACTAGGTACTATGATACAGAATGTGAGCTCACCAGTTAGGCTACATACTATCCTGGCTTTTATTTGATAAGTAATAATATTATCTTGGGGGCCGGCACAGTGGTGCAGCAGGTTGAACTGCCACTTGGGATACCCATGTCCCAAACTAGTGCACTGGTTCGAGTAATGACTACTCCATTTCCTATCCAGTTTTGTGCTAATGTGGCTAGAAAGACAACAGAAGGTGACCCAGGTACAAGGGTTCCTGCCACCTATGTGGGAGACCAAGATGAAGTTCCTGGAGTTCCTGGCTCCTGGCTTCAGCCTGGCCCAGACCTGGTTGTTGTGGGCATTTTGGAAGTGAACCACAGTTTGCTCACTTGCTCGCTCACTCTCTCTCACTGCCTTTCAAATAAATCAACCTTAAAAAAAAAAGTGTCATCCTGGTAACCTACTACTCTCCATTCCGCTATCTGTAACTAATCTGCAGTACACAGGATCATCACAGCATTCTTCAGTCACTAACAGTTGCATTTTTTTTTAAACTTTCTTTATCTTATTCTTATTTGAAAGACATAATGACTGAGAAAGACAATTTCTACCTAATGGTTCAAATGCATAAATGCCCACAACTGAGGCTGGGTCAGGCCAAAGCCAGGAGCCAGGGAACTTCATCTCATGGGTGGCAGAGGCAGGGACCCAAGTACTTGAGCCATCGTCTGCTGCCTTTCAGAGTATGCATTAGCAGGAAACTGGATCAGAAGCTGAGGCAAGATGTGAACCCAAGCACTCTGATGTAGGATGTAGATGCCCCAAGCAGTAACTTAACATGCTACACCACAATGCCTACTCCAGTTGTATTTAATAATAAAAATGAGGTTCTCCTACAAAGTAATTTTATTAAATATATTCATTTGTGTTATATTAAATATATTAATATACATAGATAATTTAAGTTCATAGAAAAGTAGAATTAAAAGCATGATTTTATTCTGGTGTAAAAATGTTGCTCAGTGCAATAAATGTTGTTCCAGATATTTGGAAAATGTATATTAGGAAAATACTATAAACAGATTTCCAAAAATTTTTGCACTAAAATAAACTCATACTGTTAATTTCATTTTCCACCAACTTTCTGAAGTACCTTCATATTAATACTTATAAACATATTATTTACTTTTATGAATGTAAATGTATAAAATGTTAGAGTAGCTATATTTATGTATCTATTTCTAGTTTAGACATATTTATCAATACTTTATTTTTATTTTTTTTTATTTTTATTTTTTGACAGGCAGAGTGGACAGTGAGAGAGAGAGACAGAGAGAAAGATCTTCCTTTGCCGTTGGTTCACCCTCCAATGGCTGCCGCGGCCGGCGCGCTGCGGCCGGCGCACAGCGCTGATCCGATGGCAGGAGCCAGGTACTTATCCTGGTCTCCCATGGGGTGCAGGGCCCAAGGACTTGGGCCATCCTCCATTGCACTCCCGGGCCACAGCAGAGAGCTGGCCTGGAAGAGGGGCAACCGGGACAGAATCCGGCGCCCCGACCGGGACTAGAACCCGGTGTGCCAGGGCCGCAAGGCGGAGGATTAGCCTAGTAAGCCACGGCGCCGGCCTGTTAACCCCATCTTACAAAACAAGAATCTGAGACTCCAGAAAGGTTTAGTGATGGGCACAAGGTTGGAAATCCACGATACAAACATAGGCAGAAAGATTCCAATTTCCAGGCTCTTTCTACTACACTTGTAGAACACAGACAAACTGCAACCAATTAGTATAAGTCAACTCACATTTATGTACATTTTCAATATCTGCAGGGTCCTGGAGGATCTTGGTGAGGCCTTCCAAAAGAAGAGCTGCCTTATGATAACGATAAACAATATCTTCAGTCTGCTGGAACATCTCATCCAGGGCTGCAGACTGAACCTGGAAGAGGCAGCAAAGACAAGAAGATTCTCAACTTTTCCAAGAAAATACAAATCCATTTGGACAATGTAGCTTTAAAGTGGAAACTATCTGAAATTAACACATTGATGACATGATTATAATCCACCACACTATGATTCCAGGATTCAGAATCAGGTGTCATAAAATGTATACTAGCATCTTTTTAAAAAAAATTTTAATGACACATTAAATGGCTTTCAAAATAAGACTAGAACAGCAGTATAATTCAAAGTAGTAAATCAGTAAGTGGGAACTAATCATATAAACTTTTGTAGACTGGTTAATAAAGTATTTTTTCTAACAGTTTTATCAAGTCACAATTTCTAAAAATGCAGAAACATATCCAGCCAACACTTTTAGATGCCAACTATAAAAAGATTAGCTCAAGCCTAGTGTTAGCAATGTTTAATAAAAGATATTATAACATTTTACTGTAGTTAAACATATTATTAAATTACATTACATTAAGTGTTACTGTTGATTAATATTCCTTAGTAATCCAGAATACTTAGGACTTGAGAGGGATAGGACATACATTCTTTAAAAAAAGATACTTCAAAATAGGGTGTTTTTTTTTGTTTTTTTTTTTTTTTGACAGGCAGAGTGGACAGTGAGAGAGGTTCACCCTCCAATGGCCGCCACGGCTGGTGTGCTGTGGCCGGCGCACCGCGCTGATCCGAAGGCAGGAGCCAGGTGCTTCTCCTGGTCTCCCAAGGGGTGCAGGGCCCAAGCATTTGGGCCATCCTCCACTGCACTCCCTGGCCACAGCAGAGAGCTGGCCTGGAAGAGGGGCAACCGGGACAGAATCCGGCACCCTGACCGGGACTAGAACCCGGTGTGCCGGCGCTGTTAGGCGGAGGATTAGCCTATTGAGTCGCGGCGCCGGCCCAAAATAGGGTCTTAAAGTTAAGCAGTCATATGTGAGATTAAATATTAAAGAGTTACCATTTCCACAGCACAATTATAGATGAGCTTCTCTGCAGTCACGCTGTTGATTTCATCAATAAATCTCTGTTTGTCAGAGAAGAAGCGATTCAGCTTTTCTGTAAGTTTCTTACACATGGTGATGCAGAATTTATATCGTTCATTCAGATTTTTGACAACTGAAAAAAAGTTAAAATGGAACTAATTTTAATTTTCCTCCAGAAACAAAGACATGGTAATGTACACTTTTTCCTGATGATATAAGGAAAGTAACACCAAATGACCTATGAGCCCTCTTTCTGTAGGAAAGATTTTTTTTTTTTTGACAGGCAGAGTTAGAGAGAGAGACAGAGAGAAAGGTCTTCCTTCCGTTGGTTCACCACACAAATGGCCAGGAGCCAGGTGCTTCCTCCTGGTCTCCCATGCAGGTGCAGGGCCCAAGCACTTGGGCCATCCTCCACTGCCCTCCCAGGCCACAGCAGAGAGCTGGACTGGAAGAGGAGCAACCAGGACAGAACCGGCGCCCCGACCGGGACTAGAACCTGGAGTGCCGGCGCCTCAGGCAGAGGTTAGCCTAGTGAGCCGCGGCGCCAGCCTGGAAAGATTTTTAATAAAAACACTTTTGACTTGTCTCTGCATCAATTAAATGGTGAAGGCCAAAAACCCCAGCATCTTTTCCAAGTCAAGAATATTGAATAACAAGGGAATTTCTCATAAGAAACTTTTTTTCCTTGGCAGGATGGGATGGGGCAATTCAAGGGCCCTGGTGCCACACACTGCAGTGTGCTTCCATACCTTGTTTCACAGCCGTGGATGGGCTCAGCTTCCCGGACTTGATCTGGGCTTTGGCAAGATGCAGGGAAGCTGCAAGCAGCTGTGCCGCTTTCATGTATAACACCAGCTGCTCCACTCGCCTGCAACCCGGAAGACAGGAGCAGAGCGTTACCTCTGAACCAACAGAGCAGATTTGGTGGCCCACATTAGGACACCATTCAAAAGCCTTTCTAAAGTGCATCTTCTTGCTTCACTGACTGATTTTATTTGAATGGCAAAGAGAGAGACAGACAGACAGACAGACAGACAGACAGAGAGCTTCCATCTGCTACTTCACTCCCCAAATGCCTAGACAGGACTAGGCAAGGCTGAAATCAGGAACCAGGAAATCAATCTGGATCTCCCAGGTGCACGGAAGAATCCTGGCACTTGAGCTATCACCTGCCATCTCCCAAGGCGCACACTATCAGGAAGCTGGAATTGACAGTGGGGCCAGAACTCAAACTCAGGCACTCTGATATGGGATGCAGCCATTCCAATTGGTAACTTAACCACTATGCCCAAACACCTCCTTGCTTTTTTAGTGCACACATAACTCCTGAAGGGAGAAAGCTTGGCATGGAAGATTTGTGTACTTTGAACACAACGGAAACTCTCAGATAAAAACAATCTCTTCATCATCGAATATATTCAATGGTATCGTTTACAGGGAAAGGGGAATGCCAATGCTAGGGTTGCAGAATCTGTTGACTCATACAGTGAAATTGTGTACAACGAAATGACTCAGGAGACTCCCATGAAGCTTCTAATAATAAGATAGGATTTTCAGGGGATGATACTGCCTACATAGCAGACACAAGTTTATGGAAAGCATAAAGGATTGAGAAATGCGTAAGAGGGGGGCACCTACCCCCAGTCTTTGCTCAGCTGGCTGATCTGGTCCACAACCACACTCTCCTGAATCTGGTACAAGGACACAGCAGATGTGCACAGCTCAGGATTGTCCCCTCGTACGGCCGTCAGGTCCAGCACACACTCAGTGAACATCAGCATCACGTTCAGATGGCGTAAGGTGTCTGTGTGCTCTCGCTGCAGCAAAGTCAATGTGTCATGCAAGATTTCAGATGGTCAATAGGTACATACCTACTTATGTACACAAACCAGGGCCACTGTTAATGCTTTTCTACTCTCATGAATATTAGAATGAACAAAGGAGACTGAGATTTCAATAAAGGTCAGAAAGCTGGTAAGAAAAATATAAATGTAGCTGAATGTGGGTATGTGCGTGTGTTTGTGTATGTATTAGAGCACCCATATAAGTAAGCTCCAAAGAGAGGTCACTGTGCTTTTATCAGACAAAAAATGAAAACTGAAAAATCACATCAATATGCATGAGACAGAAACATGACAAAACAGATATCAAGATTTTAAGTGTATGCTCCACGCTAAAACACACTTCTTGGTAACTTAATGAATTGTTCTAACTTCTTGTAGTTAAAAAAAGCCTTATTTTAATTTCTGATGGTTTTTAGTTAACAGGGTCTCCTAATACCAAAGCTCTGAATTTCCGTGGCTTTTTCAGGTAGTTAAAGGAGGCATATACAGGCATAACTGCACCCAAAGAAGCAACACTGAAAATGGGGATTCTGAAATAACGCTCTGTTGAGATCTGCTATAAACCTATTTTGAAATTAATGTTCTGTTGGGTTTAGTTATAAATGTACTTTGAAATCTCAAATAAGATTTAAAGTTTCTTGCCCTCCTTTTATGTTTCTCCTAGACACAGGGGAATACATTAATCAACTTCTGAAAGTCTCTCTGTTCTGTGATGGTACAATGGACTGGATTCTTCCAATGCACCAGAATACAGACTAGAATATAATTTATATCTAGTTTGATGGAGGCAGAAAAAAAATCAGGATTTTTTTTTCAATTTTAGATTAAATTACTTCTAAGTTACAAAATCACTACTCATGTACTATTTTATAACTTGTATATAAATATTTATTCTTATTTACATAAAAAAAGCAGCAGAGGTCCTAGAGAATTTGTTCTTTACTTAGCCTAAAGAGCTGGCTATTTTAATTAAAACTCAGGCTACACTAGCAGGACACATAAGGACTGAGAAACATTACTCAATTGAGTGGTGTTTTTGAATTGAAACAATTAGAATTGTATGGCCACACACTGAAATCATAAAACTAACTTCTGTTCTAGACTTGTGCTCAGCAGACTTCAAAGTACAATGTCTTTTTTTTTTTTCCCCTTTAGAACTGGCTCAGTACTGATCTACAAATGCAAGCACCCTGCCAGCTTAGCAGGTAGCATTTAATGATATCATTGACTAATCTGGCATTATAGTTTATTAATTTAAACTTAAGTGTTAAGTAAATTATTTTTACCTTGGGAAGAAAAGCATATTTTGAGAATAAAATGTTGTGGTTACAGGATAAATACTACTCTTTTACAATCTCAAAGTAGTAAATAAACTTCAAACCAAATATTAAATACCCAAATTTATATGTGTCCCTCCTGTGAACCAAAGCTTGCCAGGATGAGTGTTATTATTCTGAAAACACACCAGCAATGCTTTCCAAACAGAAAAGAAAAAGTGAGGTAAAGAGAAGAACACGACTTAGGACTATGCCATGTGCGCTGCTCTTCTAGCATCATAAACCGTTCTCACACATCGCATTCACATGCCACTACAGCCTCTCCTCTACCTCCATCAGGGTCTCCTCCGGCAGTTCAGGGGCTTCAAAGGTGACGAGCCCCTCTAGGCTAGGGGGTGAAGCACCATAAGGCACGTATCTCAGGCTGGGAGCTGCCTCTGCTCCCGGAGGGGAAGAGCCCAATGGCCCAGGCGGGGAGCCCACACACACGCGGCCACTTGCGGAGCACAAGGAGCCTCCCGAGCTGCTGGACCCCACTGCAAGGAAGCACAGGACACATGGCCCCGCGCCCAGAGTTAGGTCACAGAGTAAGGGCTTGTACACCCACTGCTACTCTTATGTATTGAACAAAACCTAGTGAAGTAAGAAAGGAAATGTTAAAAGATAAGTCACTGATACTCTCTCCTGTTTTGAGCATATGACTAGTTTATAGTTTTCCATGTTCGCTCTTATCCCTTGCGTATATGTATATTTTACAGATATCATCATAGCTAGTTTATGATCTGCCTTACACAAATATATATCATATACATTTCTCCTTGCTGCTCCAGAGGCTTCATAATTAGAAAACTCAGTGGATGCTCAGTGGTCCACTAACTGTGTATATGTAATGTTTATTTGGAGTCATTTATACTTGTGTTTCTGATTTTTTCACATTATAAACAACAGTACTATGAAACACACAGCTATTTCTTTCTTTTAAATAATTTTGTTGTGATAAATTACTCCAAAGTGGTATTATACACAGGAATCGATTACTACAAATCAAATGTTACAAACATGTTTACAGCTCTTCCTAAGAACTGCCACATTACTTTCTAAAACAGGCATAAGTACATAGATACCACTAACTTCAACACCAAGCATAATACTTCTAAAAATGTTGGGATATTAATTGATATAAAAATATTACAATCTTAAAAGAGTAATTTATTATTTAAGATTTTTAATAATCTTAAAACATTTTAGCTCTACTTCTTCTTACCTACTTCTATCCTTTGCTTATTAATCTACTGATGTTGTGACTAGTAACTTATTCATAAAAAGAAAACTTAAAGGACACAAAGTACAGTATATAAATAAGATGCTATCAAATTGCTTATGTCAAGTCTAATCTAAATATTATTAACTTAATTTTTCATATATAACCAATTAATACAGAATACATGATAAAACAAATCTATTAGATTATCTATATGTATATAGGATAAAGTTTAAAGATTAAAACCTCAACTATATAACATTTAAATAAAAAAAACTTGAGTTTCTAAAAAACAAACAGTAACAAACAATAGCCTATCATTTTCAAATAATTCATTCAGCCTATAAAAATAAGCCTTCAACATATAACCTGAAAAGTATATGCATAGCTCCTTCTTCATGGAGAAATCACATTTATTTTTAGTATTATACATAAGCATATATTTATGATATATTATAATATTTTTATATAAGTAATATAACATTTACTTTATAAAGGTTTTTATTTACTTCTTATATCTCTTTAAGGTTATTTCCATTTCTACAGAAACTGATACCCAGAGACAAATGACTTGTCGAAGTTACAGTAAGTCATTATCAGAACACTACACTCTAAATACCAGCCCCAGATCATAATAGGATGAAGTGCCTCACCTGAGGTTGTTCTTGTTCGAAGGACCATATGGGTACAAGTGGGGGCCGTGGCACTGTGCGGAGGAGACCCCACAGTGAAGAGGACAGCCCTAGAACTTGCTGCCACTCCTGTGGGAGGTGCCAGTACAACACCACAGGCTCCTGCAGGAGCTACAATGAAACGTTTACAAATGTTGTATTACCTTGACAGTGTTTACACCTGAGGGTAGGATCGTACAGGGAGACTCTGATTTTGTATTAGGTTTTTTTTCTTTCAACAAAAGGCATTTATTTCTTAAAATCAAAAAACCCAATACTGTATTTCCATTAAAAATATTTTACAGTAATCTCTTCATAGTTGTGTGAATTACACACCAAAGTCTAGTACTCAGTTACTTCTGGATACTTCCAAAATATATAAAATGCAAATCTATATGTTGAGAGCAATTTGAAAAAGTATAAACCAAGAACTGGAAATAAGAACACAAGAGTAAGCTGAATGGAGAGTTCCCACAGCAATACAGCTATAGAAAGATACCAACATACATGTCAGAATCACATACGTCCATCTTTCAGGAAAGAAGGGAGGCTGGACAATGTTGGACAGAGGACTGAGCTTCAGCTAAAAACGAAGGGCAGATGAAAAATCCCCTATCCACTGAACTAAGCAAAACCAATGAAAGCTGCCCAAAGCTTTTCCACATTCAAGCATTACTTCCAAAACCACAGAATGGAGGCAGGAGTTAATCACAAACAAATCACAATCTTAAAAAAATACTGAAAAATTGCCTCTATGTCCATCTTATCTATAACGTAGTGCAACTGCCAGGAAATAATTAACAAATGGAGAGCATGAAAAATTTAAAAATAAATTAATTAAAGGTACTTATTGTTAGAGAAAATGTATAAAATGATTTATACAACTATTTAATATATTCAAGATTTTATTTTAGCAGGTATAAAAATATCTAAGGATGTTCATGGAGCTATTTTTAAGATCTACTGTTCCTATTTTTTTTTACCTAAAGTCTTAAGTTTTTCCCCCACTATCAACATTTTTTTAATTTTCAGAAGCTGAATCTCTGTAACTGGAAAGCAAATACATAACTTCAAATGATAAGAAAGTTCATGTGAAAGACAGAAATGGAAAAGAGTATAAATTATCAAAGATGCATTTTTTAATGACTAAATACTCTAAGAAAAGCAATCTGGTTTCATATCCATTAACTTGGACTTAAATATTCATGTAGAACTAATGAGTTCTATAAACTTTAAAAATAAAGTGCAATGAAACACATTATGGTCATCAAGGCAGGCTGTTTCCAAAACCTGTCCCAATTCCCAGTGACTTCTGGGGTTAAAGCACATAAAAGAATGACTTATGCATAGAGCTGAGATGTCCCTCCAAGAGAAATAAGACCTCTGTCCTCAGCCCCAGCTCCACAGCAGTGGTGCACAGGTTTTCTCCGGCAGTGGGAGAGACAGAGAACAGAAAATGCTGAAGCTCTCCCCAAGGAAACGATTTGAAGTAGATCATGTGGAAGTTCACCCAGAAGGGAGGTATCCAAAACAATGCAGATGTTGGTAGTAAGCAAATGCAAGGAGGCTGGTAGCTCCAAGAGAGCCAGAAAGTAAACAATGCATCATCTAGTAGTTTACCAGAGAGAACTAAGGAAAGAGACACCTAAGAACCTTCCTGTAATCCAAACAATGCTTGAAGACTGTCCTCAAAGACTACTGCAAAGGAGCCAGCATTTAATTAAATCAGCCTGTTAAACAAATTATACCCCCAAGACATTGTCAAAAACAGAGCAACCTACTGGCAATTAAGAGAGGCTAGCAGCTGGGAGTGATGTCAACAGGGGAGAGAACAGAATCAGAGTTCTACTAAAACTACTGTCACACCACAGTGACTACCCATGCAGCCACGGCATCATCTTCCTGTGTAATGGCAAATACAAGACTTCACTGAAATAGTTCACCAGACAAAAAAAAATTAAGATTTATTTATTTATTTATCTGAAAGGCAGAAATACAGAGGAAGGGGAAGAGGGAAGACAGAGAGAAAGAGGAGAGAGAGAGAATTTCATCCACTGGTTCATTCCCCAAATGGTCCCAACGGCCAGGACTGAGTCAGGCTAAAGAGGAGCCCACATGGGTGCAGGGGCCCAAGCACTTGGGACATCTGCTGCTGCTTTCACAGGCACATTAGCAGGGAGCTGGATCAGAAGTAGCTGAGACTTGAACCAGCACCAGGATGGGATGCAGGCACTGCAGGCAAAGGCTTAACCTTCTACCCAATAGCACCAACCCCAAAATTTTAAAAATTTTATAAAGCTTGGGGAGGGAAGATCTACATCTAGAACTGCTATCAAACATCATATAACATGTTCAATTTGCAACTAAAGAATTATGATACATGCAAATAAGCAGTGAAGAGTATAACTGTACACAGAGAAAAAAACAGGCAACAGAAACTGCTCTTGAAGACGGAAAAGGGTTAAGCACAGTGGTTAAGATACCACTTGGGCTGCCTGCATCCTGCATCGGAGTGCCTGAGTTTGAGTCCCAGCTCCACTCCCAGTCCAGCTTCCTGCTCACGTGCAGTCTTGCTCAAGTACTTGGGTTCCTGCCACCCATTTGGGAGATCTGGATTCAATAACCTGCTCCTGGTTTCAGCCCGGCCCAGTACAGGCTGTTACAAGCATCTGTGAAGGAATGAATCAGCAGACAGGAGATACTGTCTGTCTATCTTTCTGCCTTTCAAATAAATATTTTTTTACAAGTAGAAAGAAATAGTACTTAAAGAGGGAAAAGAAAAGGGCTATCTAGGGGTAAAATGTTTATGCTTTACTAGAATCAAGTTAGTGTAAATCTGAAGTGGATTATTATAATTTAATATAAAGGTACTTCAAGAAGTTTGTGGCAATGGAATTAAAATGTTTACTTTGGTGCAAAAATATTGAAATCCATGCATACCAGAAGTCTTCAAAAAGTTCATGAAAAGTACATACTATGAAATGCACAGAATCACTTCTCAGTCTCTGGGCTAAGATTAGTATGAAATGCACAGAATTCAAAAATTTTTGAACCAAAATAAACTTACCTTTTTATTCAATTTTTTCTTTTTTTAAAGATTTATTTATTCATTCCACAGGGTTAGAGAGGAAGAAATAGAGAAGTCTTCCATCTGCTGGTTCATTCCTCAAATGGCCACAACAGCCAGAGCTGGGCTGATCCGAAGGTGCAGGGGCTCAAGCACTTGGGCAATTTTCCACTGCTTTCCCAGGCCATATCAAAGAGCTGGATCGGAAGAGGAGTAGCTGGGACACAAACTGGCGCCCGTATAGGATGCTGACACCGCAGGCAGAGGCTTAATACTACACCAGAGTGCCAGCCCCTTTACTCCACTTTCTACAAACTGTTGAAGTACCTTCATACATATACTGTAAGCACCAAAACAACCAATAATAACTTTTTAAGAAGGTAAAAAACATAATTAAAGGGATCAGTATCTGACACTTCAAACTACTCACTTAATGCAAAAGAAAGCAATAAAATAAACATGACACACACAGAAAAAAAGGCAAAATGCATACATAAATCTAACTATGTCAATAATAATATTAAATGCCAAATAATATATAAAGACTGTCAGCTTATAATAAATGAGATCCAATATATGCATCTACAGAGGACATACTTTAGTGTCAAAAATATAACTCGGTTGAAAGTACAAGGATGGGAAATGATATATCATGCCAACAACCATCATAATATGAACTGGAATTCTCTTTAGAAATCATGAAGGCAAGAAGACAGAGTGAAATAATAAATCCTACAGAATTCTCTCTGAACTAGAAACCACATGCAGTAAGGTATTTTGCTGACCAGGCATTTTCTCCTTTGGATGCTCAAGGGGAAGTCAATTAAAAAGTGACAGAGAAAACAACAACAAAAAGGTTACAATGGTGATTCTCAAATTTGCATTTACATAATAATCACCTGGGGAATTTATTATACAACTACATTTATCTTATATTCCATTTTCCATGAACCTTCTGAAGTACACTCATCTATTTACACTAATTTGGCCTGTATTACCCTACTAATAAAAAAAGAATCCAGGTCAGAATTCCTTCTAATTTATAGGCTGCTAATCATCAAGATGTTGAACAAGTCTCTATCTCCACAGGACAGTGAGGTGACAAAGACAATTCTAGAACTGTACAGTAACACATTTGAACTGGTTTTTGTTAAGATTTTATTTGAAAGGCAGAGTGGCAGAGAGAGGGACAGAGAGACAGAGAGATTTTCTATTCATTGGTTCACTCCCCAAATGGCTGCAATGGCTAGGGCTGAGCCAGGCCTAAGCCAGGAGCCTGGAACTCCATTCTGGTCTCCCACATGGGTGCCAGGGGCCCAAAGACTTGGGCCATCTTGCACTGCTTTCCCAGGCACATTAGCAGGGAGCTGGATGGGAAGTGGAGCAGTTAAAACTTGAACTTGATACAAGATGCTAACATTGTAGGCAGTGGCTTAACTGCTATGCCACACACTGGCCTCACATCTAAGCTGTTTTAAGCCACCAAGTTTATGGTAATTTGTCACCACTGGAATAAGAAAGTAAAGCATATGCTAATAAATTACCTAAGAAGAAATTAGATTTTTTTCTTACCTATATCCATTGGTCGTTCTGTATTTAAACTGTCTGTGCTCCCCTGGTATCCACCTAAAGTTGTCTTTACTTGTTGATCTGATAATTTCCCAGTACTGACAGATCTAAAAAGAATAGTCATGTTAATAATGTGGAGGTATAGTTTTTTAAAAAAATAGAAGGGTTAATAGACAGAGAATAAGGAAACAAAAATTCAGACACCAAATAATTCAAGGTAGATATAAACTTCCATAACCAAAACAATAGACAAAAGTAGAAAATTCAGGAAGTTCAGGAAGAACTCTGCATTTTACAGTTACTGGAAGCATCTGCAATTTCCAGAGATGTTAAATGTATACAATACATATTAATAATTAGAAGGCATAAGCCAGCTTCTAGACTTACATGATCTGGCAGCTTCTATAAAGAAATATATTTGTTTTGCTATTACAGTTTTCATATTTAAGGCGAGGAAAGAAACAGTCTTTTACCTGCCGAACACTGCCTTGCTCTGCTGTTCAGGCCGCTGCCTCTTACTTCCTTGTACGAAGAGGCAGTGGGAGCATTCCCGTGGGTCAGTCCCATCTTTGGACTGCCCTTCAGTAGGCCCATGACGAGTAACCAAGGCTAACAAGTTGGAAGACGCTTGTGTTTTGGGGATTTTGAAAGGAGCTGTGGTCTAAAGAAACATATACAAGCTAGTTAATATGGCAGGAAGTGTTCAGAATTAGCAGGGTGTGTGGCACAGTAATCAGGACTCAGACCTGGATTCAAATACTGGCTCTTCTATTTACAGCCTGTCACCTCAGAGCATTCATTTCAACTCACTAAGTCTCTATTTCCTTTTCTGAAGATTAAATGGGCTCATGCACGGAGAGCATTCAGCAAGTGGTTAGTGTCCGGCACAGAGGTTGTGTTCATTAAATTATGCTATTTTCATCATGAATCCTCTTCATAAATACTATACCACTTCATGATCTACAGAAGGGTTTAATAAACACACCTTAGTAGGAGAGCCAATGATTGTTGGCAAAGGCGTTTTAAAGAACCAATCAGAATTCCGTGGGGAGGATCCCATGTGCTTGGTGGGAGAGGTTCCAAGGCTACCAGGCCGACTGGGCTGTGGTGAGTAGCTATACCCAGCCCCAGAGTGGGATGGACACACAGGGTCAGAGTGTTGCTTTCTGAGTTTCTGCTTGTTCTGATAGATGTCAGTCAGAGTGGGTGCACTCTGCAGTCTAGCACCCAATAAGTGAGGTTGTGGTGACTGGGCCTGTGGCACTGGAGAGCCTATCAAAAAAATGAATTAATGATATTAGTAATATTGCAACATTAACCTAAGATGAAGAAATGCAAGGCAAAAACTTAAAAATTAAGAAGACAATGTTTAAATAAGAATTTTGAGGAATGTCTTGTTTTTCATGAGATATTCTAAAAATTGTTTGCTTGGCAATAGACTTTCTGGCATCATTTACAAAGCAATGTGGTTGGTAGTCTCAGGAGACAAAATTTAATCAATGGCAGATTAGCTGTTTTTTAAAAAAGTCTTTATTTACTAATTTTAAATTTTATTTGAAAGGCAAGGAGACATAGGGAGACAGAGATATTCCACCCACTGCTTTGTTCTACAAATGCCCGTGACAGCCACGGCTGGGCAAGGCCAAAGTCAAGAGCCAGCTACTCAATCCAGGTTTCCCAGAAGGGTGGCAGGGACCCAAGTATTTGAGTCACCCTCTGCTGCCTGCAGGGTGCACATTAGCAGACAGCTGGATCAGAAGTAGAGGAGCTGAGACTTGGACCAGGCTGTGGGTGTCAAGCAGCAACTTAACCACTGTGCCAAATGCCCAGCCCAAATCACTGAGGTTAATTCAAGGTCTCATGCACCAAAGAAAACTACACACTGATGAATGGTTACAGTGAATGGAAACAAAGGCCTACAGTGAACATATGATTTGTACTTTTTATAAGAATACATCTTGAGGGGCCAGCGCCATGGTTCACTTGGTTAATCCTCTGCCTGCGGCGCTGGCATCCCATATGGGCTCCGGGTTCTAGTCCCAGTTGCTCCTCTTCCAGTCCAGCTCTCTGCTGTGCCCGCGAGGGCAGTGGAGGATGGCTCAAGTGTTTGGGCACCTGCACCCGCGTGGGAAACCAGGAAGAAGCACTTGGCTCCTGGCTTTGGATCGGCGCAGCACTAGCCATAGTGGCCATTTGGTGGGATGAACCAACGAAGGAAGACCTTTCTCTCTGTCTCTCTCTCTCACTGTCTATCTCTATCTGTCAAAAAAAAAAAAAAAAAAAAAAGAATATATCTTGAGTCTATCAGTGTTATTATTTTCTTTTCTTACCTAGCAACTAAAAGAAACTTTTCAAATTAATCCAAAATAATCCCTATTCAAAACAAAAATTAACAAGTCAAAATGGAGGGCAAGCATCATGGTATGGCAGCTAATCCACTGCTTGGGATGTCTATATCCCATAATGGAATGCTTGGGTGAAAGCCTCACCGACACTTCCAATCCAGCTTCCTGTTAATGTGCACCCTTGCAGGCAGCAGATAATGGCTCAGGCACTTGGGTCCCTTTCACCTACTTGGGAGACCCAGATGGACTTCGTGGCTCCTGGTTTCAGCCTAGCCCAAACCTGGTTGTTGTGGCCATTTAGAGAGTAAACCAGCAGATGAAGAACACTGTCCTCCCTCCCTCCTTCCCTTTCTCTTCCCACCCCCCTCCTTTCTTCCCTTCCAAATAAAAATAAGTAAGAAAACTTTAGGCCAGCGCCGTAGCTCACTAGACTAATCCTCCACCTGTGGTGCCGGCACCCCAGGTTCTAGTCCCAGTTGGGGCGCAGGGTACTAGTCCCGGTTGCTCCTCTTCCAGTCCAGCTCTCTGCTGTGGCCCACAAGGGCAGTGGAGGATGGCCCAAGTGCTTGGGTCCCTGCACCCGCATGGAAGACCAGAAGGAAGTACCCAGCTCCCGGCTTCGGATCGGCGCAGTGTGCCAGCCATATCGGCCATTAGAGGAGTGAACCAACAGAAGGAAGACCTTTCTCTCTGTCTTTCACTGTCTAGAACTCTTTCTCTCTGTCTTTCTCACTGTCTAACTCTGCCTGGCCAAAGAAAAAGAAAAAGAAAAGAAAACTGTAAAAACACAGAAAAGTGGGGCGAGAGTGTGGCACAGTGGGCTAAGCTGCCACATGGAACACTGGCATCCAGTATCACAGCACCACTTCAAGTCCCATCTTCATTCCAATCTAGATCCCTGCTGATGTGCTTGGAAAGGCAGTGAAAGAAGGCACAAGTACTTGTGCCCCTGCCACCCACGTGGCAGACCCAGACGATTTCCAGGTTCCTGGCTTTGGCCTAGCTCTGCCCCGCCCCCATTGAGGGCCACTGAGGGCATTTGGGGAGTGAATCAGCAAACAGAAGATCTCTGTCTCTCCCTTTCTGTTACTGTGCTTTTCAAATAAAACAAAAAGTAGAAAAGAAAATCATAAAGATAATACTTTTCCAGAATTTTACTGTCTAAAAATAACAGGTGTAAGGATATTTTCTGTATTTTGTTGGGTTTATTAGTGACATATTTAAAACATAAAAACCCAAATTCTCTACAAAGAAAACACTTGCCAGCCCACACATATTCTTGACCCTTAAGGGGTACCATGTCAAAAGCCAGGAGGTACAGTCCCCTCTCCCTATACAAACTACGCTGTTGCCAACTTAAGGTCCAACAAGGCTTGAGCTCCAGTTACACATTCTTTAGAGTTTCTTCCAAGGTCAATTATCACCAATAACATTAAGGGCATGCAAGTATTCTTAGGGACCCAACCATCATCTTTCTAAAAACACACCAGGGGTTGGTGCCGTGGCCTAGCAGATAAAGCCATTGTCTGCAGTACCAGCATCCCAAATGGGAGCCAGTCCGAGGCTCAGCTACTCCACTTTTGATCCAGCTCTCTGCTGTGGCCTGGGAAAGCAGTGGAAGATGGACCAAGTCCTTGGGCTCCTGCATGGGAGACCGGGAAGAAGCTCCTGGCTTCGGATTGCCCTAGCTCCAGCCATTGCGGCCATTTGGGGAATGACCCAGCAGATGGAAGACCTCACTCTCTCCTCTCTCTGCACTCTGCCTTTCAAATAAATAATAAATAAATCTTTAAAAAAAAAAAAAAAAGACACCAGCAACTTTGCTATTGGCCACTAAATTAATTTCATTCCAAAACTGATATTTACTCTTTCAGAACTGTTTTGCCATTTATATATGTGAAAATACAAAATATGTACAAATAAACTTAGAATAAAAGAGTTCCTTTAACTGGCCAATTCCTCAAATGCCCATACAACAAAATTTAACCTGGCATGGATTTACACCACATCTTTTTAGAGAGCACATTCTATAGTAAAGCAAACGTAGTCACACAATCTGACGATGACTGGCAAAAATCATATTAATCAAAAATCATATCAAAATAATAAAATTTCATTTTCTAGATTAATTATATGTGACAATGAATAAAATTGAGCTAAGTTATTTGATTCCTAATACTTATTTTCATAATGAAATCTCACACCCAAAAAGAGTATGAGATTTGCTATTATATGCTAAAACACATTAGACCAAGATTCTAAAACCAGGATAGTACAGGAAATACTTCACAGCAATTTTGTTCTTTTAACAGGACAAGAAATGTAAAACGCCAATCCACTCATAATTTAATCCAGATCATTAATATACCAAATAAATTTTCCCACCTGAAGAGTTTCTACTCCTGGATTCATGGCCCTGAGGATGCCCACAGCAGCACTGACTGAACTGCTCAGGAATTGTCCCAACTACAAAGGGAGACAGGGAAAAGAAACGATCCCAAATCAATACAGGGTTGTAACACATACACAAGCTGCTCAGAATTCTACAGTTTATAAACTTAAATTAGCAAAGATTTAGCTCAACAAACATTTATCAAGCAACCCATGTACCCGGCACCAGGCACATGAAGGTTACAATAGTAACTTGCTTTGAAATGAGATCATCAAGAAAGCAAGTCTCACGACCAAACTAATGCCTGTACCAGGCGCATGTGTATGACAGAGTTTGTAAAAAGTATCTGGGGCTCAGCTAGCAGCAATCCAGCTGCTGCCCCTCTGGATCAACCCCACTGGTGATAAAGCCAGATGCCCCTGCTCCCAGCAAGGACTGTGTATAGCAGGGTACTGCTTCGGGCCTGTTGAAGTGTGTCAGGGAGAGCCTCAGTGCTCGAGCTACTCCCTCAGTCTGGAGAACACCTTGTTAGAGGTGTGTTAAATCTGAGATTATTTGCCCAATTTTGCTTCCTTCCTTCCTCTCTCCCAGCTGTCTAACCTACGTTTGGGTGCGGGCCCTCCTGCCTTCCCCTATCCACTGCTGTCCTTCACAGGTATTTCCCTTGATCAGGCTCTTACACATATAATCTCTTTTTTTGCATTCACCTTCCCTAGAACTCACACACACACATAAAAGGCAACATTGGAAAAGGCTTCAGGAGTTTACAAAAACAAGACACTCAAGTCTATGGCAGAAGGGGATGATGTCTAAATGCTTAGGCAGAGCTTAGATCCCAAGGAAGGGCCTTTTCCTGAGTGCAATGATAAGGTCTGGCTCTTGTCTTTGAAGATCTTATAGTGCCTCCAGGGCTCCTGCAAAATGAAAGAAGGCCAAGATTGTCTGAAGATTTTCCAGAGAAAGACAGCTTTAAAAGTACTACAACAGTAACATGAAATTTAATTTTTTTTAAAAAAATTATCATTGTAGGTCTTACATTTTTAAAATAGCAGGGCTCCTGGGGACTACCTGTAACCTTTATCTATCTCCTGAGATTTCCTCCTGTGCCATCTTAATTTTATTACAGCAGTTCCGATGAGGTAGGGCCCTCTCCTCTTGGAAATATGCTATCTGCAATTTGAGGATCTGCCACCAGTTCTTCCCACCCTCAGAGCTGTCATCTCAGTGGCTTTAGCCTTTCTTATACATAGTCTGGAGTTCAGGTATTTTTTTCTCTTAGTTGCACTGAACATGTAGTTTGTAGTCTGTTTTTCTGTTTGACAGAATTTGTGCTGTTCCTTTTAGCATTCTCCTTGTTACTGGACATGACTTCCAGTAGAAGATCTGTAACAAAGTTGTCACCAGGTTCCTACTGGAGATGGAAGGCTTCTGGTGTACATGCAGGAGCTGCTGTATTTTAATCCTCATAAATCCGAGTGATGAGGGTGGGCATTTTATGCTCTTTAACCTAGGGTTTCTGACTTTGCATTTAGAACCCAAACTCTATGAAGATGCAGCTGTATTATTTTTCTAATACTGATCCTAATAGATTTATGCAGAGATTCTTAAGAAGGTGTTGGGAATGAGTTATGGCTGGAGAGATGACCAAGATCTCCCATCAGCTGAGAACTGGTGTCATCAAAAGCCAATACTCCTGGCCGGCGCCGCGGCTCAATAGGCTAATCCTCTGCCTGCAGCATAGGCACCCTGGATTCTAGTCCCAGTCGGGGAGCTGGATTCTGTCCCGGTTGCCCCTCTTCCAGGTCAGCTCTCTACTATGGCCCGGGAGGGCAGTGGAGAATGGCCCAAGTGCTTGGGCCCTGCACCCGCAAGGGAGACCAGGAGAAACACCTGGCTCCTGGCTACGGACAGCGCGGTGCGCTGGCCACAGTGCTCCGGCCGCAGCAGCCATTGTGGGGTGAACCAACAGAAAAAGGAAGACCTTTCTCTGTCTCTCTCTCTGTCCACTCTGCCTGTAAAAAAAAAAAAAAAAAAAAAAAGCCAATACTCCTACACAGACTGTGTCATGTCATGTCATATTTGTTACAGTGAAAGAAAGGTTGAAAACAACTGCTTTAAACTCTTCTTACCCAACGGGGAAGGTGAGTAAGGCCGGGAAGATCCGGTAGAGAGTCTCCGTCCAACTGTCTGTGCTGTGTCTGCTGGCGCTGGGGAGCAGGATCCCACCCGAAGAAAGCCCATGGGGCTGGTGTTAGACCTTCGTACCACTGCAGATCTAAAAGAGAAGAAAAACAATTACTTCTTCTCTGTTCTCTGGCAGGTTATAGGGCTCTTTTTATTCCTGGCCTTTTCTGAAACTTCCTTAACAATAGGCTACGGAGTAGAGTTTTTAAAAATATGTAACTCATTGGGACTGGCATTGTGGTGTAGCATCCCATATGGGCAGTGCTTTGTGTCCTTGCTGCTCCATATCCAATCCAGCTCCCTGCCAATGCATCAGGGAAAGCAGCAGAAGATGGTACAAGTACTTGGGGGCCCCTGCACCCACATAGGAAAGCTGGAAGTAGCTAGGCCCAGCCCTGGTTCCTGTAGCCATTTGGGGAGTGATCCAGTAGATGGAGATCTCTCTCTCTCTCACTCTGTATCTCCCTCTCTGTAACTCTTTCAAATAAACAAAATAAAATCTTTTTTAAAATACTTTTAAGATTTACTTATTTGAAAGGCAGAGTGACAGATAAAGAAAAATAGAGATCTTCTCTCCACTGGTTCACTTCCCAAATTCCCACAACACCTGGGTCTAGGCCAGGCCAAAGCCAGGAGCTCTACAGGGTGGGAATGGCAGGAACCCAAATACTCGGGCCATCATCATCTGCTGCTTCCCAGGCCACATTAGCAGGAAGATGAATCAGAAGTGCAGAGAAGCCAGGATTCAAACTGGCATTCAGACATGGGATGCAGATTTCCCCAAATAGTAGCTTAACCTACTGTACCACAATGCTTGCCCCACCACCTCTGCTTAGAAGGCAGAGAGACAGGCCGGCGCCGTGGCTCACTAGGCTAATCCTCCACCTTGCGGCGCCGGCACACCGGGTTCTAGTCCCGGTTGGGGCGCCGGATTCTGTCCCGGTTGCCCCTCTTCCAGGCCAGCTCTCTGCTATGGCCAGGGAGTGCAGTGGAGGATGGCCCAGGTGCTTGGGCCCTGCACCCCATGGGAGACCAGGAAAAAAGCACCTGGACCCTGGCTCCTGCCATCGGATCAGCGCGGTGCGCCGGCTGCAGCGGCGGCCATTGGAGGGTGAACCAACGGCAAAGGAAGACCTTTCTCTCTGTCTCTCTCTCTCACTGTCCACTCTGCCTGTCAAAAAAAAAAAAAAAAAAAAAAAAAAAGAAGGCAGAGAGACAGAGATCTTTCATCCACTTCCACTGACTTCCCAAATTCCTACATCAGGGTTTTGCCAGGATGAGCCAGGAACTCAATCTGAGTCTCTCATGTGGGTGGTGGTAGGGATGCAGGTGCTTGGGTATCATGTATTGCTTCCCAGGGTGTACATTAGCAGGAAGCAGGATGAGAAGTGGAAGAGCCAGAACTGAAGCCAAGTGCTCAGATATGGGATGCAGGCATCCCAAGCAACAACTCAATTGCTGTGCAATCATCTGCTTTTATTTTTAGTTTCAAGTGTATCCCTCCAAAATTCCTCAATGCATGTTCTCATATAAGCAAACTGAACACATATTATTTTCACTTGTCTTAACATCAAAGGTGGTATCATTTACCAAGCATTGTCAATCCTTTTGATTTGAGGTCCATCTATACTCTTATAACTACTGAAGATTCCAGTTTTAATTTATATAATTTATATCTTTTGTCAATGTGTTACAAAGTAACTGAAAATTAACACATTATTAATTCACCAAAATAATGTATTACATGTAATATAAGAGTATGGAAAATGAGTATGTTTTCCAAAACAAATTAGGAGAAGCAGGATATTATTGCATTTTTGAAAATACCTAATGTCTGACTTAACAGGAGACATTTGGATTATCATCAATGCTTCTGCATTGAACTTGTTAAACAATATGTTTTTCTGGGTGAGGTATATAAAAGATCCAGGCTTACAGAGATATGTTACTGAGAAAGAAAGGAATATTTTGGCAGTCTATTCAGATAAATGTAATATTCTTCTCTTGTACTACACCAGAAGTCAGCAAGTAGTAATTTCTAAAGTACAATGTGGAATCTAACACTACCAATGAACTCTAGCACTCCGTTTCGACATTAAGTTCTGTTCCTTAGCTAAATATCTTGTACTCTGAATGAATCTTTTAACATGTGATTTTTTTTTTAAATTTGAGAGACACAGATCCCATCTGCTAGTTCATATCCCAAATGTTCACAGGCAAAGCCAGGAGCCAGGAATTCAATCCAGGTCTCCTACTTGGATGGTAGGAATCCAACTGCTTGAGCTATCATCTGCTGCCTCCCAGGGGGTGCCCATTAACAGAAAGCTGGACTCAGGAGCTGAGCTGAGACTTAAACCCAGGTAGTCTGATATGGGACAGCAGTGTCTCTCTTTTTTTTTTTTTTTTTTTTAAGATTTTATTTATTTATCTGAGAGGTAGAGTTTCAGAGAGAGGAAGAGACAGAAAGGTCTTCCCTCTGCTGGTTCACTCCCCACATGGCTACAATGGCTGGAGCTGGGCCGATCCGAAGCCAGGAGCTTCTTCCAGGTCTCCCATGCAGGTACAGGGGCCCAAGGCACTTGTACCACCCTTAACTGCTTTCCCAGGCCATAGCAGAGAGCTAGATCACAAGTGGAGCACCAGGACACGAATCAGCACCGATATAGGCTGCTGGTGCTGTAGGCAGAGGTGCTGCCCACTATGCCACAGTGCCTGTAACAGCATCCTCACTGCTGGACTAAACATCAACCCCACGCATGACTTTTTAATACTTGTTCACTGGTTCATGGTGTTATGCAGATACTCCAAACGCTGACACATTAAACATTTTTATCAAAATATCATCTTCAATGTCAACAGAATCATATGTCAAGACATAACAGGAGTTGTCAGGATCACAGTAGTGAATACAAGTTTTCAATATTCTAACTTTTGCTTAAAAGCTCAAATTTTATCACTGACATGTGCTGTCACTTCCTTTCTTCAAAGAAACAAAACTTCATTTTTGACAAAAAGGCCCACAACCACATTTGTCATGCATTCTTTAAAGTAGAAAGGATATTCTATGAGAAAGTGGCCAGTTCAGCTTGCAACTAAGGCAAACCATATAAGTGCTTCTCCTAAGACAGCTACTCTAATGTACTTTTTTTTTTTTTTTTGATAGGCAGAGTGGACAGTGAGAGAGACAGAGAGAAAGGTCTTCCTTTGCCGTTGGTTCACCCTCCAATGGCCGCCACGGTCAGCGCGCTGCGGCCGGCGCACTGTGCCGATCCAGTGGCAGGAGCCAGGAGCCAGGTGCTTTTCCTGGTCTCCCATGGGGTGCAGGGCCCAAGCACCTGGGCCATCCTCCACTGCACTCCCTGGCCACAGCAGAGAGCTGCCTGGAAGAGGGGCAACCGGGACAGAATCCGGTGCCCTGACCAGGACTAGAACCCGGTGTGCCAGCGCCGCTAGGCGGAGGATTAGCCTAGTGAGCCGCGGCGCCGGCCTTACTCTAATGTACAGTTACATACAGATTACACTCAAGGGTTGAGATCTTCAAAAAGAAATTTCATGTTCCTTTGTACTACAAAGTGTGCAGTGGTAGTGAGAAAAACCAAGACTAAGAATGCAGTGAATCCCTGCTGTTGGCCTGGGATAAGCAACATAAGATAGCCCAACTGGGAGACATGAAAGAAGCTCCTGACTTCAGCCTGGCCCAGCCCCAGCCTTTGTGGCCATCTGGGAAGTAAACCAGCAGATGGAAGATCTCTCTGTCTCTCCCCTTCTGCAACTCTTTCAAATAAATAAATAAATCTTAAAAAAAAAAAAAAGTACAGCTGAGTTCTACCATCTTGATTCACACTAAGGCAACCAGCCGTTGCATTTTTCCTTATGGCACTATTAGTGCAACAAAACAGCCAACCATATCCTAGGGTTATTATGAAAATCACTTTGCTGCCATGGACACTGTAAAGAAACCCAAAGATCACACTTTAACAACTATTGCTTGGGCCAGCACCGTGGCGTAGTAGGTTAAACCTCTGCCTGCGGCACCAGCATCCAATATGGGGGCCAATTCAAGACCTGGCTGCTCCACTTCTGATCCAGCTCTCTCTGCTAATGGGCCTGGGAAAACAGCAGATGATGGCCCAAATATATGGGCCTCTGCACCTATGTGGGAGACCCAGAGGAATCTCCTGGCTTCCCATCAGCCCAGTTCCAGCCATTGTGGCCATTTGTGGAGTGAACCAGCTCAGGGAAGACCTTTCTTTCTGTCTCTCCCTCTCTCTCCTGTCACTCTGCCTCTCAAATAAATAAATAAATCTTAAAAAGGACTATTAATATTCTATTAACTATCTTTTTTCCAATGTGTAGTATAAGTAAAAAATGTGCTGACCTCAGTAAATCACCACCTTCTTTATTCTTCTTGTAATGGAAGACACACTGTGTATCAATTGGCCCCTAACTGGTACACACTTGGCTTACTTCTCATCCTTTGCTATCATAACAGTTAATAATTTTGCATGTATGCAATCTCATACCTTGGCAAAGACTATATGTGTAGAATATGTTTATGCCTATGTGCATGAATCTATAAAGTAAGTTACTAGAAGTTGAAGTGCTATTTTTTCTCTCTACTCCACCTGAGTTCTCTGAGATCCCGTCTTCTCTGAGGCTTTTGGAGAGCACAGTAAATCTCATCCTGTCAGCTCTCTGATAGTCACAATTACATCAGCCCTGCTAAAGTGAGCCCTTCTTCCATCTTCCTCCCATTTTCTAGAAATTATGAAAATCTCTAATCCACTGAACATCTCTTTTTCTATTTATTATTAAAGATCTATTTATTTATTTGAAAGGCAGAGTTAGAGAAAGTGAGAGACCTTCCATCTGCTGGTTCACTACCCCAAATGGCTGCAACAGCTGGGGCTAGGACAGGAAAAAGCCAGGATGCAGGAACTCCATCTAGGTCTCCCACATGATGTAGGAGCCAAGGTCCTTGCGCCATCTTACGTTGCTTTCCCAAGTGCATTAGTAGTGAGGGGGATTGGAAGAGGAGCAGCCTAGACTTCAGTCAGCACTCATACAGGATGATGGCATTGCAGGCGGTAGCTTAAGCCTCTGTGCCACAACACCGGCCCTTGAACATCTATCCTATGTTACTGGTGTTTGTTATTCCTTTACTAAAATGTTAGTGGAGTGTCTGAAGACAAGGATGAAATAAACAATATGTAACTAATCTGCTACATGTGGGATTTCATTATTTTAACAAGTTCTTACTCAATTCTTAAAAGTAATTATATTAATAAATACACACGGACACTTTGAAAAGTTTATGAAAAGTGTATCTTATGAAAGAACTATGCAGGGATTTCAAACTTTTTGCATTACAATAAATGTATCTTTTAACTCCATTTTCCACAAATTTTTTGAAGTATCCTCATTATATGTGCATATATTATATTATCCAGCTAAGCATAAATATCACTTAAATGGGTCAATCATAAAATCTTTCGATTTTGTACATTTCCATTATACATATATGGAAGAGATTAAGTCTGTCACCAAAAGTCATGGATCTTTCAATCACAGTATCAAAAGAATTTTTAAAGAAAGGAAAAATGCCAGCTTACCTTGGAGAACCATGTGGATTTGTACCAGAGCTGGCAGTAGATGTAAGATTCTGCTCTATGCGCTGATAATTCCTTATTTGAGTAGGAACTGGAATTGGTGCTGTTTCGCTGTGAGGTGACACAGTAGGCTGACACTGCCTACAATCATAATTTATTGAAAAAGAAAAGAAGTATCAGTAAGGTTTTTCTTTTGTTTGACCCATTAATGAGAGAGAAAATCTGAGAAACAGCCAAATGATCAACGTATGTGTCTAAGTTACAAAATATATATTTAGAGGTAAAAAAAAAAAAAGTCACATTTGTTATCTAAAGAGCTGTCCTGACATTCATAGGCACAACAAGGGCTAAGAGCTGTAACAATAACCTGGGATGAAAAGTTCCTCTACAACATCAGTAAGAGTCCACAGTCAACAAACTGTTTCATCCATTCCCATTCTACTACTCATTTCTATGACAGGGAAAAAATTTTTTCTAGGGAAATACACTGGGTAGAAGAACAGGAAATTCATGAGCAAGGGTAACTGGAATGTTTATCAAAGTCATGAATGCAGTTAGGGTTCCCAAGAAAATCTGTCTTAAAGAAGATTGAAAACACACTGCGCAATTCTCAAAGCACACAACTGATAAGAGGTCCACATTTTCAAGTGTCTGGTATTGGTTTCTTTAGTAAGCTTCCTTCTTCACTTTTTATCAATTCAGAAACAGTATTCCTGGGATAACTTTGAATTCATTTTGGAAAATTTCCTGAAACATACAAGGGACAATGCTGGGCATTAAGAAAGATGACTTGGAGGCTGGTGCTGTGGTGTAGCAGGTTAAGCCACAGCCAGCAGCGACAGCATCCCATATAGGCACTGGTTTGAGTCCTGTATGCTCTAGTTCTGATCCAGTTCCCTGCTAATGAACCTGGGAAAGCAGTGGAGGATGGCCCAAGTCCTTGGGCCCCTGCACTCACGTGGGAGACCCAGAAGAAGCTCCTGGCTCCTGGCTTTGGCCGAGCCTAGCCCGTCATTGCAGCCATTTGGGGAGTTCTTTCTCTCTCTCTAACTCTTCATTTGGAAGGAAGGGAGGGAGGGAGGCAGGATAGGAAGGAGGGAAGATGGATGGATGGATGGATGAATGGATGATGACTTGGAGCAAGCCTGGTGAAGCACCAGGTTGAACTGCTGCTTGGGAGGCCCACATCCCTTTATCAGACTGCCTGGGACCAAGTTCTGCTTCCTCTTCTGATCCAGCTTCCTGGTAATATGTGCCCTGGGAGGTAGAAGGTGCTGGTTCAAGTATTTTAGCCACTGCCACTCATGTGGGAGATGCCACAGGAGTTCCAGGTGTTTGCTTTGGTCTGACACAGCCCCAGATATTGCTGGTATTTGGAGAGTGAACTGATGGCCAGAAAATCAATCTCATGTGCCTCGTTCTCACTATTAGCAGTTACCTTAGAAACAGAAAGAAAAGGCCAGGAGGACTGGAGACAATTACCTTCTTTGAGCCACAGAAACAATAACTGTTTACCCTGACTGCTCTTGATAGCAGAAAACCTCAGCTACAGTCAGCACACAGTCATTTACATCCAGGGGGATTTCAGACTGTACACCATTCAATGGGCTGGTTTTCATTTAGGTATTTCCATTAGGTATTTTTTAATATGATGATTTTTGTTTTTAACATCATACATCTGATTCTTCAGTTTATCTGAATCCTGAGAACAGCTAAAAACAAATAAACTCTCTACCACTCAAAACTAAAACAGCTTCAAGAGATTTCATTCACTAGCCCAGGGCCTGTAAGCTCATACACACACAGGTCTGACAGCCCAAGTTCCTTACAACAAGCGACCAGCAGACACAAGTATCAGCATGTGGATGGACAACTGCCATCTTCCCACTGTTTCCTTTTAAGAAGTAAACTGATCCCATAAACAGGAGTGTCAATTTGTAAAGTCAACAACAGGAGTCGCTGTGCACTTACTCCTCACGTAGGATCTCTGTCCTTAATGTGCTGTACATTGTGATTTAATGCTATAACGAGTACTCAAACAGTATTTTTCATTTTGTGTTTCTATGTGGGTGCAAACTGTTTAAATCTTTACTTAATGTATACTAAACTGATCTTCTGTATATAAGAAAATTGAAAATGAATCTTGATAAGAATGGAAGGGGAGAGAGAGCAGGAAAGGGGAGGGATGCGGGTGGGAGGGAAGTCATTGGGGGGGGGGGAGCCAATGTAATCCATAAGCTGTACTTTGGAAATCGATATTCATTAAATAAAAGTTAAAAAAAAAAAAAAAAAGAAGTAAACAGGCTGGCGCCGCAGCTCAATAGGCTAATCCTCCACCTTGCGGCGCCGGCACACCGGGTTCTAGTCCTGGTCGGGGCGCCGGATTCTGTCCCGGTTGCCCCTCTTCCAGGCAGCTCTCTGCTGTGGCCAGGGAGTGCAGTGGAGGATGGCCCAACTCCTTGGGCCCTACACCCCATGGGAGACCAGGAGAAGCACCTGGCTCCTGGCTCCTGCCACTGGATCAGCGCGGTGCGCTGACCGCAGCGCACCAGCCGCGGCAGCCATTGGAGGGTGAACCAACAACAAAGGAAGACCTTTCTCTCTGTCTCTCTCTGTCCACTCTGCCTGTCAAAAAAAAAAAAAGTAAACAAAAAGTTCTGAAAGCATTCAGTTCTGAACGAAGTATATCAGGGATTTTCTTTTAACTTAAACATTGTCAAGTTCTAATATTTTTTCCATCTCTAATGGGAAATTGAAAAGCTAAATAAAGGGACCCTAAGAAGTAAATTTAGCAATCTCATAGTTCAAAGCACCTCCCTCCCTCTCCTTCTCTCTGTCCCTCCCTCCCTCCTTCTCTCTTTCCCCTTCCTTTTCTCTCTCTCTAACTCTGGTTCCTCCTCTTCCCGGCACATGGAGAAGGGAACAGCCTTGGTGAGTGTTGTGTATATGTTGTCTCATTCAGTCTTTGGACAGGCTCTGCAAATAGACTCAGAGCCCAGAAAGTCTTCCCTGGACAAATTCCCAGACCTCCAGTCAGCTAAGGGTACTGCAGCCTTTTTTCTATCTGCTTTTCACTGAAATCAATATTTAAGCATCGCTTGACTCTCTGAGCCCGAGGTAAGGAAGGAAATGTCTCCAGCACAAGCTCCTCACCTCCAGCAGGTCTCACAGTTTAGGGGATTCTCTGTGTGGACCGTCATCTCTGAGCCCCTCAGAATACTGCAAAGATTATGCAGTCTGACAGCACAGCAGCACAGCCGCAGGCCATTCTATCTCCTCTCCCAAAGCTGAGAGAAGACGAGTGCAAGGGCTAAGAGTGGGTGACTCTTCTTCAGATTCAGTCTTTATGTAACCACTTCTGTGTTTTAGGAAGACTCCATGAGTAAATCCATCAAGTTAGCAAGTCATCAGGCCAGCAAGGATTCACCCAGAATGAATGTAACACCCGGAAAGAAGGGAGGGCCTATGCAAACAAATGCAGAGCCACAGCTGTGACTCACACAGAGCTCCCTGGGGATAAGTGGTCATGATCCTGAAGCCAAAGCAGCACAGAGAGGGGACCAGCCTGGCACGTGGTCCCACACCTGCACATGAAACGCAGGTGAGGGGTCCAGCAAGAAAGAAGTTAGTATCTACGAAGGGAGGCCACTAGAAAAGGGGCTCCACACGGAGGTAACATCCTCTCACGCACTACAGGCTGTGGATGTGGCTGGCATCCATCACTGTCTGGGAACAATCCTTCTTCAGAATTCTGATATACCAACCTCTGCACCTACTTTTTGCCCAGGTGCAGGAAGAATAGGTATTATGCTCCCTACCTGTACTGTAGACCATCACACAGGTAACGAAGAACCTATTACTAAGAGAAGTTTCTTTAGGTAAAAATACACTCATCAGTGAAGCAAAGAAAAGTTAAATATATCACAGGAAAAGAAGCTAAAAGGGAGCCCAAGATGCCTGAAAAAAAAAAAAGGCAGGAAGTAAAAAAAAAAGGGGGGGGGAACCTAGAAATTTAAGAGGAGACTTTAAAAAGTGCAAAGAAAAAATGGAATTAAAAGGTAAGCTCATTTTGGTGACTGTGCTGCCTACCACAAGCCCCCCAGGAGGCAGTGTGGAAGAACAGCGCCCAGCTGGGAGGGCAGAGCACAAGCTTGCAGAGCCTGTGTGCAGTTCTGCCATCACTCTCTTTCCCTTTCTTTTGAGAAAGCATGTCCCAAATCAGAGCTGCCCTTCCAATCTGTACACCAGAAAGACCACAACACATGAAGCAAAGCTGTAGCTGACCCACAGCCAACAGTAGTAACACAAGTAAGAAACTATATTCACATTTGTCCTGTCTAGAGTTTCTTACTTCATCGTTGCAGTCCAGGACATTTAAAACCTCAGCTTATCCTTCTAACACTTTGTTGTTAATTTTAAAAACTTTAAAAAAAAGCATGTATTATGCCATTTATATAAATCATGCAAAAAATCTATATATTGCTTATAACAGTACAGACATATATGTATGTGTGTGTGTGTGTGATTTCAACTGACTTCATATTTTGTTTCTCTTAACAACTGTTAGGGGATTGGCACTATGACATAGTGGGTTAAGCCACTGCCGATATCCCATATGAGCACTGGTGCAAGTCCTGGCTGCTCCACTTCTAATCCAACTCCCTGCTAATGTGCTTGGGAAATCAGCACATCATGGCCCAAGTCTTTGGGCCCCTGCCACCCACCTGGAAGATGCAAATAGTTTCCTGGCTCCTGGCTACGGCCTGGCCCAGCCCTGGCCTTTGTGGCCATTTGGGAATGAACCAGTGGATGAAAGACCTCTCTCTCTGTCTCTCCTTCTCTCTCTGCAACTCTGCCTTTCAAACAAACAGTTAAAAGGCAAAAATGTTAGGATTTAACAGAGTTAAAGGAATGAGTATACAGGTAATGACCATATCTTTTATCCATATTTTACTTTTCTCCAAACTTTGCAAAAACTCTTTTTTCTTTCAATTTGAAAGGCAGACTGACAGAGAAACAAAGAGACAGAGATCCTCTTCCATCTACTGGTTCACCCCACGTATACCTACAAAGCCAAGGCTGAGACAGGAGCCCAGAACTTCACCTGTGATTCTCACATGGGTGGTTGAAACCCCCTGCTGCCTCCAACAGTGTGCACAGCAAGAAGCTGGACTGGAAGTGGAGCTAGAATTTGAACCCCAGCACTCTGATATGGGACATGGATGTCCCAAATAGCAGCTTACCTGCTGCACCATGATGCCCACGCCCTATCTCATGTTTAAAAGAATGAAAAATATGATGTAAGCAAGACACAAGACTAACAAGTCATAGGTCCTTGTTTGCTCATGGAAATACTGATTTAAAAGCAATTTATGTGTACCAAAATATTTTTCTGTGAACTAGGAACTACTAGTTAAGGAACTGTAACCCAGGCATAAGGAAATGCGTAAGAGGAGAGATGGCGCCAAGGTGGGAAAGGAAGTTCACTTTTTGTTTACCCTAACCCCTCTTCTCATCAGGCTCAGCAAGGCAGGGTCAGGAGAACAGCACCGAATTCCTTCCTCTTCCCTTGGGACCAAAGGAATCCACCCAACCTTGTATCAGCATTCTAGTAAGGTCTGCTCGAGGAACCAGTTTCTGTACTGCTTGGCTCACAGCAGGAATGGAATAGTGACACAGTCTGGAAACCAGACTAGAGGCCAAGGAAAACAGCTCTGAACTGGTTAATAGCAGACTCTGGATTTCTGATGGCAGGCACCAGGGGGAGCAAGAGATTAAGGACAGAGGAATGTAACAGACTTGCAACTTTCTGAGAACAGGAAATTAAAACACTCAGAAGCACCTGTGTTTATCTGAATAAAAGCAAAGATACATTCCCAAAGAAGACACTTTCCAGGAATGGTCTGATGGATCCCATAACCTGTAAGCACCATGATAGATGTTTAGTCTTCCCCTGCACACAGCCAGTACATAAGAATGGGAGAGGTAGCTGTTTTGTCAAATGCCCAATTTTCAAAAAGAGTTCACCAAGTATACACAAAGAAACCAGGAAGAGGCAGGCATTTGCCTCGGCAATTAAGACACCAGTGTCTCCTACTGGAGTCCCCAGGTTTGACTCCTGACTCTGGCTCCTAATTCCAGCTTCCTGCTAGTGCACACGCTCTGGAGGGCGGCATTAATGCTTCTAATAGCTGGCCCTTGCCACTCACATGGGAGACCTGGATCAAGCTCCTAGAAACCAGCTTCAGCCTCAGCCTGGCCCTGGCCCCAGCAGGCATTTGGAGAACGAGCTGTCAGGTGAGTGCACATGCACGCTCGCTCTCTCTTGCTCCCTCTCTATTGGTCTGTCTCTTAAATAAATTAAATGTGTCTGTCTATCAAATAAATTAAATAAGAATTGTTTTTTCAAAGTTAAGATAGATTATATGTTTTATTAATAATTTTTAATGAGAAATTATGTAACTACAGATATTAAATCAACAATAAAAACTTCTATAGCCTTAACTCAAAATACCAAAATATGAAGAATTGTTTATAGATTTTATATACACATACCATCCACACACCAAGAACTCATTGGAAGCACGTCTTCCAGCAGTTCCAGAGGGCATATCATCTAAAGGAGAAAAATAATATAATTAGTCCCACCACACCACCTGCTTTAAAAAATGCAAACTTGTTCTGACATTATTATTAGGAAACACCCTGACACAGCATGCATGCATTTCCTGTCTGCTTATGCTGCAGTTGCGTCCATGAGAAAGAATAGAAGCCTGCACCCAGCTGCATACACAGCCTGCAGCTCTTCCAGTGCTAGCACTTCTGTAAGAACACCTGAGCCTTCTTCAAGGTCAAGTGACATCTTATTGCAAAATTTATGTATCTTCTTCATCGTGTAACACACACAAATCTGTGCTACCATTTTTATCAGGTTTCTTTTCATTTCTCACTGGCAAAAGGTTATTTTTTTAAGTCTTTGGAATAACTTATTTGTATTTTCCAGTTCTTTAATTTTCAATTTCAATGTTATTTAAATGGCAGAGTACAAGAAAAACAAAGAGAGAGAGAGAGAGAGATTCACTGGTCCTCTCCTCAAATCCCTGTCACAGCCAGGGCTAAATCAGGTCAAAGTCTAGAGCCCGGAACACAGTCTGAAGAGGAAGTTAGGCTGTGACCAGAGACGGGAGAGACAAGACTCTTGAGGAGGGCAGATGTCCTAATCTCTATTTACTGTAACCCCTGTTCCAGTTCCCCATAGGTGCTGGCTTGTTTGGGCAGTCATCTAAATCTGTCCCCTGTAGGTGCTGGTATGTCGGGGTAGGTATCCTAATCTCAGTTTTCTGCAGCCCTCCTCTCCGCCCTCATCAAGTTTCCATGAGTGTGACCTGAAGTTCCTCATCAGTGGTCCTGAGTCCTAAGGCTGTAACGAAGCCCACCAAGACTGTAACTGTTAATGCATTCTGAAAAACCCAGAAATATTTTAAGAAACCTGCATCAGATGCCCAGTTTTGGGAAAAGGTTCCACTGGGCACATCGACGTTAATAAACTGGTTCTGCTGATCCTCCACCCAGCCTCTAGTGCCTGTTTGAAGGGGATTTCTCCAATCCAGCTTTCTGTAACAGTATTAAGGACCCAAGTACTTGAGCCATCACCCGCTGTCTCCTAGAGCGCTCACTTGCAGAAAGTTGGATTGGAAGCAAAGGCAGGACTCAAACCCAGGCACCACAGCATGAGATTCAAGCATCTCAAGTATGGCTTACCACCGGGCCACACACCCCGAAAGTTTAGAGGGTTGTGCTAATTTCATTGCACACATAAGCTCTGTAGCTTTTACTGAACACTTTTGCATGTAAGGATACTTCAAAAAGTTTGTGGAAAAATGGAATTAAAAGGTTAGTTTCTTTTGGTACAATAATTTTTGGAATCCATGCATAATGTTTTCATAATACACGTTTTCCTTGAATTTTTTGCAGACCACCCATACAGTACATATATAAAACCAGAACTAATTATATATAACAAAGTTTAATGTAATCTAATGCCTCTGCATTACATTCCCTCAGCACTTGCATGAGTTTTTGGAAAAACTCAGCACATGCCACAGTCATCTTCATCCACCCCTGGGTTAACTGTAAGGGAGCAGAACACAGCTCAGATCTCAGGGGACTCCTATCTCTATCACTGTTGCGTCACTATATCATATTGTCCTCTGTAATTTTAAACACCTGTAAAGGAATCATTAATATACCTTTATTAAAGTATAATAGCAATGTTAATCAAATAATATAAACTTTAAAAATTGGGCCGGCGCTGCGGCTCACTTGGCTAATCCTCCACCTGCGGCGCTGGCACCCCAGGTTCTAGTCCTGGTTGGGGCCCAGATTCTGTCCCGGTTGCTCCTCTTCCAGTCCAGCTCTCTGCTGTGGCCCGGGAAGGCCGTGGAGGATGGCCCAGGTGCTTGGGCCCTGCACCTGCATGGGAGACCAGGAGGAAGCACCTGGCTCCTGGCCTCAGATCGGCACAGCGCTGGCCGTAGCAGCCATTTGGAGGGTGAACCAACAGAAGTAAGACTTTCCTCTCTCTCTCTCTTGCTAACTCTTCCTGGCAAAAAATAAAAAATAAATAAATATAAACTATGCTGGCCGGCGCCCTGGCTCACTAGGCTAATCCTCTGCCTGCAGCGGCAGTACTCCAGGTTCTAGTCCCGGTTGGGGCCCAGATTCTGTCCCGGTTGCTCCTCTTCCAGTCCAGCTCTCTGCTGTGGCCCAGGAAGGCAGTGGAGGGTGGCCCAGGTGCTTGGGCCCTGCACCTGGCTCCTGGCTTCGGATCAGCGCAGCACGCCAGCCATAGAGGCCATTTGGGGGGTGAACCAATGGAAGGAAGACCTTTCTCTCTAGCTCTCTCTCTCACTGTCTAACTCTACCTGTCAAAAAAAAAAAAAAAAAAAAAAGATAAATAAATAAATAAATAAACTATGCTACTAACCTATATTCAAAAGGGGGAAAAAATCACAAATATCCCTTTGAATACCCCTAAATAGGAATCCAGAAATGCATTTACTTGGCACATCTCATGAAGCTTACATTCTAGTAGTACAAAAACACATATAATAATGTCATATACGATGGAAGTATAACAGAACATAAATCGGGGTAAGGGATCAAAGAGTAGTGGGGTAAGCGGGGGCTACTTACACTTTGGCTTCTACTTTTATTAATATGTAATACTTGTACAATTGTATGGGATATAATGCAGTATTTCAACATGTATACAGCAGAACTGATCAAGCCAGGTAATCAGCATTTCCATTTCTTTCTCATTTCTTTATACTTGGAGTATACAGTTAATATACATTATTATGAACTACAGTCACCACACTGTGCTACTGGCTGACAGGTATCAAATCACGGTAAGGACAGAGTCTATTATAAAGACATTAAATAGCTGCCTATAGGAGAATGGAAGAAACAGAGTAGAGGAGGCAAGGATAGAAGCTAGGTTTTACTAAGTATATTCTGTCTTAAACTTTAAGTCTGGAATTATACATAATTATAAAAGAAAATGAAATCAGAAAAAGAAAAAAAATTTCCTGAAAACCAAAAGTAAAACAAAGTAAAGGAACCTAACTGGTTATGTATCAATTTGGTAGTTTAATCATCAAAAGGAAATTATTTCAAGTGACCTTAAAACTCAAATCGTTTACTGCATATTCCTAATGAGAGTATCCTAAGAACCACAAGATTCACAAAGTATTTTAAAAGCAGTTTTTAACAGTCTCATTTTACGTGGTATTTGTATCGCTATTTTGATACTATATTGTTATTTTGAAAATATAGGGAAAGAGGAGAGATGAGCAAAGAGAACAAACTAAGTTCACAGGGTGAAAGAACAGAAAATTCCACAGCTATAAAAAATCTGAAAGTTAGAAAATTGATGGACAAGGAGTATTTGACCAAATAGACCCAAGAAGACAGAATCCTTAGCCAGCCATTAGTCCTAGAAGTAAACCAATTTATAGCACACAGCCCCAAAATATTGAGTAATTAGTAGCACCATATAATTCTCAAAGTGGCATTTAAGGTAGAATTAAAAAGAGGATTGTTTGAAAGTCTATTTAGAAGCAGTAAGAATACAGTTTTTATTTTTAAATGCTTATGCATTTATTTTCATCTACTTGAAAGGTAGAGCAAGAGAGAGAGATATCTTCTACCTGCTAGTTCATGTTCCAAATGCTCACAACAGCCAGACCTGGGCCAGGACTAAGGCGGGAGACCAGGACTCCTTCCAGGTCTCCCACGTGAGTGTCAGGGACCCAGCTAATTGAACCATCATATGTTGCCTCCAAGGGTGCATTAGCAAGAAGCTGGATCAGAAGCAGAGGTGCCAGGACTTCAACAAGCACTCTGATAAAGGATGTGGGTGTCCCAAGTGGTGGCTTAACCTGCTGCACCATAATGTTCATCCCATTTGTGTACTTGTCTTCAAGACTTTTGCTAGATAAGATTATAGCTGCTCATGCCACGTGGGGAAAAATGGATAACTATGTGAGACAATGGATATGTGAATTAGTTTCACCATAGTAGCCATTTTATTATATATACTTATCTTGTTACTATATATGTATCTTTTATTGTATATTCAAGTATATACAATAAAATTTTTCAAAATACAGAATTTTTTAAAAGGACAGTATTTCATTTCCTCTTCTCAATTCTATGCAGACAGTCCTGTTTACATAGAGTTGAGGAGAGGATCTTTAAACAATGGATGTTTATATTCGGGACAGAGGAAAACAAGGTCTCTAGATGGTAGAACACTAAGAATGAATGGCGAGGGTACTCCAACAGTGAAAAAAGGCTGGTGGTGGAGAGTAAGTAAAACCTTACATTGACTACTGAGATCTCCAAACTTCTTCAAAACAGTGCCAGGTTATACTCTTTAGGCAGAAGACCTGATCAGTCTTCTTTGGAGTGGCCCTCCAAAAAGAAAACAGTCTAAATAAATGCCCCACCCATAGAACCTAGTGTAGAGGCTTATTGACAATAAGCCCCACCTATACAGAACTTACAAAATTTTTAAATTCTTCATTTTTAATTATGATCATATAACAAAACAAAATATTGCACCTTGAAATAAGAACAATATTCAGAGTAAGGAAAGAAAGAACTCTGAAAATTTAAAAACATGACAGCATAAATGAAAAACTCAATAGAAAAAAGTTAAACAAAAAATATAGGAGTTCACTGTTTTAGACTAAACAGGTTCCAAGAGAACAGGCTTAAGAAAAAATGGAGTCACTTGTTAACATTAACAAGCTGCAACTAAACTGCTCATCTTATTTTCCAAGAATCATTAGAGAGAGAACAAATTTTCCAAATGGTTCAGTTTCAATTGGCACTATAATGAAGTTACCTAATCCTTTCACAAAAAAGTAACCTAAAATAACCTGATGTTAACCAATCAATTGCTTTCCTATTTTTCTGTCTCCTCATTCCCACCTTATAAGGAAAAATAACTTTGAAATGATATTCCCTTTTAGATACCTGTTTGGACTTTCTTCAGGCTTTTTCTTTCTTAAAAAAACACCCTTCTTGGGGCCGGCACTGTGGCATAGCGGGTAAAGCCACCGCCTGCAGTGCTAGCATCCCATATGGGTGCTGGTTCAAGTCCTGGCTGCTCCACTTCCAATCTAGCTCTCTGCTATGGCCTGGGAAGCAGAAGATGGCCCAAGTCCTTGCACCCACGTGGGAAACCAGGAAGAAGCTCCTGGCTCCTAGTTTTGGATTGGTACAGCTCCAGCCGTTGCAGCCAACTGGGGAGCAAACCAGCAGATAGAAGATCTCTCTTTCTCTCTCTGCCTCTCCGCTTTCTGTGTAACTCCTTTTCTTTTTAAAAAGAAAACAAAAAAAACCTCTCTGCTTGGCTCATTAGAACACTTATTCAATTTTATTGAATGAAGTGTCTCCCAGTTCTAGAAAGAAAAATAAAGCCCAAGTGGGCATTTGAAACAGCAGTGAAGACACTGCTTGGATCTCTCTTTTTCTCTCTGCCTTTCAAATAAATACTTTTTTAACTTTACAACAATTTTTTCAAGATTTATTTATTTATTTATTTGAAAGTCAGAGTTACACAGAAATAGAAGGAGAGTCAGAGAGAGAGAGAGGTCTTCTATCTGCTGTTTCACTACCCAATTGGCAGCAATGACTAGAGTTGAGCCCATCCAAAGCCAGGAGCCAGAAGCTTCTTCCATGTCTCCCACATGGGTGCAGGGGCCCAAGCACTTGGGCCATCCTCACTGCTTTCTCAGGTGCATTAGCAGGCAGCTGGATCTGAAATGAAGCAGCCGGGTATCCCATATGCCAGCACTGCAGGTGGAGGCTTAGCCCACTATGCCACAGTGCCAACACTGATTAATGGTCCTAATAGACTATTTTTTCAAATATTTATTTATTTTATTTATTTGAAAGACAGAAAAAAATAAACAAGGCAGATAGACAAAGATCTCCCATCTACTGGTTAATTCTCCAAATGCCCACAACAACTGAAACTAGGCCACTTTGAAGCCAGGAGCTGGGAGCTTGATGAGGGTCCCCTCTGTGTGTGGCAGAGACCCAGCTATGAGCTATCACCTGCTATCTCCCAGGGAGCACATTATTCCTAAGCTGGAATGGGAATGTATCCAATACTAGAACTCAGGAACTCCAATATGTGATGCAGGCATTCCAAGGAGCATCTTAACTACTATGCCAAAAGCCAGCCCACAATGTTGTAATTATGTTCTTTGAAAAAATTACCAAGAAAACATCACAGAAATCTCCTAAAAGTAGAGCAATAAGACCAAAAGATGGAACACCAGACAAAAAAGATAAGAAAATCAGGAGGGGTCTCAGGAGGTCTTTGTTACATATTATTTTTAAACTCTACAGATGTTTTAAATATCTTATATATAGGATATAACTCACAATAACATTTTAGAAATTAAAAATAAAGAGTGTGGCCAACTATAACATATGCCATGGAGACATCAAGAAGACAAAGACTGAGAACTGACCATGGGGTTTGGCAGCACAAAGACCTGGATAGGAACAACTTTGAAAAATTTACAGCAGCACAAAAACACATAGGTAACTAGAATAAAAACAAAAAGATAGGAGTGCTTTTAATGTAGAAAAATATAAAAATGTATAGAGACACATTTTTAAAAGTCCTACAAACATGGAGAAACAATCTTGTTTGGACAATTTAACACTAGAGATCTTGACTGTCTCTGAATATGAATAAGTCTACAGAATCACTGGGATTACATCAAAATCTCTCAACTATTTTTGTCGGATTTATCAAGCTGAAATTAAATTATATCAAGGGGCTTCAAAAAGTGAATGGAGGGTGGGGATTTAGCATGGCAGTTAAGATGGCCACATTCCATTTCACAGTGCTTGGGACTGAGTTCTGGCTTCTCTCCTAATTCCAGGTTCATGTTAGCTTCTTTCTTTCTTTCTGTTTGAATACAAATAGAATTTGAGATTATTTCAAATAAAGCTTTTTATGTAACTTCAGAATGCAAAATTATTGTTTTAAATAAAACATGATTGAGCAGATTTCAGAAAGTAGGTGTAAAATTCTGATAATTAAAACTAAATAAAATGCCCATTTGAAAAGGTGCCCTACACAAGAAAGTGTGATATAAAAAATTTTAAAAAGTGCTAGTTTAGTAAATTAACAAATATAATGTGTATAAGTAGAAAAGATTCTCACATGAGTGGTCTGACGAGATGTTGTGTGGAACCAAAACAAAGTCATCCGTGTCACAAGAAGAGTTCTTGCTACTAGTACTGGCAGAATCTTTGGACACTTGTAGATAGTTGGGAGGACCCAATGGTGGGGAAGATAAGTTTTCTTCCTGAATATGCTGCATATCTGGAAGGGACTAAAATTAACAAAATAAAATTAAAACTGGCCTAATGCAAGTACAAATAGTCACTCAACTAAAGAATGTTTTGTTTCATAAAACTGGGAATAAAGTTCAGGTCCATCAAAGATTTCAAAAATTCTCTTTGGAAAATCATTCCTTCAGAAAAGCACAGTTTAAAAATGTTCACAAATACTTCCAAGATGTTTTCCAAAAATGACACATTAAATTACATCATAGCATCTATCATATGCACATTTCTGCCTCTCCTCAAGATTCTGGAAGGTTGCATTTTTACCATCCCAGTCCCCCTCCCTCAGCTCATGGTCTAGAAAATAGACACTAAATATCGGAAATGTCCAGAAACTTTAATGACATCCTACACACATAAAAAAAGTTTTAAATCGACAATGAAGAAAACACTGCAAACAGGAAACCAAAAAGACCATCTGTGTGTAAGAGAAGACAAAATCAAATAGGCTACCCGAACTTCAGAATGTTATTTACACTCACAGAAAGATTTAGAAAACCTTACAGGTATAGATATGTTCCTTTCGATTTTGTTTTGTTAGGGGATGGAATTGGTTTGCTTGGGAGAGAGAGGATAGGAAAGAAAAAAAAGCAAACAATATATTTAGACAAATAGGCAATCCGTGTTACAGAAGAGTATGTCACTGGCTATGTGTCTTTTGGTATTGGCCTAGTTCAAGGACTCTAGTGAAAACTCTAATGGAATGCAGTATTACACAATGATTTTCTGAAACAATTAACTTCACAATTTGTTGTGTTTAAGTCCCTAACACCCTGTGGCATCACTGGCTTTTTTAGGAAAAGGAAAACTGCCACATAATGCTCTTCAAGTCTTAAATACCTAACTCACTGCTGCTGATCCTCTCTCAAATCACCTTTCTACTCTAGCGTGTGTGACACATACATAACATAAAACTTTTAAACACTTTTTGAAATATGTGTTTATTTACTTGAAAGGCAGAATGACAGAGACAGAGGGAGGGATCTTCCACTTGCTGATTCATTCCTCAAATGCCCACAACAGCCAGGGCTGGGCCAGGCCAACACCAGGAGCCCAGAACTCCATCCGGGTCTCTCACATGAGCGGCAGAGGCCCAAGCCTTGAGCTATCTGCTGCCTCCTAGGATGCATCAGCAGGAAACTGAATCAGAAGTGGAGAAGCCAGGATTCAAACCAGGACTCTGATATGATGTGCAGGCATCTCAAGTGGTAGCTCACTCTGCTATGCCACAACACCCACCCCCAAAATCTTGCCACTTTTTGAAGAGATTTTTATTCAAAAAGGTAATAAAGAGAATAGAAGATGGAAGGACTAACATGACTGAGCATCAACCATGGGTTAGGCTCTTTTCAGAGTTTCCCATGTGTCAGCCCTACTCTGACAAAACTCAGATGGTCAGGTAATTTTCCAGAACCCACAAAATTAAAAAGTAATCAAGTTGAAATGTGATTCCAAATATCTAACTTCACCATATCTTTTGTTTAGGCACGGGCTTTCTCAATTTCTTCCTCTGCTACTTATAAAGCTATCTGCATCCTGGTCCTCCTTTTTCATCTGAGTGAGACATTCTACAGTCTTTTCTCCCCCACCTCCTCAAGGGCTCTAATAAACTCCCCTCACATCCTCTCCTCCTGCTGTGGCTTCCCCCACCACCCTGTCTGCCCATCAACAGGTTACATTTTCTCTCATGTGAAATCCCTAGAGCCCTCTCTGATCACTCTCTTCTCACTTCTTAACACTGATTTTCTACATTATCAGTCCTCATTGACTCAATCCTCACTTTCTGTAGACCACTTAACCCATCATAATCCTCTTTCTGCTTTCAATCCTTCAACAGAATGTCTTTTCCTTAATTTTATTTGAAAGGCAGAGTTACAGAGAAGCAGAGAGAGAGAGAGAGAGAGAGAGAGAGAGAGAGAGAGATGGCTTCCATCCACTGGTTCACTTCTCAAATGGCCACAATGGCCAGAGCTGCGCCGATCCAAAGCCAGGAGCTTCTTTTCAGGGCTCCCATGCAGGTGCAGGGGCTCAAGGACTTGGGCCATCTTCTATTGCTTTCCCAGGCCATAGCAGAGCACTAGATCAGAAATGGAGCAGCTGGGACTTGAACCAGTGCCTATATGGAATGCTGACACTGCAGGCGGCTGGTGGTCTGTGGCCCCCAGAATGGCCTTTATTGAGCTCACCAACAACTCCCAACTACCACATCCAACAGACATTTCCTCCACCCTCAGGGGCTTCCATTCTCTGCCACATAAGCACCACGGATTATTCTGTCTTGACAATCTTTGCCTTCATCCAATGACTCCATTCTCTCTTATTTTTCATTCTACTTCCCGGGGTTTCATTCCTATTCTCTTTTGTGGGTACAAATTTCACACTTGCCCCTTGAAGAGGAGGAGATGGAGGGTACAGAATTCCCCTGGGTGCCACCCTGGGCCATCCACTCTGTATCCTTACCCTAGTGACCACTCTAACTCTACTTCTAACAACCATGTGTCCAGTAACCAGTCCTCTTCAATTTTTACCCCAAGGCTAGTTCCTTCTAACAAGCTCAAAACCCGTGTTCACTTGTACAGACAACATGCTGTGCCTGGGGGCCAGCGCTGTGGTGCAGGTTAAAGCCCTGGCTGAAGTGCCAGCATCCTATATGGGCACCAGTTCTAGTCCTGGATGCCCCTCTTCTGATCCAGCTCTCTGCTATGGCCTGGGAAAGCAGAAGATGGCCCAAGTCCTTGGGCCCCTGCACTCATGTGGGAGACCTGGAAGAAGCTCCTGGCTCCTGGCTTCAGATCGGCGCAGCTCTGGCCGTTGTAGCCATCTGGGGAGTGAACCAGCGGATGGAAGACCTCTCCCTCTCTCTCTCTCTCTCTCTCTCTCTGCCTCTCCTCTGTGTAACTGACTTTTGAGTAAATAAGTAAACCTTAAAAAAAAATGCTGAGCCTGAACTTGATTAATTCAGCACTTTTCTACTCCAAAGCCTTGCTCCCATGTTCTCTCACTGAGCGACTTCATCAGTCACCATTCAACCACCAGCAGGGTCTCCCTCCTCAAGTCCCAAGTTCAAATGGCCTCTAAGACTCAAACTCTTTCCCTCCATTCTACCTTGCCCCTCCTCTTTTTCTACTGCTTAGTCTATAATAGTAATAATAGCAACCACCTCAGGTTGTTCTCTTTCCTCTAATAGAGAGACGCAATCCCTGGTGCTATTTTGGAAGAATCTAGCTAAAACACACAGGCTCACATCACTTCTCCATTTACAATCATTCTAAGGGCCAACCACTGCTTGAAGGATACAGTTTATACTCTTTTGCTCAGCACTCAAATCTTGGCTTTATTTTTCTCTCACCACAGTGCCAGAGCTCTCTGCTTCCACTAGACTGAACTACCCAAAGCAGCCTGATCCTTTCTGCAATTGAAGAAATGTTCTATATCTGAGCAGTCTAATATGGTAGCCAGCAGTAGCAGCTACTGAGCACTTGAAATGTGGCTAGTGTGAGCAAAGAACCGAATTTTAAATTTAAATTAATTCAGGCAAATTTAAATGTGAATGTCTCCAGGGGATAAGAAGAGTACCTTCAGTGGGTCAAACTTCTATTACCCACGTGCAGGGATTCCTATGTCTGCAACAGCACATTTTTACTAATTCCTCTTGTTAACTCTCTTCAAAACTCAGCTCAATCTTCTCCTCTCAACAGTCCTAAGTCCTTGGTCTGATGCCCCTTATCCACATCTCTGAAGACACAGACACTTCTAATAGTGATCAAGTTTACTCACCTCTTGTCCACACCATTAAACTAAAAATCTCTTAAGTGAGTGGCCTGGTCATGTCACTCATTAGTATAAACCAAAATTCACACAAAGCAGGCATTCAACAAATGTCATGAAACATAATAGGTATTCTAAAGAAATTTTTATCACCTAAATAGCATTTGATTCATAGTATCAAAACAAAAGGAGTGATCTGGAGTTTTGTTGTTCATTATATTTTTATTTTTGTGTTTCAAAGATTCTTCTGAAATAAATAATCAACTACATGTGCAGGAGAACATAAAGAAAGAACGTTATACTACATGCCCATATCAACTCTCAGTATGAGAGTCTGTATCGGCCTTAAGAACAAAGATGTCCGGGTAAAATCATCTCACTTTTGGCAGTGTCTTAACTACAAGCTCTATCAAACCATCCTTTTTTCTAATCTCAATAATTAGAGATGATAAATGCACCTAAATTCCCTTTTATTTTCACTTCAAATATTAGCTTTTTTAAAAAGGCCTCCTAAAAATGGTTTCCACCAAAGTTTTAGCATCCAAATATGGCACCCTATTCCCTCCTGCCCCTCCCCCCTCCTGCTCTGCTCCTCCTCCCCCTGCTTTACCCCTCTTCTCTCCTGCTCTGCCTTGCAGCCCCAGGCTAGCTCTTGCTTTGTTTTCTCCTTTCAGGGCTGACCTAATCAATAAAAATCCCATCATGCCTGTCAGTCAAAGCAAATTTCCCGTTCAATGCGTTACTGAGCTCTCTTTTTCTGATCCTTGTCACTGGTCTGATTGGAGGCCTTGGCATCTACCATCCTCCAGGATCCTTTATTCTTGTTCTCCCATAATCAGGTTCCTCCCTGTGGTTACTTTCTGAGACACAAGCTTTGCTTTTCAGGCTAGGTGTCACAATGTATGGTGAAAATGTAAACTTCACAGTAACAGCTACAATGTATTGAGCACTTACCTGCAGCCAGGCACCAACACCCCAGGAGCCAAGGGTGATGAGGCCTAGGTTCTAGATAAGGATCCCTTGATTCAGCACTCTAACTGACCTTCTCAGAGTTAAGCAGGCAAGCAGAGGGCCAGGACTGAGCCCAGTCTGCCTAACTCCAAATCTCCAAATAAAGTCTCTCCCCAGTGAGCTCCAAATCCACAGGGGTATTTTTTTGTAATATTCCAGACTCACACAATAAAAACAGTGTTATTTTTCCTCTTAATTTTTCAAATTGACAAGAATATAACAGAAGCCTTATTAACACACCACTTCTTCTATTTGGTTTGAATTTGCAGAACTGTGTAAGAAAGGGTTTTTTGTTTTTTGTGGTATTTTGCCAGTGTAAAGACTCATCTGCTTGCAGGAGGCTGTTTCCACATCTGCTATGACTATGGGTATCAGGTTTTCCTGGAAAATAATAATAGCAGCTGCTACTACCTGAGTACTTACTGTGTGCTCACTAATCCTTAAAGAACCCCACAAAGTAGATAAATTAGATTTACTTTACAAATGAGGATACTGGCTCAGAGAGATTGTCACTAGTGAAGAAAGTAACAGCTCCCAAGCCCCATGCTCTTAAATCTGAATTGCCTCAACCAGCTAATCACACAACTGCCTCTCTTCCTGACTCCCAACCTTCAGCCAGCAGAATTTAAGAAACGCACATGTGCCAGGAGAATGTGGAAAACAGAACTCCTACCACAGGAGCCCAGCACCAGCAGCTTGTGAAAGAGCTTCAAGGTCACAGAGCTGCAACAGACTGGAGAGAGGGTCCGTACAAAACCCTGGGCGAGTAGGGTAGGAAGAAGTTACCAGAAGCTCTCAGGTTCAGGAAGAAGCACTTAAATGAGAAGGAACACGGTCATGAAGGAAATGTAACTTGAGGGAAGGAAGAAGTTTGAGTGGAAGCGAGGACAGTAATTACAATCACGTGAGACCAAGCCAATAAAATCTGGCTCAGACATTTATAATATATGGGTAAAATAAATATTGCCTATCCACCTGTAATGGGTACTCTGTTTTCAAGTACCATCCCCAAAATCTCACAGAACATAAAAAGATAGCAGTACCATACTCACTGTTCAAAGGAAAATGGACCAGAGAGGTGACATTTCTTGCTGAAGCTTACACAGCTAAGTAAGGGCAGAGGTCCATTTGACCCAACTGTAACGCTTTCTCCTGAACCTCAGTTTCACTGTAAACACTTTACACTAAGCATAATTCACAACATATTTGCATGTCTGTATGTAAATAGATGCAGCAGCACTAAATCCGAAATCTCTTTAATAAAACCAGAACTTACTGGTGGAGAGGCAAAACGACAAGATGGAGAGCTGCCACAGGAGCTTCCGGAAACAGAGCCAGCATACAGAGGCACTGGAACTGGGCAAGCTGGGGGAAGAAACCGACAAAGAGCTCCGTCTCTTCTTTGAAGTGCAGTTACATGACCTAATAGAAAAGCCCATCAAAACCACTACACCTTGGTGCTGATCACAATTTTGTATTTACCTACTTATTATAGCTTCTATGGATCAAACTAAAAATGAAGCAATCACTGAAATTTTCAACTTGGATTTGAAAGGAAAAACAGAATTGTCATTAAATAAGCCCAATTACAGGTATGTAAGAGAATCTCAATGAAATCTTGAGATGCACAACAAAGTGCACTTATTGTCTGCACTGATTCAAGTAAAAATGCAAAAACACCGAGTACTCACATTTTTTTACTGGAACTTGCTCAAGAAAAGGATGGCTAAAAAATGCTTCTGTAATGAAAAATCAGAATACAATATTTAAACAGCCATTGACTTGTGGATAATCTCCTCAATGTAGTCAACATGTCTTAGATCATAAATAATTAACTTCTTTATATAGCTTCCATTTCCTTTAAATGTAAAAGTGCATTATTTTTATAATACAAAAAGTGATTATAATTCTTAGTAAAATAATTTAAGTGTGAGTTCTCAAACCATTCATTACCAACCCGGGATACCCGATCAGAGGCTACTCTGGAAGATGTGTTCACTGCCATCACCTTGCCCTTGCTGACCACATAAGTCTATGAAATATGGCGATTGTTAATTGTCCTAAGAGGAAACCAAGGAAGCTTATTTGTAAAATGAATACTCTCCTTGCAGCCCAGAAACATACTCCTATAGCTGGCTTTACATTTTTTTGGAAAAACTATTATTTCATTTCTTTAACTGTTCACCAAGGTTAAAACCTGCACAACAGGCCTGCTAAGAAAAGATAAACAAGCAGGTATAAATGGAAATTTATTATTTACTTCACTTTCCTGTGTGTTTAAAGTATTTCATTATTTCTTTTAAAAACATAAAAAAACTTTTAAAATCTCCTTTATCATTGTATCTCAGACTTTTACAGTAATTGTGTATGTGACTATCTGTGCAAGGAGAATAGCACAGTCCTAACATGGAGAGATTTAAGCAAGATCAAGAATAAGCTTAATTCTATTTAGTATAAATTATCTTCTACTCTAAAAGATCTCATGAGTTTTACTGAAATACCCAAAGCCTCTTAGAGCAAATGTCAATCATAACCCTTGCTACAGAATACCAACATGAAAGGTTTTAAAGAGAAACATGAACTTTCTACCTTAGGTATTTTTTAGAACAAAAATTTATACACCTACACAAACTCATAAATTCCAATTTGACATTTAAGATTTTCACAAGATATAACGGGAATGAAATAGATATAAATAACGTAGGCTGAATGCCAACAACAAAACCACTTTTCAAGCCATTTATTATTCCATTGAAAGTATGCAAATTTTTCATACAATCTTTAATTAAAACTATTATCCATGAATATGTTGCTTCACTATTGAACAATATTTCTCATGGTTCAGAGCAACCATCAGTTTAATTTCTCCTCTGAAAGATAAAAGTATTTACCAACATATACCTATGACTGATGGGATTAAGACTAAGAAGAACAATCTTTAAAAAAAAAAAAAAAAGACTTGAAAGGCAGATTTACAGAGAAGAAGGGGAGAGGGAGGGAGGGGAGAGTGAGAGGGAGTGAGAGGGAGAGAGAATGAATATGAATCTTCTATCCACTGGTTCACTCTCCAAACGGCCCCAATGACAAGGAATGAGCCAGACCAAAACCAGAAGCCTGGAACTCCATCTATGTCTCCCATGTGGATGGCAGGAGCCCAAGTACTTTGGCCATTTCCGTTGCTTTCTCAGAAGCATTAGCTGAGAGCTGGATTTGAAATGGAGCGGCCTGAGGGGCTGGCACTGTGGCTCACTTGGTTAATCCTCCGCCTGCAGAGCCAGCATCCCATATGGGCGCTGGGTTCTAGTCACGGTTGCTCCTCTTCCTGTCCAGTTCTCTGCTGTGGCCCAGGAGTGCAGTGGATGATGGCCCAAGTGCTTGGGCCCTGCACCTGCATGGGAGACCAGGAGGAAGCACCTGGCTCCTGGCTTCAGATTGGCACAGCACCGGCCTTGGAGACCATTTGGGGAGTGAATCAATGGAAGGAAGACCTTTCTCTCTGGCTTTCTCCCTCACTGTCTATAACTCTACCTGTCAAATAAATTAAAAAAAAAAAAAAAAAGAAAGAAAGAAAAGAAAAGGAGAGGCCTGGACTTGAACTGGTGCACATATAGGATAGCAGCTTCACAGGCACTGTCTTAAACCGCAACACCAGCCCTGGAAAGAATAATTTTTAATTGTCTACATAAGATGGATAAGAACAAGTCAGAGAATTTTTCCTCAAAGAGGAATTGAAACTATAACAAGTTTGGGGATAAATGTTTTTTCAAAACCTTCAAGAATCACATAAACCCTAAAAATGTGTCCCAAGTTCTTTCACTTCATGTGAAGTGGTAAAACATCATTTGAAGGGAAACTATGATAAGTTAAAGTGCTTAGAGGGAAACTCTTAGCTTTATACTTATAGAAGAGAGCCCCAAATCAAGGACCCATCTTAAAAATCAAAAACTCTAAGAAAGCTGCATCTGCTACTGTAGGCTGTGCAAGGCACTGTGCTTGGGAGAGCAGCCTGCTGACAGCTGAGCTGCCACAGAGCGTGTATTCACAAAGGGTCACCACACACAAAGCTGCCTCTTCCTGAAAGCCCATCTTGGAGGCCAAAGTCTTTCTACAGGAGTCTGCAGTGTTCTTTTTTCCTCCTTCCCAAATCTTTTAATGGTCAAAGAACTGAAAATACCTGGAATGCAGCTTAAGTATCTGAGAACTTTCTCTGCAAAGGCATTCAGGAATCTGGACGTTGGCAAACTACCCAGTTTTCCCCCCTCCCCCCCAGTTTTTTCTTATTCCTAAGCACAGCACAAAAAGTCACCTTCCAGGACATCAGTATCACTAGTGGTACTTTCTTGGACTGGTGTAGATCTTTCTAATACTAAAATCCAAGAAGAGTAAATGGGGGCCATCATTATGGCATAGGTTAGGCAAGCTGCCTGTGACGCCAGCATCACATATCAGAGCATTGTGCCAGTTCGAGTCCCAGCTGCTCCACTTCTGATCCAACGCCCTGCTAATGCACCTGGGAAAGTGTCGCTCCCCCTCTTCGTGGAGGAACGACACAGGACCCTGCGCTGTTCTTTCGTCTGCTCGGCCCTCCCCGGGTTTGCTGCTGGTTCTTCCCGGGTTGGCTACCGTCCCTTCCACCTCCGTGGAAGGGCAGTTCCCCCTGGCCGCATTCCCCACTTCCGCAGGGGAGCGGCACACCGCCGGCCGGCTTTTCTCGGGGGCTGCACAGGTGTTCCTTCAGCTACATGTTCCCCTTAGATGTTCCCCATAGGTGTTCCTGGTGCGTGCCGTCTCTCTCCTCCTTTATAGTCCTCCTCCGCCAATCCTAACTCGGCTGCCCACACGCCGAGTACGCTGCTCTCCAATCAGGAGCAAGTCCTACAGTTTATTGGTTGAACTGGAGGCAGCTGGGTAGAAGCTGTTTTCTCCTCTCCCAGCGCCATATTGTAGGAGAGCAGATGCATAGAATAAGTCTTAATTCCAGTAACTTAGTCTAGTCCGAGCTGCTCCCCACAGAGGAGAGCAGATGCATAGAATAAGTCTTAATTCCAGTAACTTAGTCTAGTCTGAGCTGCTCCCCACAGGAAAGCAGAAGACAGCCCAAGTACTGGGCCCCTGCTACCCATGTGGGAGTTCAGCCCCAGCAGTTGCAGCCGTCTGGGGAGTGAGCCAGTAGATGGAAGATCCCTCTTGCTCTCAACTCCCCGTCTCTGTTACTCTGCCTTTCAAATAAAAAAAAAATGTAAATTAAAAAAAAAAAAAAGCAAATGCCTTACAGAAACCTAACACTATCTGAGAAAGGTGACTTTCCGACTTCATAGTGGTTTAAGAAATATCTTTCATTCTAATAAAGGTATTTTCTTGTTTCCCTTCATTTACCTAAGTATAATACTGTAAAGAAAGAAAATTTATCAAAATGATGAAGTACATTATAAACAAGAAATAAATATAAGTATTCTAGGAAGATGGCAGAGGATGAAGCACCAGGAACCTAGCTCCCCCTCTACAGACTAAAAATAGCACTGGCAGACTCTGCATGATGCCACTATTTTGGAACTCTGGAGTGTACCAAAGGCTTGCAACATCTAAAGGAAGGCTGGAAGGCCAACTACAGTTAATTTCTATACATTTCAGGCCTTAGCACAGTGGCAGCCACCCAATGCTACGGCGGGCAGCTGCGCATTTCTTCCTGAAGCATACAAGCTTTGCAGGAGCCACGGTGAGCACAAAGGACTTTGTCCTGTTTACTGGGCATATGTACTTTGACTGTTAATTGCTACTTTAAAAAAATTTATTTATTATTTGAGAGGCAGAGTTACAGGGAGAAGGGAGAGATAGAAAGATCTTCCATCTGCTGGTTCACTCCCCAGTAGCCGCGACGGCTAGAGCTGAGCTGATCCAAAGCCAGGAGCCAGGAGCTTCTTCCAGGTCCCCCACGTGGGTACATGGGCCCAAGCACTTGGGCCATCTTCCACTGCTTTCCCAGGCCAAAGCAGAGAGCTGGATTGGAAGTGGAGCAGCCAGGACACAAACTGGCTCCCATGTGGGATGCCGGCACTGCAGGCAAAGGTGTAACCTACTTCTGATCACATAGGTACGAAGAGGTGGGTGGCTACTGTTGCAAGGCCCTCCATCCAGCTGAAGTGACTACCAGGGATTTAAAGATCTACTTCACTTTTTTTTCTTTAATCTTCAGAGACAAAAAGGCAGAAAGAAACAGAAAAACAGAGTGCTCCCATTCACCCATTCATTGGCTCACTCCCTAAATGCCTGCCATGGCCAAGGGTGGGTCAAGTAAAAGCTGCAGGGAACTGAGAACACAATCCAGGTCTCCCATTTGGGAGGCAGGGATCCAATTAGTTGAGTCATCACCACTGCCTCCCAGGTTCTGTTTTAGCAGAAAGCTGAATTCAGGACCCAGGACTCCAACCCAGGTATTCCAATATGGGACGCTGCCATCTTAACCAGTATAAACCAAATGTTTCCTACTCTTCATTTCTTTCATTTTTCCTTTACAGTAGCCAGGCAAGACTAGAACACACAAAAGCAGCTGTATGTACAGTAAAAATCACAAAGTGGCTGTCCACGCCCAGGAAAATGCATAGGCTCAGGAAAGACTCCCAAAGACCTTTTCTCTCGAGACTGTTCCTTGGCACAGAGACAGTCTATAACAATCAAAGAAACAGAAATAGTAACAAAAAACTCTGGGAAAGGGCAAGAATATGATTTCTAAAACTACCACATTATTAGATGTGCACTGTCCAGTTTTTTAATCCAAAATCACAATGCACCCAAATAAGGAGGAAAATATAGAGGAGGCATTGAAGCACAGTGGGTTAAGCGGCCACCTGCTATGTTGGCATCCCATATGAGCGCTAGTTAGTGTCCCAGCTGCTCCACCTCTGATCAATTTTCCTGATACTGGGCCTGGGAAAGCAGTGGAAGATGGCCTAGGTGCTCGGGCCTCTGCACTCACATGAGAGACCTGGAGGAGGCTCCTGGTTCTTGCCTTCAGCCCAGCTCAGCCCCAGCTGTTGCAGCCATTTGGGGAGTGAACCAGCAGATGGAAAATCTCTCTGTCTCTTCCTCTCTATAACTGCCTTTCTTTTCCTTAAAAAAAAAAAAAAAAAAAAAAAAAAAAAAGATTTATTTATTAATTTGAGAGGTAGAGTTAAAGAGAGGAGGAAAGACAGAGATCTTCCATCTGCTGGTTCACTCCACAAATGGCCTCAACAGCTGGTCAGCAGCTTCTGCCAGGTCTCCCATGGGGGTGCAGGTTCATCTTCTACTGTTTTCCCGGGCCATAGCAAAAAGCTAGATTGGAAAAGGAACAGCAGACATGAACCGGCACCCATATGGAATGTCAGTGCCCCCAGTGAAGGCTTAGCCTACTATACCACAGTGCCAGCCCCTATAACTCTGCCTTTCAATTAAATAAGAGGAAAATATAGCCTATGGAGAAACTGTGCCTAAAAAAACTTGAAGGCAGACCTACTCAAGAAAGACTATTTTTTTAGATTTATTTTATTTATGTGAAATCCTGACAGAGAGAAGAGAGATGAGCTCAAGACCTTCCATCTCCTGGTTCACTTCCCAAATGGCCATAACAGCTGGAGCTGGGCCAGGCTAAAGCCACAGGAGTGGCAAGAGCCCAAATACATGGAACATCTTCTGCTTTCACAGGCAAATCAGCAGGGGCTGAAGCCAAAGTATAGCAACCAAACCTCAAACCAGCGCTCCACTATGAAATGCCAGCTACACAAGCCCACTACGTCACAATGCTGGCCCCTAGATGGACTTTTATAAAAAAATTATTTATTTTACTAGAAAATTACAGTTACACAGAGAGAGAAGGAGAGGCAGAGAGAGAGCAAGAGAGAGAGGTCTTCCATCGATGGTTCACTCCCCAAATGGCCGCAATGGCTGGAGCTGAGCCGATCCAAAGTCAGGAGCCAGGAGCTTCCTCCAGGTCTCCCACGTGGGGCCCAAGGACCTGGGCCATCTTCTACTGCTTTCCCAGACCATAGCAGAGGGCTGGATAGGAAGTACAGCAGCCGGGACTCAAACTGGCACCCATATGGGATGCCAGCACTGCAGGCGGCTGCTTTACCGACTACACCACAGCACCAGCCCCCCTAGATGGACTTTAAATAAGTGTCTTGAGGATGCTCAAAGAATGAAAAGAAGATCTAGATAAAGTCAAAAAATTATATTTTAAAAAATGGTTATATCAATAGTGATAGAAAATCTAGGGGCTGGCGCTGTGGCATAGTGGGAAAAGCTGCCGCCTGCAGTGCCAGCATCCATATGGGCACCGGTTCGAGTCCCAGCTGCTCCACTTCAGATCCAGCTCTCTGCTATGGCCTGGGAAAGCAGTAGAAGATGGCCCAAGTGCTTGGGCTCCTGCACTGGATTGGGAGACCCAGAAGAAGCTCCTGGCTTCAGACTGGAACAGCTCCAGCTGTTGCAGCCAATTGGGGAGTGAACCAGTGGATGGAAGACCTTTCTCTCTCTCTGCCTCTCCTTTCTCTGTATAACTCTTTCAAATAAATAAATTTTTTTTTAAAGAAAATCTAAAAGGGAACTGTGGAGCTACAAAGTACAGTAACTAAAATGAAAATTCACTAGAGGAATTCAAAGGCAGACATGAGGAAACAGAAAAAATAATCAGCAAATATGAATAGAAGACAATAAAAATGAGGAACAGAAAAAAGATATTAAAGAAAAGTGACAGTGCCTAAGCAACAATGAGGACATCAAGTGGACCAAAATATGCATTGTGGGAATCCTTGACAATGAAGAGACAGAGAAAGGAACAGAGATTAAAAAACCATTTAGGGGCCAGTGCTGTGTCATAGTGGGTAAAGCCGCTGCCTGCAGTGCCAGCATCCCATTTGGGCGCCAGCATATGGGTCCCAGCTGCTCCACTTCTGGTCTAGTTCTCTGCTATGGTCTGGGAAAGCAGTAGAGGATGCCCCAAGTCCTTGGGCCCCTGCACTTGTGTGGGAGACCTAGGGGAGGCTCCTGGCTCCTGGCTTTGGATCAGCACAGCTCCAGCCGGTGCAGCCAATTGCAGAGCAGAGTGAACTGGCAGATGGAAGACCTCTCTCTCTCTGCTTCTCCTTCACTCTCTGTGCAACTCTGTGTAAATCTTAAACACACACACACACACACACCATTTAAATACACGTAGGCCACCAAACACCACAGCTTAGCCTAAACCCCCTTAAATATATTCAGAATACTTATATTAGCCTACAATTGAGCAAAAGCTTTTAACAAAAGCCTATACTTTGTAATAAAGTATTAAATGTATCCCATAATTTTTTAATATTCGTCTGAAAGTGAAAAGCAGAAGAGTTGCATGGTGTACTTCACATTACTCTAAATAAGTTAAACCATTTTAAGTTGGAGACCATCTGTATATCCTACATTTATCTCTTTTCTTCCTCTGACTTAAAAGAAATTAGATAAAATGATAAAATAATATCTGTAAAATTGTACTGCTGGGCTTATAACATATAAAGACCAATATATATGACAATGATAACATAAAGGCAGAAGGAATGGCATCCATATTGGAGCCAAAAAAATGACACTAAACAGTACCTTGGTCACAAGAACTGAAGAGTATCAGAAATGATAACTATACAGGTTAATATAAGACTCTAAATTTTTTTCTCCTTCTTCTACCTTCCTTAAAAGATATAAACACATACAAAGCAATAGCTACAACACTGCATCTATGAGACTATAACATAGCCATAATACATATGACAATAAGAACACAAAGACAGAAGGGAACAGAGCTATATTAGATGGGCAAAGTTTCTGTATGGTCCTGGAATTTAACTAATATTATTATGAAGTAGTTTGTGTAAGTTAAGAAGCACATTGTAGAGCAACCATTAAGAAAATAACTAAAGAATTTTTAAATAGAACAATCAATAAAGGATGTAAATATTACACTATAAAATAATTTAATAAATATCACCCAGAAGCTGACAATTCCAAAATATACACCCAGCCTAGATATCTCCTCTGAAATTCAAGTGCTCTTTTAATATACACATTTGGATATCAAATGGTTATCTTAAACTTACCATGCCCTACCTAAATTCCCCTAATTGTCCCCATAGCCTGTTCCATCCACATGATCATTGCAATCTCCATAAATTACAACCCCATCCTTTCAGTTGCTCAGACACAAATCTTGGAGTACTTTTGTCTTCTCTTTCTCACACCCACATTCCATACATCAGTAAACATTGATGTATCCAGCCTGTGGGTTTCAGTCCCAGCTCCACTGTCACATTCCAGCTTCCTGCTACTGTGCACTCTGGGAGGCAGCAGGTGATGGCTCCAGTACTTAGGTCCCTAACACCCGAATCAGAGACCCAGACAGTTCCAGGGTCCTGGCTTCAGCCTGGCTCACCTCCAGCTATCATGGGCATTTGGGGAGTGAGCAAACAAATGGAAGATTTCACTCGCTCTCATTCTCTCTAGAGAGCAATTGCAAACTAAAACATTAGACCAGGGCCGGCACTGTGGAACAGAAGGTTAAAGAACCAGCATCCCATATGGGCATAAGTTTGAGTCCCAGATGCTCCACTTCAGATCCAGCTCTCTGCTAATGCTCCTGGAAAAGCAGTGCAGAATGGCCCTAGAGCTTGGGCCCCTGCACCCATGTGGGAGACCTGGAAGAAGCTCCTGGCTCCTGGCTTCAGATTGGCTCAGCTCTGGCTGTTGTAGCCATTTGAAGAGTGACCCAGTGGATGGAAGAGTGATCTCTCTCTCTCTTTGCCTCTGCTTTTCTGTAACTCTTTCAAATAAATAAATAAATCTTTAAAAATAATCATATTTTATTTATCTGCAAGGAGAGAGTGATATAGACAAACACACGAAGAGAGCTCCCATCTACTGGTTTGCTCCCCAAATGCCCACCATGGCTAGGGCTGGACTGCAGTCAGAAATGCAACCTAAGTCTCCCACATGGGTGGCAGGAATCCTATTACTTGAGCCAACACTGCTGCCTTCCTGGGTCTATACTGGCAGGAATCTGTTATCAGAAGTCAGAGCCAGGACTCAAATCCAAGCACACCACTGTGGGATGCAGGTGTCATAATCACCAGGCTAAGTACTACTTTTTTTTTGACAGGCAAAGTGGACAGTGAGAGAGAGAGACAGAGAGAAAGGTCTTCCTTTGCCGTTGGTTCACCCTCCAATGGCCGCCGCGGCCGGCGCGCTGCAGCCAGCGCACCCCGCTGATCTGATGGCAGGAGCCAGGTATTTATCCTGGTCTCCCATGGGGTGCAGGGCCCAAGTACTTGGGCCATCCTCCACTGCACTCCCTGGCCACAGCAGAGAGCTGGCCTGAAAGAGGGGCAACTGGGACAGAATCCGGCGCCAAGACCGGGACTAGAACCCGGTGTGCCGGCGCCGCAAGGCGGAGGATTAGCCTAGTGAGCCGCGGCGCCGGCCAGGCTAAGTACTATTCCCTCTACAGTATCTTTTTAAAAATCCTTTGGGAATCAAAAATAATTAGAAACCATGAAAATTTGAAGTCATTACTTACCAAAGTCCATCCTATCTTTCTGGTTTCTCTGAAGTAAACCCAAAAGGAGATTAGTCAAGTAAGGTGATGTTTCTCTGGGAATACTGAGGGAAAGGGAAAAAAAAATAGTGAGTTCATATTTTTTTAAAAGATTTATTTTATTTATTTATTTGAAAGTCAGAGTTACATGGAAAGAGGAGAGACAGAAAGACAGAGAGAGAGAGAGGTCTTCATCTGATGGGTCACTCTCCAGTTGGCCATAACAGTCGGAGCTGTGCTGCTCCGAAGCCAGGAGCTTCCTCCGGGTTTCCCACGCGGGTGCAGGGGCCCAAGAACTTGGGCTATCTTCTACTGCTTTCCCAGGCCATAACAGAGAGCTGGATCAGAAGTGGAATGGCCGGGACTCAAACCGGTATCCATATGGGATGCCAGCACTTCAGGCCAGGGCTTTAACCCGCTGCACCACAGCACTGGCTCCATGGGTTTATATTTATTAATTACATTACTTTTGCCTTGTTATGATAAAGGAAAAATATACATGCAGTTTCACAGATACCACATTTATAACAAGAGCAGCATGGTAAAGCCTCAGACCTCAAAGATGAGGGAAAAAAACACTAAACAACTGCCTTTGAGAAGCAGCATAAACTGGTTCGTGTCCTGCAGCTGCATTTCCAATCCAGCTCCCTACTAATGGCCTGGGAAAGCAGCAAAAGATGGCCCAGTATCTGGCTCCTGCACCCATAGAGAGGACCAAAGGGAAGCTCCTGGCTGCAGCCTGAACGTTGCAGCAATTTAGGGAATGAGCCAGCAGATAAAAGACTCCCTCTCTCCCTTTTCCTCTGTAACTCTGCCTTACAAATAAGTAAAAATTTTTTTTTTTAAAAGTGAGGAAAGGAACATTCTCTTGTATTGCTATAGTAATTGGGAGAGCCTATCTGCAGAGTCTGCTGTTCAGCCCAATAATTCCATTTCTAGGAGTCTACCCTAAAGAAATTCACACATGCACAAAAGTGCACATATATTTCACTTTAACCTGTTTGTAGAAGCCAAAAAATGAAAATAGGGATCTGATTAAATACCGTATGGTACATCTAATTAAGGGATTCTATGTAGACATTCAAAAGATTGCAGTTAACTCTCTACATACTGAAATTGAACATTTAAGATATACTAACAGAGTAAAAGTTGGAGAACAATTCATAAAGCATGATGTAATTTGTCTTAAATATATATATGCATAAATATGTACGTTAGGGTTGGCACTGTGGTGTAGCAGGTTAAGTCACTTCCTGCAGTGCCAGCATCCCATATAGGCACCAGTTCATGTCCAGGCTGCTCCACTCCTGATCCAACTCCCTGCTAATGCACCTGGGAAAGCCGTGGAAGATGGCCCAAGTCCTTGGGCCCCTGCATCCGTGTGGGAGACCCAGATGAAGCTCCTGGCTCCTGGTTTCAGTCTGGCCCAGCCCTGGCCACTGGGACCATTTGGGGAGTGAACCAGCAAATGGAAGACTTCTCTCTCTCTGCCTCTGCCTCTCCCTCTCTGTAACTCTGCCTTTCAAATAAATAAATATTTTTCAAAAATACGTCCATAAATGAACACTCAAACATGTATAAAGAGCTCCAATAAAAAAGACCTGTAAAGATACAGAACAAATTCTTACTATCCTTATGGAGTATGACAAAGCCTAAGGGAGAATTTACTTTCTATGTTATGCATATCTACTCTCTTCACATCTCCCACTCCATAAGGAACACATGTAACTTTTGTAATATTTTTCTTTTAAATTGCTTCATATTTCAAAAGATAAGGAATAAGGTACAGTACCCATGATGTGCTGGTAACTTTGTGATTTGTGGTTATAAAAAACACAATCACATTTCTGTCAAGTGAAAAAAGCATCAACAACAGAAACAGATAAAACACAGAGTCCAAATAAAAACACCATGTTCCCAAATAGTAAAATTCAGTGTAATCTAAACACATACCTAGGCATTAAGCTCCTGTTCTTCTCATAAAACATCCTTAAATCTTGAGGACTATTGGCCTGTTTAAAAAAAAAAAATAATTTCCTAAACAACAGGGGCAAAACTTCCAAATCACATGACTGGCGCCACATTCTTGCTATAGAACATAGATTCTGAACTTAAAAGCCATGGACTACTGAAGGAGCCATAGCTGCGCATTAGGAACTTACAAAACCTCTGTAATTGTGTGCACTTTTTACACACTCAGAAGCGCCTAAAAATCAGAAAAGATTAAGAATCACTACTCTGGTGGTTACATGGCCAGAATATGTTTACAGTCTGGATCACTTGGCATTTCAAGGGATTCAAGGAAGAGAACTAAGTGAACTGCTGCTATTTTGTCTTCCCATGGCCACAAACATCACCCTGTGGCAACTGCTGCTGAGCTAGTGAAACTGCTTCTACATACAAACTAAAATAGGAAATTCAAAGTGTTAAACCTGGGTATTTCTCTATTTTTCAGATTATCTTGGGTAAATAATTCCACTTTGTTCCAGTTATCAGATTCAAAAATCTTTGCAACTAAGAAATTATAACATGGCAATATGAAATCATTATGATCATACTCTTAACAGAGGGCCACTTCTTGACAAGATATTAGGAGAGAACAAAATAATTTCCATGGAGTCTCAACAATTCCTCCCTTCTCACTGAACAGTGTCAGGAATTGAGACCTGGAGACAGTTTCCCATGATCTCTCCAACCACCCCAGCCCTGACACGGATTCCAGGACTCCAAAACCAGGTTAAGCAGGAAGCACTGGTGTCATCATTCATGCATATGACCCCCTAGCTATCAGTCCTGACTCTGCCTGGTTTTCTTTGTTAGCCTGCAACAGGTTTCATGGCCAGTCCACCTACAAAGTGCAGACAGATAAAAGAGGAAAAGCAAAAAGGTGTTCTGGCTCACCATAGCAGCTTTAGCCGTTAACAAAATCAAAGTAAGTGACAAAGCAACCAAAAACACTCCTTTCAGAGTACTTTTCATTTTATAAGCGAATGGCAATTGTAAAATAAGATCCCAAAAGTGAAGCTGTAAGAACAAAGCCTACCTGAAAAGGTGGTTTTCCAACTAGGCATTGATATATCACCGTTCCTATGCTCCACAGGTCTGCCTTGGCATCATAATGTTGAGACATAATAACCTCAGGAGCCTAGGCAGAGAAAAATTCAAGAGACACAAGCCATGTTATCTGGACTTACTCTACACATGCTAATTAACTAGAAAAGGGCAAACTCTTAATAAAGTTACACACACTAACAGACTGTGATATTTCTGTAAACAAATGACACTGCAATGAACTTAGAACTACATTATTATATTGAGATTTATTTAAAAATATCAAAAACAGTTCTGTATTTATGTTACAAGTTGTAGACACAAATGTTTCTATATATCATTATGGAAACAAAGTACAGTAAGAGAATTAAGATAACAATAGAGAGGTAGGCCTTCAGCTTAGTGCTCAAGACGCCCTCTATTCCACCCTGGGGAAGCCGTGCAGATTCCTGGCTCGGGTTCCTGACTCACCCCCTGGGAGGCAGCGGGGTGGCACAAGTAACTGAGTTCCTTGAAAGTCCTGGATCTTATTCTAGGCTCCTGACTTCAACCCACCCCACCTTCCCTTGCAGGCAATCAGGAAGAGAGCCAGGGATGGCAGCTCTGTCCCTCAAATGAATGAACAACAACAAAATTTTTAATAAATGATCCTAAAAGTAAAGGCATTTCTTTGCTGCTTTGTTAAAGGTATTTTCAGGCTTCTCATCAAATGCTGCTTTTTTTAAAATATATCACCAATTGGGAAAAACATTAAATAGAAATGTCAGATATACTTAAAGATAGTGGAATTTTATTTCCTAAGCAACACTTTTTATTTACTGTCTCTAGTAAATTTCTTACTGAGTCACCTTCCTTTAATAATCAGCCAAAACACTCTACAAGACTGAACTCATAATCAAGAAAAAATGCAAACTAAAAATTAAATTATAAAATATGAACCACATAAACAGTAAAACTATGATCAAGGAAGTAAATCTAGTGTAAAAACTTTTTTTAAATCTTTACTAGTTTCATTAAACCTCAAAGTTGATTTTTTTAATGGACTTCCTAACATAAACTCATTTTAAACTAAGAAGTGAAATAGGTATTCCTCTGAAATTCCAGAATTATGTACTTCCAGGCTTAATACTTCATACTAGTTCAAAAGTTTAATAGCCCAATTCTATCAGACAAATTTATGTGAAATTTATGTGAAAAGATAAATTTATGTGAAAAGATACAGAGGAAAGCTAAAATTTTTTTGGCTTTAAGTGTAAAGACATGTAAGAAAATCACCATAGGATCTTGCTAAGACAGGCAACACACAAGATGAGCATTTCCTACAGATGAAGAGGTGCCCCAAAAGGCGTTTTTTAAATAACTCCCTAACATGATGCATCAAGTAAGCCTGACAAAACTTCATTAATTTTTATATTCAGTTGAAGCTAATAGATTTCTATAACTAATCATTTAAAAAAATTAAAATAAGCAAACGTGACTTAGACTTGATTTTACAGCCTACTCTACCAATGTATGATGCTGTATATAGCATTATCACTAATATAATTAACGTTAGTAATATAAACATAGACTATATAAAACCACCTTACTTGGAAACAAGAATTATACAGTAGTCCCATCTTATCTGCAGTTTCATTTTCTGCAGTTTCAGTTGTCCACAATAAACTATAATTTAAAAATATTAAAGGAAAATTCCTAAGTCTTAAAACTGCGCATCATTCTGAATAGCATGGTAAAATCTATCTACACCATACACTCTACCCACCTGAAGCTACTCAGTAGCGTTTTCAGTTACCAGATCAACTGTTTCAGTATTACAATGCTTATGTTCAAATAACCCTCATTTTACTTCAGTACCAACAAAAATCATGCGTAATGATGCAAAGGAGGCACTAGGGTATAAAACATGGAAGGACATATTAATTCAGGCACTATGTAGCAATGCTGGCAGTGCTTACAGGAAAAACTTAGGATATACAGGGCTTAGTACAATCCACAGTTTCAGGCATGCCCTGTAAGTCCCGGAACACATGACCTGCAGATAAGAGGGACCACTGTACTTAAATTCCAGTGTTTCTAATGCCACGCTTTAAATACACAAGGATGCACTCACTCACTCACCATATACATTGGAGATCCACACAGTGTTGCAGCCATCATGTTGCTATGCAGGTAACGAGCAAAACCAAAATCCGCTATTTCACAAAATAAAAAGGCAAGAAACAAATTATATCTTTGCTCACACTTAACAAAGCACAAGATGGTACAAAAGAGTTATGAAAAATAAGCCATCACTGTGGTTCAGTGGGCTGAGCCGCTGCTTGTGACACCAGCAATCCAAAATCAAGAGAGGTGGTTCAAGTCCAGAAAGCTACTCTTTCTGATCTAGCTCCCTGATAATGTGCCTGGGAAAACAGCTGATGGCTCATGTATCTGGTTCCCTACCACCCACATGGGAGATCAGAATGTAGTTCTGGGTTCCTGGCTTGAGACTGGCCCAGCCCCAGCCATTGAAGACATTTGGGGAGTGAACCAGCAAAGAGATCTCTTTCTGCCTCTCCTTCTCTGTCACTCTTTCAAATAAATAACCTTTTAAAAAAAGGATTGTGGGGGCTGGTGCGGTGGCATAGCAGTTAAAGCCACCATTTGCAGTGCGGGCATCCCATGTGGGTGCCGGTTCGAGTCTCGGCTGCTTCACTTCTAATTCAACTCTCTGCTAAGGCCTGGGAAAGCAGTAGAAGATGGGTTTAAGCCCTCAGGCCCCTGCACCCACATGGGAGACCTGGAGGAAGCTCCTGGCTCCTGGCTTCAGATCAGTGCAGCTCTGGTCATTGCGGCCAATTAGGGAGTGAACCAGTGGATGGAAGACTCTCTCTCTGCCTCTCCTTCTCTCTCTGTGTAACTCAAATAAATAAATCTTAAAAAAAAAAAAAAAAAAAAAGAATTGTGAAAAATAAACAGCTTATTGAATAAGACTATCTACCAAAGAAAAAAAGTGGTTATCAATTTCAATAAAATAAAAAATACCATCAAATGTCTAAGTAACTACTCTGCCAGATTTGTAAGCAAGGGGTATGAAAATGTTAATTATTAATAAGTGGTTTACTAATATACTTCAACAAATATCAACAACAGATATAAAATTTGAATTTTTTCCCCTACTGCTTCAAATAATTCTGAGAAACAAGAGCACCAAACAAGAGCCAATGGCTGAACCAGATGACCTTTTAGATCCTTACATCAAAATCCCATGAGCTGTAAAGAATCAAGGTTATAAGACTGGTGCCAGTATTATACTACATCAGCTTCCCCACCAAGAGAAGCAACACTTGCTACTCAGATTCGTATTTACAGCCTGGCCTTGTCTAAGACTTATTATACAAAGGTACTTCCAAAACTTCATAGAAAATGGAATTAAAAGTCTATTTTGGTATAAGATATCTTTATAAGATGTATTTCCCATAAACTCTGAAGATCCCTTGCACAACGCAATAAGGTAAAAAGGATTCACATATCTAAACAGACCTCGCTGAACTCAATAAAAATTTCAACATTGCATCAATAAAGCTGAACTAAAATTATCTACAACACTGAGTCTCAAAAACGTCTCTTCCATGAAACAATGCATGGCCTTTTACCTATTTTGATGCGAATACCACTGACACTTGACTTTCTGCGGTTGGCGTAGGACAACAAGATGTTCTGTGGTTTGAGATCCCTGTGAATTATTCCTTTGCTATGCAGAATTCTCATGGCAGCTGCAATCTGATGCAGAAATACTCTGATAGTGTCTTCGCTGAGAGTTCCTTTAGCTGGCAGGAAAGGAATTACATAAATATTTAAGCACAAAAAAATCAAATATCATCTGCATATTCCATTAACAGAATTTAGTTGTGAAAGACAGCATGAAGCGAAGAAAAGAAATGCACATTCACTCACTTTTTAACTTTAATAACTGAAGTCCATGAAGAAATATTAGATTTCTCCAAAAATGTAACCAATCTGTTACAAAGAAAACTGATTTGCATTTTCCTCCATTGTCACCTGTGATTTTGGCTTTGCCCTTTCTGTTTTTACTGCTGAAAGTGGCCACATTACTAAAATACTGTAAGTACAACAAATGTGAATCTCCTTTACAAGCCAAAAACTAAGCTGCTTTTCATATTAGTCAAGTATCTGGGTAAATGTCCATATTTAATTCTAACCATCACATAAGCACAAATTTAAAACAAGCAAAATAAAAATAATTAAAAATAAAAAACAGGCAAAATGTGGGCCAGCATTGTGGTACAGCAGGTTAAGCCTCTGCCTATGACACAGGCATACCATATCAGAGTGCCACTTGAGTCCCAGCTGCTCTGCTTCAGATTCAGCTCCCCGCTAATGTGTCTGGGAAAGCATCAGAAGAGGACCCAAGTACTTAGGCCCCTGCCACTCACATAGAGAGCTGGATGGAGTTCCAGGATCCTGGCTTCAACCTGGCTCAGCCCTGGCCGTTGTGGCCATTTCAGGGGTGAACTAGAAGATGGAAGGTCTCTTTTTCTCTGTCTCTCCCTATATCACTCTGCCATTCAAATAAATTAATCTTAAAAAAAAAAATACAGGCAAAATCTCTGAATAGAAAGACTTGATACCACTATTGCTTATACCTCTCAGGATCTGAGTTCCCACATCTTATCTTTTATTTTTAAATTTTATTTATTTGAGGGACAGATAGACAGAGACAGGAAGACAGATAAACTCCCATCCATTACTTCCTAAATGCCCACAACATCCAGGGCTTGACCAGGCCAAAACTGGGAGCTAGGACTCCAACTCAGTTTCCCATAAGGATGGCAAGGATCCAAGAACTTAAGCCATTACTCGTTGCCTCCCAGGGTGTGCATTAGCAGGGAGCTGCAAGCTAGAATCAGAAACACGCCCCAAGAAGTTTCTTAATCCACTAGGCCAAACGTACATCTCTCTCTTTCCTTTTTTCTCCCCAGTTTCCCCAACACTACTGTCCCAGCATTGGATGTTTCTCAACTAAAGATGCCTTTAAGAAAAAAATGCTTTTACTACTATAAAGAGGCAGTCTGAATATCATTAAAAGGTAATCACCGTGTAGTAACCACTACAGCATTTCTGTGTGTGCTGGGGTGCATGAGGGTTTACGGCTTGATTGTTAGGCTAAACTTGTTCAAATCCTGGCTCCTTCACTCACTGTGTAACTCCAAAAAATGAATCCCTGTGCCCACTTCCTCAGCTATAAAAGCTGATAAGAGACCAACCACATAACAGAGTGTTATGAAGATTAAACGAAATAACACGTTTGATGATGAAGATTTTATAAAAAGGTCTGGCACATAATTACTCAAATATACTACACATTCAAATATAACAAATGTAAATGTTCTAAATGTAATTCCTCAAATCTACATTAAAGACTTAATATCTTTGACTCTATTTAAATCTTTTGATAAGACATTCTTGTCCATCTAATTCTTAGAATACGTTCTACATAACCTTTCCATTTGTAATTAAGAAACATAAAAATAACATTAACACCTGGAACAAGTGAAATATTATGGTTCCAAAATCATCTTAATGACTTCTCAAGTGACACCATCTTCAAATAAAATAAATCTCCATGATTTAAAAATTACTAGGGGCGGGCATTTGGCTCAGTGGTTAAGTTGCTGCCTGAGATACCTTCATCTCACGCTGCAAAGCCTGGTTCCAGCTACCCTGCTTCTAATCCAAATTCCTGCTAATGAGCACCCTAGGGAGGCTGCTGCTGATGGCTCAAGTAGTTGGGTTCCTGCCACTCATGGAGGAGACTAGATGGAACTGTAAGCTCTTAGCTTCTGCCTGGCCCTGCCCTGACTTGCTGCAGACATTTGGGGAATGAACCAGTGAATGGAAGATCTCCACCCACACCTCTTAAATAAAATGAAAACAAATTTTTTTTTAGGGGGCTGGCGCAGTGGGTTAAAGCCCTGGTCTAAAGCATCACCATCCCATATGGGTGCCAGTTCTAGTCTCGGCTGCTCCTCTTCTGATCCAGCTCTCTGCTATGGCCTGGTAGAGCAGTGGAAGATGGCTCAAGTCCTTGGGCCCCTGCACCCACGTGAGAGACCCGGAAGAAGCTCCTGGCTCCTGGCTCCTGATCGGCACAGCTTCAGCCACTGAGGCCATCTAGGGAGTGAACCAGCAGATGGAAGACCTCTCTCTCTGTCTCTACTTCTCCCTGTAACTGCTTTCAAATAATAAAATGAATCTTAAGAAAAAAATTTTTTTAATTATCAAATACTGGGGTGAGATGTTTAGCATAGAGGACAAGCCACAAACCCAGATGCTCACATGCCACACTGCAGTGTCTAGGTTTGGTACTTGGCTCTGGCTCCTGCTAACACAAACCCCAGGAGGTAGTAGGATGGTTCAAATAATGGGTTCCTGCTACCCATTTGGGAGACCTGAGTTCTCTTCTTCCCACAGGCCCAGCCACTGCAGGCATTTGGATAGTAAATCAGCAGATGGGAAAGCTGTCTCTTATTTTTTTTTTAACATGATAAAATACTTTGGAGAGACACAATTTTATTTGAATGCTTCACAACCTATGTGTATGCACTTTGCATTCAAAATTTCATGCACCATCCAGTTCTAAAATCTTAATTCAATGCCATGAAATAATTTCAGTGTCACCTTTAGTTCTTCATAATGGATTTTTTTAAATTGTAAGACATATTCACATAAATGCATTATTTAATACATTCTTCCATTAAGATTTTCCAGTTTGTCAGAAATGCGAGGTTCCCTGACAGCAACTCAGTTGAGCCCTCTGAAGGACAGAAATTCTAGTTGGCTTCTTCCCTCCTGGGCAGAAGGCTCATCTCTTACGCAGTGTTCAACACACACACACAAAAGCAGCATTTACACACAGGTAACTTTAGGAACACAACCACAGTAAACTGTTAGCAAAGTGACTATGTTAAATATACACAAAAATAGTTATTGAATGTCTCATAGGAATGTATAAAACAAGGACAGCATATTTCAAAAGTACTTCTTAGTATTAAACAGACTGCAGTAGTACCTATACTGAACACACACACACACACACACACACACATTACCTTGCAAATAATCTGCCAGGTCTCCACCATTGCAATACTGATATTGAAAAAGAAAAAGTCATTAAAGTAAGGTCAGTGACTCAAGATTAACTCAATCCATTCTCAGTTCATTTTATTTAGAAAGTCATTTGTGTATCATGTGAATCTAGTCTAAAAAACATAATTATGGAATTAAAATTTTTAAATTTTATATTCCTTACTTATATGGAAGAAATCTAGATGACTGAACTGACTTCATTAATTCAAATTTTCAAATAATAATCTACTATCAGTTTTAAAGTGCATATTAATCAAAGGGAATTTAAAATGAATTGAACAGAAGCTTGTATTCTACCTACCTCCATCACAAGAAAGACAGAGTTGGGTAATTCCTGGAAAGTAAATATATCTCTCTTAGATTAGAAAAAAATTAAACAAAAAATTTATCGTAGCTAAAATAATGGTACACTTGTTCATTATTAAACTAGCAAAATGAAATAAAAAATCCATTAGAATGTAAAAGTAAAATTCCCAACACAATGATTAAAACATCTCCTCTTCAAAGTCAAATCAAATTTTAACCAACACTAGTCATTAAAAGTTCAATTCCAGGGTTAGCATTGTGGCATAGCGAGTTAAGCCGCTGCCTATGATGCCGGCATCCCATATGGGCCCTGGTTCCTTTCCCAGCTATTCCACTTCCAATCCAGCTTCCTGCTAATAGCCTGGAAAAGCAGCAGAAGATGGCCCAAGTACTTGGGCCCCTGCATCCATGTGGGAGACTCAGAAGAAGCTCCAGCCATTTGAGGAGGGAGTTAGAGGATGAAGGACATCTCTCTTGGGCTCTCATTCTCTCTGTAACTCTTTCAAATAAAATATATAAATTAAAAAAAAAAAAAAAAAAAAAAAAAAAAAAGGAGTTCGGGGCTGGCACTATGGCACACCAGCAGCTGGTTAAGCTGCTGCCTGCAGCACCAGCATACCAATATGGCCGCCAGTTAAAGTCCTGCCTACTCCACTTTTTTTTTTCTTTCGACAGGCAGAATGCACAATGAGAGAGAGACAGAGAGAAAGGTCTTCCTTTGCCATTGGTTCACCCTCCAATGGCCGCCGCACTGCGGATTTGCGCTGATCCAAAGGCAGGAGCCAGGTGCTTCTCCTGGTCTCCCATGCGAGTGCAGGGCCCAAGCACTTGGGCCATCCTCCACTGCACTCCCGGGCCACAGCAGAAAGCTGGCCTGGAAGAGGGGTAACCGGGTCAGAATCCGGCGCCCCAACCGGGACTAGAACCTGGTGTGCTGGCGCCGCAAGGCGGAGGATTAGCCTAGTGAGCCATGGCGCTGGCCTAACCTACTCCACTTTCAATCCAGCTCCCTGCTAATGCACCTGGGAAAGCAGTGGAGGATGGCCCAAGTATTTGGCCCCCACACCCACACGAGAGACTCAGAAGAAGCTTCTGGCTTTGGACTGGCCCAGCTCCAGCCATTGCAGCCATTTGGGGAGTGAACCAGCAGATGGAAGATTGATCTCTCTCTCTCTGTCCTTCCTCTCTCTCTCTGTAACTCTGCCTTTCAAATAAATAAATCTTTAAAAAAAAAAAAAAACTTCATTTCCGTTTATGGAAAGAACTAAAGAAAGAAGAAATATCTATCTTTTGGTTAAGACTGACCTAACACAATATCTAAGATGGAAAGCATGGTAAATTTACCACTTAAAAGAGAAAAGATTCTTTGGTGCTCAGGCAAGTACATCTACCCTGAAGTCTATGATTTAGAGTAGCAAAACAACTTCTAATCCTCTCTAGCCATTCTAAATGCACAATCTGATTTGTGGAACACATGACCCAGAGCACTTTGTTATTATTCTAGTGTTTATGTTTATTTGGGGTAGTCACATGAGCAGAGGACTGTTGGCAAATGGAAGATGTTTCATCACATGTTCCCAAGATGTGTTCCAAGATTTTAAGGAACTGATTTGAAGAGTTTTACGTAGGCTCTCAAATTCACATAGCTCCACGTCTGCTTCCCAGATAAGCAACTCAAAGAATGATCAGAGGGGAAACATGTCAGGACATTGGTCTGGAAAAAGATTTTTTTTTAATATGACCTCCAATACACAGGCAACAAAAGCAAATGTTGACAAATGGGATTACATTAAACTAAAAAGCTTCTGAATAGCAAAGGAAACAATCAACAGGGTGAAGAGACAAGCTGAGAATTGGGGAAAAATACCCATAATACCTATGCATCTGACAAAGGATACATTTTCAGAATATATAACAAACTCAACAAAAAAAATTTGATTTAGAAAATGGGTGAATGACCTGAATACACACTTCTCGAAAGAAGATATACAAACAACCAACAAGTATATGAAAAAATGTTCAACTCCACTAGCCATCAGGGAAATCAACCACAAGATACCATCTCATCCCAGTTAGAATAGATTGTCAGAGAGATCAAAAAATAACAATGCCATCAAGGATGCAGAGAACCCTGAATGAACTCACACACTGTTGGTGGGAATGTAAATTAGTTATCAATGAAAAACAGTATAGAGATTCCTCAAAGAACTAGAAACAGACCGGACATAAGTCCTCCTGCTAGGCAGATATTCCAAGGGGTGAAATGAGTATGCAAAAGAGAAGTCTGCACTCCCCTGTTTCCTGCAGCCCTACTCACCCTACTCACAAGAGCCAAGATATGGAATCAATATAGGTATCCTCAAAAGGAGGATTAATCACCATAAATAACTTCTATTCTCAATAGGGAGGTCAAATTCCCATCTGGGTATTCACAATTTTAGAAGTATACACAACTACTCTTTTATTCACTCATTTAATAAATAATAAATTAAATAACAAATATTTTAACATCATTGATATCTCATAAAAACCTTCCTCTGTCTACCTTAAAAACAGTGAAAATCTCGACAGAATCAACCACTCAAAATATCCTCTTATTTTGTCCCCCCTTACCGAAGTGTACATATGTTTAAATAAAGCACTTAAATACTTGGGAGCATGACTAGCTGCCAAGTCAGGAAAGAGTTAGCAAAAGAAAGTGTTTTTCTTTGAACAGAATGAATGAAGTCACCTATAGACACATGGAAACTCAACTAGCACTGGGCACATAAGAATCTAGAACAGATACTTGTAGGATCAGAAAGGCTGAGAAGGAAGCCCTCGGAATTTGTAAGCCAGACCACCATGGACACCTTGCCCTAGCTATACACATACATATTCTTTCCTGATGACAAGAAATCGTCACCCCCCCCCCAGCACCTCCACCAACAAAATTAAAAACAGGAATTTAACTTTATCATTCTCCTTGCTCAAACTCTTTAATGACTAAGATAAAAACCTAACTCCTAAAAAGAAACTACTCAGCAGACAATGGCTTTAATAGTTGCCACAAGTGCAAAGAGATGAAACAAGTCTGTACACTTATTTCTTAAAGGTTTTGTGAAAACAGAAGTAAACTTCAGTTCATATACTTGGTAAATATCCATCTTTCAGATGGAGAAAGTAAACTCATGGTTGCTCTGAACCATTTGAACTATGGGTTAGTCATCTGCTTATTTTTTCTCCTATGTGGAAGTTAAAGACAAAGTTGATCTGAATTTAAAATAGTGACTGCTAGAGGCTGGGAAAAGTCGGGGAGGGCGTTGGAGAGAGGTTGAATAAAAGATACCAAAAATACAGAAAGGAGATAGGTTCCAGGGTTCCACAGCACAGTAGGGTAACTATAGTTCACAACAACGTACTATACACTGTATAAAGACCTCAAAGAGAGGAGCTGGTTGGCTGCAAATACAGAGAAAGGGTGGGGAAGTGGAGACACCAATTCCCTGCTTTAATCAGTCTGCACTTATCCAAGTGTTGAAAGATTACACTATGCCCTGTACAAGTATACATGCTAATCAAAAAGTTTTTAAAAAATAAAGAATTTGGGGGAAAAAATTAGAGAGGGGCAGGCATTTGGTGCACCAGTGAGACCACTACTGGAAACACCAGCATCCTATATTGGAGTACCTGAATTGGAGTCCCCACCCCGCTTTTGGTTCTGATTCCAGCTTCCTGTTAATGCACACCCTGGGAGGCAGCTCAGGTAGCTGGGTCTCTGCCACCCATGTAGGAGACCCAGACTGAGTTCCAGGCTCCTGGCTTTAGCCTGACCCAGCCCAAGCCATCACAGGCATTTGGGGAGTGAAGCAGTATATGAAAGTTGTCCCTATCTGTCTATGTCTCTCTCTGCCTTTCAAATAAATTAATGAATTTAAAACTTCTTTAAAAAAGGGGAAACATCTTCATGACTCTACAGTGGATACAGGAAGTGGCCTTAAGACACAAAAGCACTAAATATGACAATATTTCAAAGAAGTTATCAAAACAATAAAATTAAAAGTTAGGTTTATCTGGATGCAAAAAAATTCTGAAATCCATGCATAGAATTTTCATAATACACACATCCCATGAAATTTTTGAATATCCTTCATATGAAAGGAAGACACAGTAAGCTAAATAGTAAAGGGGGTTTGGTTTTTTTAAATTTTCTTTTCTTTGACTAGTAAAGTTAAGAATGTCTGTTCAGCCGGCGCCGCGGCTCACTAGGCTAATCCTCCGCCTAGCGGCGCTGGCACACCGGGTTCTAGTCCCGGTCGGGGCGCCGGATTCTGTCCCGGTTGCCCCTCTTCCAAGCCAGCTCTCTGCTGTGGCCAGGGAGTGCAGTGGAGGATGGCCCAGGTGCTTGGGCCCTGCACCCCATGGGAGACCAGGAGAAGCACCTGGCTCCTGCCATTGGATCAGCGCAGTGCGCTAGCCGCAGCGCACCGGCCATGGCGGCCATTGGAGGGTGAACCAACGGCAAAGGAAGACCTTTCTCTCTGTCTCTCTCTCACTGTCCACTCTGCCTGTCAAAAAAAAAAAAAAAAAAAAAAAAAAAAAAGAATGTCTGTTCAAGGGCCAGCATTGTGGTGCAGCGCATTAAGCTGCTGCCTGCAATGCTGGCATCCCAAATTGGAGCCCTGGTTCAAGTCCACTGTTCTGCTTCCAATCCATCTCCTTGCTAATGCATCTTGGAAAGCAGAAGATGGCCCAAAGTAAGACCCAAAGCAACAGAAAATAAGTAACAAGGGAAAGACTGAAAAGAAAAATTCTCAGTTCCTAAGACTCAAAACCTCACATCTCTCTGCTATATTTAATTCATCTCTACTTCTCAGGTAACCTCTGTGGTTATCACATAAACTTAAAAAAAGGAAAAAGATTACAATCCTCCAGTTTAGTTCCCTTGGGGCTACCCGCACTGGACAACAGGGCATTCTATGAGTGAGCAAGCTGGAATCATCCCCACTTCAGCAAGGAGTAGGGTTAACGTGGGAAACAAGTGGCCTGCTCAAGTTCCTGTCTAGTCTGCTAGAAAGCATTCTTTGCCCAGCTTTCCTTACTTACAGCCCAGGCTCTTCCTCACAGATCATTTCTTAGCTCATTCTGACCATAACCTCCCCTACACTGGAGGGGGCGGGACTGGTACCAGGGATTTCTTACAGCTCTCGAAGCTGGAAATACATCAAGGCACCAGCAGAACTGGTATCTGGTGAGGGCTATGTTGTCACCACCACTCACAGATGACAGTCTTCATAAAGGCAGGGTGAGACAGCTCTCTCTCATAAGGGTACTAACCCCTCCTGGGAGGGCTCTACTTTAAGAACTAACCACCTTCCAAAGGCCCCACCTCCTCTCACCATCTCCTTGGTGGATATAATGTCAACTCATGAATTTTGGAAGGATATAAACATACAGATGAAGCTCTTAAAAACTCAAAGATGCAAAATACAATGATGCATATGAAAGTCACTTCCAGCTTACTGATCTGACACAAACCAGCATAGATTTATGGAAAAATTGTTTCCTTAATGTGTAGTCAAGAGCACTAATTAAAACAAAGATTGCAAGGCCAGCACTGTTGCATAGCAGGTAAAGCCTGCAATCCGGCATCCCATATGGGCACCTGTTCGAGTCCCAGCTGCTCCACTTCAGATCCAGCTCTCTGCTATGGCCTGGGAAAGCAGAAGAAGACGGCCCAAGTCCTTGGGCCCAGCACACACGTGGAGACTTGGAGGAAGCTCCTGGCTCCTCGCTTCAGATCAACACAGGCTGTTGTGGCCAAATGGGGAGTGAACCAGCAGATGGAAGACTGGAAGACCTCTCTCTCTCTCTCTGTGTAACTCTTTCAAATAAATAATCTTAAAAAAAAAAAAAGATTGCAAAAACATCCAGATATTTAACACTGATCTCAATTAACTGATAACTAAGTACCACCTAATCTGAACCTGACTTTGCCTATAATTCTTCAAATTGCTTAAATCCTATTTTTAAAAGAAGAGGAAGAAATCCTCTTCTACAGTTATCATCAAAAATAGCCAAAATCCTGGTTTAACTAGCTGAGCTTCCTGGAAAATAAGCTAAATCCCTACATCATCCCTTTGAACATAAATCCTAGAAAGCAAAAACATAAATATGAAAAAATTAAGCCAAAAATATTAGCAAAAAATATGGTAGGGCATTTTTATAACTGCATGGTGGAGAAATCCTTCTATGACATGAAACCTACAGGTCATTAAGGAATAGGCAGATACATTTTTACTAGGTAAGAACTTCTATGTACAAAAAAAGGTCAAAATCAGATCAAAACAACCAAAGAAAAACCAGAGTGTAGACATTTGAAAAAAACATCAATACACAACAAAGAACTGTCAGTGTGACTCCCTTTCCTTCACCTCTTACAGCCCAAGTACCTAAGTCCTATCAATTCTCTTAAATATTTCCCTAATTTTCCAGGCTTCATCTCTTCATCATTGTCTCTCACCCAGACATATGTAACTTTCTTTTCAATTACTGTATAATATTTTACAGTGGGGCTATATCACTATTAATTCACTAAAGGACATTTACTTGTTTCCAGTTTTAGGCACATCAAGCAATGCTACATTAATAACTGTAAGACATATATCCTAGTTCATATGCTTTTACGGCTATGAGACAGATGTCCAGGAATTGAGGGCTGCTCAGTAAAAGGGTATCTATTTCCAACAGAAACAGATTCCTCTTGATTACACTATTTTTAAATTATCTTATACACGATGAGTCTCTAATCCAAGCACAAGCTATTTGCTAGCGGTAAGCAAACAGATTTAAGTGCCCTGTTCTCTTTAAGCTTAAATTCTCAGGGAGAGACAACAAACAAACAAAGTGTAAACAGTATGTTAGAGGGTGGTGAGTGCTTTGGGGAAAAGTAGGGAAGGAAGCTACAGAATGCTAGGGAGGAGATTGCTACTTTATTTAGGCTAAAGAGAACTTCCCTGAGAACACAGTCTGTGAATAAAGACTCAAGAAGGCCGGGGAACATATCTGGAGGCACCAGCATCTGTCACTGAGACACAAAGATTCCCGTGGGCAGCATATTTAGAGGAGGCAGGTTCTAGGTAGAAAGCGAAAAGGGGCCAGGGCCAGGGTAACCGGGTGCTTCGGGAACCATCAGGAGGCTGATGTAGATAGCACAGAAGCAGCAAGGTACAAAGAAGGCAGAGGAGTCCTACATAACTGGTTAGGCTGTGGTAACAGGACTTTGGCTTTTGCTCTGATAGAAATGAGACACCATTGCAAGGCTCTGAGCAGAGGGGCAGCATGCCCTGACCTGGGCATTAACAGGACCACTCTTGTGGCAATGTTGAGAATATTCTAATGGGAAGCAGAAGGGCAAAAACAGGAATTACCAAACAATATTCCACAAATGTCCTAACAATCCACATTTCTACATGTGACATATGATAATACACTATTCACTGGAATCCCCCCAATCCTACCAATAAACATTTTTCTTATAAATTGACAGATAGTTAGACAGTGAGAGAGACAGGTCTTCATTCCGTTGGTTCACCCCCAAAATGGCTGCCACGGCTGGAGCTACACCGATCCGAAGCCAGGAGCCAGGTGCTTCTTCCTGGTCTCTGACGCAGGTGCAGGGCCCAAGGACCTGGGCCATCCTCCACTGCCCTCCAGGGACACAGCAGAGAGCTGGACTGGAAGAGGAGCAACTGGGACTAGAACCTGGTGTCCATATGGGATGCCAGCGCCACAGGCAGAGGATTAGCCAAGTGAGCCATGGCGCCAGCCCCCTGTACTTTTATTTTTTAAAGAGGAGTCACAGGACCAGCACTGAGGCACAGTGAGCAGGCTAAGCTGCCATCTGCAGTGCTGGCATCCCATATGGGTACCAGTTCAAGTCCTGGCTGCTTCACTCCCAATCCAGCTCCCTACTAATGTGCTTGGGAAGGCAGCAAAAATGGCCCAAGTGATTGGACCCCTGCACTCACATGGGAGACCTGGAAGGAGTTTCTGGCTCCTGGCTTTGGCCTGGCCTGGCCCAGCCCTAGCTGTTGTAGCCATTTGGGGAGTGAACCAGTGGATGGAAGATTCTCTGCCTCTCCCTCTAACTCTGCCCTCTAAATAAATAAATAAATCTTAGAGAGAGGAGTTATTTCTTAAAATTTTTTCTGTATTTAATTGAGAGGCAGACAGAGTTCCCATCTGCTGGCTCACTCACCCAACATGCAGAAACCAGGGGCAGAGCTGGCACTTCAATCCAAGAACTGGGAGATGGGATACGGGCATCCTAACCAGTGTCTTAATCACTAGGCAAACACCTACCTACCCTGATGCACTTTTTTTTAAAAGACTTCTTTACAAGTCAGAGTTACAGAGAGAAAGCAGAGTTTAGAGGGAGTATTGGGGGAGGGGAGAGGGGACGAGGAAAGGGTGGAGGGAAAGGTCTTCCACCCACGGGTTCACTCCCCAGATGACTACAACACAGGGGCTGGCAGGAGCTTCATCTAGGTCTCCCACATGGGTGGCAGGGGCCTAGTACTTGGGCATCCTCTGCTGCCTTTCCCAGATCATCAGCAGGGAGCTGGATCGGAAGTGGAACAGCTAGGACTCAATAAGCATTACCCACATGGGATGTCAGCGTCACAGGCAGCAGCCTTACCCACAACATTGCAATGCCGGCCCTGCACTTTTTTTTTTTTTTTTTTTGGCCAGGTAGAGTTAGACAGTGAGAGAGAGAGACAGAGAGAGAGTTATAGACAATGAGAGAGACAGAAAGAACTTCCTTCCGTTGGTTCACTCCCCTAATGGCCGCTATGGCCAGTGCTGCGCTGATGCAAAGCCAGGAGCCAGGAACTTCCTCCTGGTCTCTCATGCGGGTGCAGGGACCCAAGCACTTGGCCCTGCACTTTTTAATTTTACCAGTTGGATGAAATGAGAAGAGACACGTCACTGATACTTTAATTTACATTTCCTACTTCATTTAGTAGCCATTTTTATTTCTATTATGAGAACCAACAATTTATATCCTTTGCTTATTTTTCTTTGTCTTTTCCTTACTAATTTTGTGAGGTCTTAAATTCTTTGCATATTTCCCTGTTATCTATTGTTATAAATATTTTTCAAACTATCATTTACCAGTTGCACTTTTTGTGTCTACTGAGGTACAATTTACATAAACCAACAGTGATGGAAGTGTACAGTTCAATGAGCTGTCACAAATGTATACACCGTGTACCTACGCTTCGAATAGAAATGCATAATGTCTCCCCAAAAAATTCCTTCCTGCCCCTCTGTCATCGATCCCAGCTGCCAAGAGGCAACCTCTGTTCCAACTTTCCTGATGCCTCTCACCAAGGCCTAGTCGTCTCTTCCCGAAATTCGCAAAAGTAGAACCACATGGTGGCGATAAAGGCTGGCGTCTCTCTAACGTAAGGTCAGAGATCCACACATGGCATGGCACATACTATTGTTCTGTGTCACTTTATTCACAGTTTTACGTTATCTAAATATGATGTACCACTTGATGAACAGTAACAATCAAGGAAACAAACCCAAAATATTAGATTGAAACTCTGCTTATTTGATAGTCAAATACTCAAGGCTATATTCATTTGACTGATATGTTTAAAATTTTTATAAATTAGATCCAGTAGTATACAAAGCACAAAATAAATTTTAAAAAGAAACATTTTAATGTAGTCAGCTTGAAAGTCCTGATTATTTGATAATTCAGGTTTTATCTCCTTCAACAATCAACACTGGCACTTGACAATATTTTTCATTCTAATACAAAAAAAAAATGTCTAAGTATACTCTACCCCGAAAGCAAAATCTACACTGCAATTGTGAGGGTTTTCTGTACCTCTCCAAGAAGGGGAAATTAAGAGTTAATACTGGGGCTGGCGCTGTGGTGTAGCGGGTAAAGCCACCGCCTACAGTGCCAGCATCCCATTTGGGTGCCGGTTCGACTCCTGGCTGCTCCACTTCCAATCCAGCTCTCTGCTGTAGCCTGGGAAAGCAGAAGATGGTCCAAGAATGGGCCCCTGCACCCATGTGGGAGGTCCAGAATAAGCTCCTGGCTTCAGATCAGCACGGCTCCAGCCGTTGTAGCCATTTGGGGAATGAAACAATAGATGGTAGACCTCTCTCTCTCTCTCTCTCTGCCTCTCTGTAACTGCCTTTCAAATAAATAAATAAATCTTTCAAAAGTGTTAATATTGGCCAGCGCTGCGGCTCAACAGGCTAATCCTCCGCCTAGCGGCGCCGGCACCCCGGGTTCTAGTCCCAGTCAGGGCGCCGGATTCTGTCCCGGTTACCCCTCTTCCAGGCGAGCTCTCTGCTGTGGCCGGGAGTGCAGTGGAGGATGGCCCAAGTGCTTGGGCCCTGCACCCCATGGGAGACCAGGAGAAGCACCTGGCTCCTGCCTTCGGATCAGCACGGTGCGCCAGCCACAGCGTGCCGGCTGCGGTAGCCATTGGAGGGTGAACCAACGGCAAAGGAAGACCTTTCTCTCTGTCTCTCTCTCTCACTGTCCACTCTGCCTGTTGAAAAAAAAAGTGTTAATATTATTTAGCAATTTTTGTAGTAGGAGCTGACTTGCACTACTTGATGCCTTTGATACACAGAGACCAAGACAAATTACGTAACAGCTCTGAGGAGAATCAACGTTTCAACCAGGAATTACGAGCTGAGTTAGTTTTGACTCAAGTTTTTTTTCTTTTTCCTTTTTAAATAACTTTTATTTATCTATTTGTACTTTTTTGAAAGACAGAGACAGATCTTCCACCCACTGACTCAGCGATGCTGACCGAGCAGGACTGAAACTGGGGGCCTGGAACTCAATGCAGGTCTCCCACATCGTTGGCAAGACCCATGTACTTGAGCCATCATCTGCTGCCTCCCATGGTACAAATTAGCAAGAAACAGGAGAGGCAGAGGCAGGATATAAACCCAGGAATTCGGATATAGGATGCCAGAGTCTCAACCACGGTGCCAAACACCCACCCCTCTCCTTCCTTTCCGTACTGTTTTGAATTTCTCAGGTGAAGGAAAGACTTAAACCTACTTGAACAAGCAATAAAATATACTCCACAGCATACACATATTCTGTAAATGGCAGTTTACATCACAAATTTCTTGTAGAGCCGTAATATACTACAGACAGACATTTTTAAAACGTGCATGCTATTTGACCTTGTAATTCCAATTCTAAAAACTGAATTTGAAATAATCAAGGATATATTCAGAAGGTGCACATTATTTCTGTTATGAGAAAAACCTAAACATCTTGTGAGTTTAGATAGTTGTGTTATGATATAAACATATGAAAATGACTACATTAAAAAATGTGCATGTAGAGGCCAGCATTGTAGCATAGGTTAAGCCTCTGCCTGCAGACGCTGGCACCCCATATGGTGCCAGTTAGAGACCCCACTGCCCCATTTCCAACCCAGCTCCTAGCTAATGGCCTAAGAAAGCAGCCCCTTAGGTCCCTGCACCCACGTGGGAGACTGGGAAAAGGCCCTGGCCTCCTGGCTTCAGCATGGCCCGGCCCCAGCCACTGCAGCCATTTGGGGACTGAGCCAGTGGATGGAGGATGGATGGATGGATGGATGGATGGATCTCTCTCTCTCTCCTCCCCACTCACTGTCTCTGTAACTCTGCCTTTCAAATAAATAAAAAATAAAGCTTTAAAAAAAGGTTTACTATTTTTTTAAAAAGTACATATAAAATAGTCTATTTTGTCTCACCCCACAAAAATTAGGCACACTGAGATCAAGAACTTGGTTTTATCCACTGCTTTATTCCCAATTATCAGAACAATGCCTGGCACATAACAGCCACTCAAAAACATGCAAAATGGATAAATATGAGTCATTGAGTACAGAAAAGGGTTTAGCTAGAAATACATATAGAAAAATCACAAAAGATGTTCGTTTACTTGAAATTCAACTATGCAGACTAATCAAAGCAAAACAAAGAAGTCACAGAAGCTGTGCACACTGTATACCCTGGTTTTCTGGGGTGAAAACTCGAATCTGCTGTTCCCTCTGTGGATCTCACATGGTGACCATCACCCTAATCATGAAGGTAATGTAAAGGAGGACTGCTGCACATACCATGGCCCCAAAGTATGAACCAACTACTTCATCTAATGCTTCACTGAGAAAATAGAAATTTCCTCCAAAGTTGGGCTCTTAAAAAGGAGTTCCAAGAATCATCTGGATCATAAAGAAAATCCACCTTAGCAGGTAACTTCAGATCCAGCCTTCCTACCTCCAAGCAAAACGCAACTCAGGAGCTAGTGACAGACATGGATACTATCCTGGTTTTGATCCTTTTTATTTTCAAGTGTTTCTACAATTTACAAATATGGCTTTCATAACAAGAAAAAAAAGCTCTATTTAATTTTCAAGTGCCCACAATAGTCTTTTCTTACTTATCACAGAAATACTAGGTGTAGTACCAGTATTCCTCTACATGACCTAAAACAACTCCCCTATATTATCAATTGTTAGGAAGTTTCCTCGTGCAGCACATTATTTTAGCCTACTGCCCTGTGCTTCTTTAAACAACACCTTAACAAACACATAACTCAAGCTACATGTCTTTTCAACAAGAATGAAGGTCATTTTTTATTTCCATTATGATTCATTGATATTGTACAAAAATAAAAATTTCTGAGTTTTTAATTTAAAAAAAAATCCAAAATAAGGTACCTGAACATCATAGAGTGCTACAATATTTTCATGCTGAAGTTCCTGTTAAGGAAATTGAGAAAACGTTTGTATGTAATCTAACAATTTTAATATATTTCAATATACAAATAAAAATATAAATACACACACCTACACACATACAGAAACACTAGTTATAGCACAGTACACTTCTAGACATAGTGAGAACAATCCAACCTATTAAAGCATAAGAAGCAATGTACCTGATCAACTTTCTTATGGCCTAAGTGGTTTTTCACCATCATCAGTTTCTAGATGCCTAACAAAGTCCCTATACTTGTTTATAAAATATGTTCTATAGTTAACATGGCTACTGACTTTCTAACAGTTTTCTAACTTTAATATTCAATTTGTAATAGCAATAGAGGTATTAAAAATATCAAACTGCTTTTCAAAAGCACATTATCTGCCTAAAAGAAAACAAAGTATAACTGTTAACTCAGAGCTATAATTCTTACCAAAGAGATTGCCATAATAGTTTTGATGAGAGCTGATTACGTGTTTGGGTTCCATGACCATAGCAGTTTGGAAATACTGGGTTAAGTATACCAAACCTTGTACAATTTTTCAGACTTTAATTAGCCAAGTACTTTGTTCAAGAAGTATTTAGTAAAAAAGGATTTTCCAAACTAATTTGCCCATGGAATCATTTCCTGCTTTCCTCAAACCAGCTCACTTGGGTAACACTGATTGTGAGTGATCCAAAAACACTGCCTCCAAGGAAAATACCTTTCTTCAACGTAGTAAAAAAAATTTTTTTTTAAATTAGGGTCAACAGAAAAGGTAAACAATGTGTGGGTCTCTTCTCAAACAATACCACAGCAACTGGGAGAAAGAAAGGGAAAAAAAAAACTTAAAAGCAGTCTTTTTAAAATCCCTCCCCAACATTTGGCCAAGAGGCAAACATGTATTGGTAAATTGGTAAAAACAGCTTCAGAGTACTCCATGTTTCAAAATGAGGAGCAGCTAGAAACTCTGAGTTGGGGCCAACCACCAAATCTGCAAAGGCTGCCGTCATGTGTTCACTTCCTCTAACCTGGGATGAAATTCTACACAAAGCAACATACCTTTAAGATTTTAATTTCCTTTCCCAGCAGTATTTGGGATTTTGACAAGTTCTTTTTATTAATACTTTTAATAGCTACCTCCCAGTCAGTTTTCTGAAAAGGAAAAACAATGTTATTCCTGGAAGTTATTCCACAGAAACAAGTCAGCAGAAAACAAAATCTAAGCACAAAGATGGATTTAGCAAATAAATGTGGGGGGGGGGGAGACAATGGAAAAGAACTGCAATGATTTCATCAGTTACAGTGTAACAAGCCAGTGTTTCCACACACACACACACAACACAGCTCCTGAAAATAATCCATACTGAGACCACACAGACACTCACATTAAATGACAAAAGAACACAGTTCATAACCACTTCTAAGATGCAGGGAGATGTGGACATAAATATGCTTAACTGAAAACAACCCTGGTTTACTGTGGGAGGACACCTCCTTTTTTAAAGTTATTTTTACTAATAAATGAGAAGCAGTTACTACCTCGTCTAACAAACAGCAAAGACGGCACACTTTCAACATGCCCCTTGGCACCACTCATAACTGCCAAACCCTTTAGGATTATTTCCACTCCCGGTGCGCCTTTCCAAATTCTTTAGATTCTGAAACCTCGTGTGACCCTACTTGCGAAACAGCAAAGGCCTCTTAGGAAAAATAAATAAATAAATAAACAATTCAGGCTTGAACATGCGTTCGTGTTTACTTGCACTGACTGAAAAATACAGCGTGCAACCATCTTTTCCACTGGGAGCCCTCTAACCCAAGACGGGAAGATGGTGCGGGGCTCGCCGGGGAAAGTGACACCGGCCGGTTGGAGACAGCCCCGGGCTAACGGGAAACCCGCCCGCTTTCCACCAGGTCTGCAATTATCAACCTCAGAGGTGACAATCTCTGGCAGGCCAGGGCGGAGGAAAAAAAAAAAAAAAAAAAAAAAAAAGGTCCAGCCGTGCCGTGCTCGAGCCTCCAGACGTGCACGGAGAGCTATGCAGTCCTTTCGGGTTGAGGGTTAACTTCAGGCTGGACCCCCGGGCGCACTCCGGTTACCCAGCACCCCGACAGCCAAGGGGGTCAGCAGCTGCCCCGGGCGGCCGGCAGCTCGGTCGGTGCAGCGCTGCCTGGCGTGGCTCCGGCCTCCAAACAATCCCCGCTCGATCCAAACCAACCCCGCGACACTGACAGCGCGCACAATGGCAGGCCCGGGGCCGCCAGCCAAGTTGGGGAGTGGGGAGGGAGCGCGGCTTCGCCAAGTTGCAAAACCACCCCAAAAGCCCTGGCCTCGCCCCGCGGCCGGCTGGGGCAGGCAGCGCTCACCTGGCGGTGGCGCCCCCGGAAGACCACGGCGAAGGCCCCGTGTCCCACGAGGTCCCTCTTGCTGTACTCGAAGTCGCCCACCACCTCCATGGCCGCGCCTCCGGGGCATACAGCGAGCTGGCGGCGGCGGCGGCAGAGCGGTTCGGCGCGGTGGGCAGGGATCAGCACCGGGGGCCCGCGGGCCCGGAGCGCGCCCGCGAGGGGCGGCGGGGCTGGGGCAGCCGCGGCCCCGGGCCCGGGCGGACGCTCATACCGAGAGGCCGGGGCAGAAACGGGAGGAGGCCGCCGCGCGGAGCCGGGGTCAGCGAGGCCTGCTGGCCCGGCCCCTCCTCATGGCCCGGCCCGACGCCGGCCGCGGTGGTGGCGGTGGTGATGGTGGTGGGGTCTCTGGTGAAACGGCCTCGGCACTGCCGGGCCGGGGGCGCCGCCGCCGTCACTGTGCGCCCCTGGAGCTAGACGCGCGCAAGGGAGAGGTGTGGAGTCCGGTCCTCCCCATCCCCAGCTTGTGCGGCCGCCTCGGCCCTCGTCTCCCTGCTGCTGCTGCTGCTGTGGCGGCGGCGGCGGCGGCGGTCGCCGCCCTAAGACCGGCACAGCCCGGTCCCCGCGCCCCACCGCCTCAAGCGGCACCCAACGCACAGGCGCGCGCGCTGGCCGCTCCCGCGCCGACTGCCGGCCCTCCGCGACGTCAGCACGTCTTGTAGGACGCAGCGCGCGGCGAGCCCGCTGCCTCCGCCGAGAAAAGGAGTGCGCGGCTTGGGGCGCGGCTCCGCCTCCCTGAGGGGGCCCCCGCGGGTGTCCGCTGAGGCGAGGGCGGGGTGTTCGGGCCGCTGCGGCCACACCTGGGTCACCCGCTACCGGGCTCCGCGCGGGGTTGGGAAGCACGTTGGGCACGGGCCACGCCCTGAGGCGTGCTGTGCAGAAACCGGAGGTCGAATGGCAGCTGCGGGCGGGACCAGGGTATCTCTTGGGTGAGGGAGACCCCGTGGCCCTGTGGCCGCCCAGGCTTAGTGTCCATGCATCGCTGTCCCGGGGCCACTCCCCACGGGTTCTGTTAAGTTTGAGGCTTAACGTTCAGTGGCTTTCGAGAACTTTCTTTTTTCTACCTGATCATTCAAGTTGGCCAGCTTTCCCTCAAGAAAATGTCCCGAGAAATCATTGTATAAGCAGCATGCCTGGAAATGGGGTGGAAAATTCGGTCCCTGTACTTCAGCTTTTTTTAGGATGTTTGCATTCAGGTTACCTCTCCCCGCCAGCAGCCTCTGAAGACTGAAATATCCAACCCTCAGGCAGCGAGCCCCCGGGAGTCCCAGATAATGTCTGAGTCCGTTTTGGTTGCAAATTGCACGCACGACACCCGCGACTGGGTAAATTACAAAAGAAAGCGCATTATTTCGGCTCACATTTCTGGTCCAAAGTGGAGTGGTCCCATGTGGGGATGATCTTGCTGGGAGCACACGCAAGACCCAGCCAAAATGGCTTTCAAGGCAGCCACTCTCCATTTAGCCCGCTCACCTGTGATAATGAATGCTCCTGAATAGATTGATCCATTCATGGAGGCGGAACCCTAATCACATCTTAAAGGTCCCACCTCTTAATATCTCCTAACGGGGATTCTATTTCAGTATGAGTTCCAGAGGGGATAAAGTGTATCCCAGACCTTAGCGCCCTCGTGCCCACGCCCTCAGAACGGAGGGCCTTGCATTTCTATTCCTGCTGCTGTGACCTCCCACATAATTCTATCCTGACTTCAAAATCTGGCGCAGGTGGTTGGGCTGGACATTGAAAATCTGGAGCTCTAGACACTGACAGTGAGTGAAGCAAGTGTGGGTATACACACACAAGGATTGATCTGGAGATGATTCCTCAGCGGATTGAAGGATTTTTTTTTTTCTTATGGTTTGAAAATTGAAATAGGGGAGGCCGGCGCCGTGGCTCACTTGGTTAATCCTCCACCTGCGGCGCCAGCATCCCACATGGGCGCCGAATTCTGTCCCGGTTGCTCCTCTTCCAGTCCAGCTCTCTGCTGTGGCCAGGGAGTGCAGTGGAGGATGGCCCAAGTGCTTGGGCCCTGCACCCGCATGGGAGACCAGGAGAAACACCTGGCTCCTGGCTTCAGATCAGCGCGGCGCCGTCCGTAGCGGCCATTTGGTGGTGGGGAGGGGGGGTGAACCAATGGAAGAGGAAGACCTTTCTCTCTCTCTCTCTCTCTCTCTCTCTGCTCTCTCTCTCTCTCTCACTCTGCCTGTCAAAAAAAAATTTTTTAATGAGTGAAAAGTGTGTAAAGTGCATAGGCACTACATGGGGGGGGGGGGGGGGTTAAGTCAGGAAAGTGAGACCAAAGCTAGCCTTAGGCAGTATGTCCCCAGCCCCAGACAGGCACCGTCAGCATCTTTCTCTCTCTCCTCCATTGAGTCCACAGGTGGTTTCCAGGTGAATAGAGACGACATTTTTCAGCCCCATGGCCAGACAAGCTAGACCCACTGAGGACAGTTAATCTAACAGGTGTTTGGAGGATTCACTTCCTGTAAGCTTTGTTGACAAGAGCAATGAACGTGAAATTTTTGGATAGCAAGGAAGCAACAGGGCAGGGAACAGCACACCAAGAGTAGGGCCAGCAGCAGTTCCCACAGAAGCTCAGGGAGCCATCCTCCACTTCCCAGAAGCATCCGATGCCACTGGCTGGGGGTCTATGTGCCAAAGCCCCTCCTTGGGCTTCGGAACTCTCAGAGAACAGCACTGGAACCCTCCTGGTGGTCCCCTCAGCGTCCAGCTTAGCCAGCGCATATCTTACACACATCCACATCTCCACGCTTTTGTTGTGAGATACAGTTGATAGCCCCTTGCTATTGTTTGGATATTCGTTTGGGTGTCCCCAAAGGTCCATGTGTTAAAGGCAGAAAGCTGGAGTTAGAAGCTGGGTATCACCCCCAGCACCCTGATCCGAAAATTATCCCCAAAGTTTTATTTTTTAAGATTTACTTATTTATTTGAAAGAGTTATGGGAAGTCTTCCTTCTATTGTTTCAATCCCCCAAGAGGCCTCAAGAGCCAGGGCTGGGCCAGGCCAAAGCCAGGAGCCAGGAGCTTCCTCAAGGTCTCCTACGTGGGTGCAGGGGCCCAAACACTTGTGCCATTTTCCACTGCTTTTCCCAGTTTCATTAACAGGGAGCTGGATTGGAAGTAGAGCAGCAGACAAGGACCGGCGCCCATATGGGATGCTGGTGTCACACAGGTGGCAGCTTTACCTGCTAAGCCACGCTGCCCCGCCCCCTCCTCCTGAAGATGTTTTTAGGAAGCCACCCGCAGACCCCTTAATGTCGCTGTGCATTGTGACCTGGGCCACTTGCACATAAGGAGTTTTGACCTTGAGGCTCATTATTGAAAAGAAATGATGGAGGTAGTGGGAGCTTTGCAAAAAGAATGTTTATTTAGGACTATGTCCATGACAAACAGCAAATACCAAATACGATAATGTTTAAAAAAAAAAAAAGTGCAGATAAAATACAGGTGTGATTCTCAGAGTTCCCAGGGGCCAGCACTGTGGCACAGCAGGGGAAGCCACCCCCTGTGACGCCTGCATCCCATTCAGCTCCTGCTTGTAGGTGCTGAAGCCCCTGCCACCCATGGTGGGGACCCGGATGGAGTTCTCCTGGCCCCTGGTTTCAGCCAGGAAGCAGCAGGGGCGGGCACTGTGGCACAGCAGCTCAAACTGCTTCTTGGGACATCCCCATCTCATCTCAGAGTGCTCGGCTGGAGTCCCGGTGTCTCTGCTTCTGACCCAGCTTCCTACTGATGCGTCCTAGGAAGACGCGAATGATGCCTCAAGTGCTTGGGCCCAGGCCACCCATGTGGAACACACAGATCAAGTGCCAGCCTCTTAGATTCAGCCTGGCCCAGCCCTGGCGGTTGTGGGCATTTGGGGAGTGAACCAGGGGATGAAGGATCTCTCTCTTTCTCTCTCTCTCTCTCTCTCTGTCTTGATCTCGCTCTTGCTCTTAAATAACATTAAGAAAAAGAAAGCAACAAGATTTGGATATCTTTATTAAAGTTTTTAGAAACATACTCCAAAACCTGATTCATAAACATAAATTTTCTAAAATGGCGTAAATAGTAAACTTCAGCCTAGGAATTGTCTAATAAAATGCAAAAAAATGAGGACAGTGGGGGGCATTTTTTTAATCAAGTCCTTGGCCCCTGACACCCACATGGGAGACCTGGATGGAGTGTCTAGGCTCCTGGCTTCAGTCTGACCCAGTCCTGACTGTTGCAGGCATTTGTGATGAGATGATCTCTTTCTCTCTCTTTCTCTCTCTCCACCTCTCTCTCTCTCCATGCTTTCCAAAATGAAAATAAACGTTTAAAAATATATAAATAAAAAGAATAGAACATTTTCAGCCAGAATGGATTTATTGAACTTGGAGAAAAAATAAGCCTATTGTAGTTCATCACAATCTAGATTTCACTCCCTCTTACCAAAGACCTACTGAGATGACACGACACCTGCCCCAGGTTGGATTCTCTGGAAACAGAACACTGACCTAGAGTTCAGGTGTGAGATGATTATCGGGAATTAACACCAGTGAAACAAAGGGAGTGGAAACCGGGTCGACAGAGGGAGAAAGTCTAGTATTTTAGCCAAATATTTAAAGAATTTTCAGACATTTTAATGTGGCACTTAATCACTATATTCAGTTACCTCTTGATGATATAATACATTTGTAAAGCGAGTAAATCTCTTTTAGTCAATCTTAGATAAGTTTTGTATTTACTACCATATATTGACTAAACTGAAGGGAGAATGAAATAAAGTACTTGAAAACTGCAACTGAAATAGTTACCGATGAATGAAGACTTGGACCTTGTTCTAAAATGAAAAATTTGTCATTAAAAAATTGGGGGGGGCATTATGTCACAACAGATTAGGCCACCAACTGGGATCCTGCATCCCCTATTGGAGTGCCTAGGTTTGAGTCCTGGTTCCTCGACTTTCTATCCAGCTTCCTGCTAATACACACCATGGGATGCAGCAGAGGATGGCTCAAGTACTTGGATCCTTGTCATGCACATGGAGTTGCATCCAGATGGAGTTGCAGACTCCTAGCTTCAGCTTAGCCTAGGTCTGGCCTGTTGTAGGTATTTGGGTAGTGAACAAGCAGATGGGAGAACTGTGATTATCTCTCTCTCCATCTATCCATCTGCCCTTCAAATAGATAAATTAAAATATTTTTTGAAAAATTCATCAGTTAAAAATTTATAATAATAAAAAAAAAGAGTTGGAGGCCGGTGCCGCGGCTCACTAGGCTAATCCTCCGCCTTGCGCCTCCGGCACACCAGGTTCTAGTCCTGCTCAGGGCGCCGGATTCTGTCCCGGTTGCCCCTCTTCCAGGCCAGCTCTCTGCTGTGGCCAGGGAGTGCAGTGAAGGATGACCCAAGTGCTTGGGCCCTGCACCCCATGGGAGACCAGGAGAAGCACCTGGCTCCTGCCTTCGGATCAGCGCGGTGCGCTGGCCGCAGCGCACCGGCCACAGCGGCCATTGGAGGGTGAACCAACGGCAAAAGGAAGACCTTTCTCTCTGTCTCTCTCTCACTGTCCACTCTGCCTGTCAAAAAAAAAATTTTTTTTAAATGTATTGCATTTCATAAGAACTGTAAAGTGGGAGTGGCTCAATACTAAAGTGAAAAATTTTGTTTGGGTTTATTTATTGATTTAAAAGATCTATTTATTTATTTGAAAGTCAGAGTTAACAGAAAGTGAGGGAGAAACAGAGAGATCTTCTATCTTCTGGCTTACTGCTCGAATGGCTGCAACAGCCAGGGCTGGGCCAAGCCAAACCAGGAGCCAGGAGCTTCATCCCGTCTCCCACATGGGTGGTGCGGCCCAAACACTTGGGCCGTCTTCCACTGCATTCTCCCAGGCCATTAGCAGGATCAGAAGCAGAACAGCTGGGTCATGAACAGGCTTTTATTTGGGATGCTAGCATTGCAGGTGGCAGCTTTACCACCTATACCACAACGCTGGCCCCTTATTTTGGGTTTACTAAATGATAGTACAATGAAGAAGTCACTACATTCCTTACTTTTATTATAATATTGTTGAAGCTGATAAATTGACTCATTGGTTCTCAAACTGTGGACTTCAAAGACTCCTGAAAATCTCCAAGACATCCTGTGAGGTCAAAACTGTTTTCATAATTTCATAATCCACCTGGCAGGCTGCTGAGGCACTGCAGGTACTGGCTTTTACCTGCCACAGCGCCGGCCCCCCAAGTATGTACTTTTTTATTTTAAAGATTTTATTTTATTTATTTGAAAGACAGAGTTACAGAGAGGCAGAGACAGAGAGAGAGGTCTTCCATCTGCTGGTTCACTCCTCAAATGACCACAACGGTCAGAGCTGAGCTGATCCGAAGCCAGGAGCCAGGAACTTCTTCCAGGTCTCCCAAGTGGTGCAGAAGCCCAAGGACTTAGACCATCTTCTACTGCTTTCCCAGGCCATAGCAGAGAGCTGGATCGGAAGAGGAGCAGCTGGGACTAGAACCAGCACCCATATGGGATGCTGGCACTGCAGGCCAGGGCTTTAACCTACTGCACCACAGCGCTGGCCCCATCCAAGTATGTATCATGTGTGACAAAAGGCAAAATGGGAAGTCCACATAAAGATCTTCTATGTACTGAAATATGATCCCTGTCTCCAGGAAAAGCAACTGTGCAATTATCCAAGTCTTGAGAAGACGTAGCCAACATTTTCATAGAATATCATTTTTACTTGAAGGAACAATGGACAAACTGCTTATTCTGATTTGGGTATCTAAAAAATATATTCTTGAAGATGAGTGAAGTGAGTCTGTTGCATCAAAGATAAAATGTTAGTTTTCATGTCAAAATTATAATTGTGGACAACTGGCATTCATCACTGGGAGCTGATAGCATCACAACACCCAGACATTTCTGATGTGATCCGGCTAACAAATGTTATTTTGTTTTATTTATTTATTTATTTTTTTTTGACAGGCAGAGTGGACAGTGAGAGAGAGAGACAGAGAGAAAGGTCTTCTTTACTGTTGGTTCACCCCACAATGGCTGCTGCCGGTGCACTGTGCTGATCCGAAGGCAGGAGCCAGGTGCTTCCTCCTGGTCTCCCATGGGGTGCAGGGCCCAAGCACTTGGGCCATCCTCCACTGCACTCCTGGCCACAGCAGAGAGCCTGTCCTGGAAGAGGGGCAACTGGGACAGAATCCCGGCACCCCGACCGGGACTAGAACCCGGGGTGCCGGTGCCGCAGGTGGAGGATTAGCCTATTGAGCTGTGACACCAGCCCCAAACGTGATTTTATTTTAAGGTTTTATTTATTTTTTTTTGAAAGACAGAGAAAAAAAGAGACTGTGTGTGTTCTCCCATCTGCTGTTTCACTCCTCAAATGCCCATGATGGCCAGAGAAGAGGCAACCAAAGTAGGAGCCAGGAACTCAATCCAGGTCTATCATGTGGGTGGCAGGAATCCCATTATGGGAGCCATCGCTTCTGCCTCCCAAGGTCTACATTGGCAGGAAGACTGGAGGTGGGAGCTGGGGTTAGGTATTGAACCCAGGCACTGCAATATAGCATGTGGGTGTCTTAACAGGCATCTTAACCGCTGAACTAATTTTCTTTTTCTCTCTTCCTTCTTTCCTTCCTTCCTTTCTTTCTTTCTTTCTTTCTTTCTTTCTTTCTTTCTTTCTTTCTTTCTTTCTTTTCTCCTTCCTTCCTTCCTTCCTTCCTTCCTTTTTCTTTCTCTTTACAATTTATTTATTTGAAAGGCAAAGCTACAGAAGAGGAAGGAGAGACAAAGAGAAAGAGAGGAGATCTATCCGCTAGTGCACTTCCCAAATTGCTGCAATGGCCAAGGCTGAGCCAGGCCACAGCCAGGAGCCTGGAACTCCATCTGGGTCTCCACGTGGGTGCAGGGGCTCAAGCACTTAGGCCATCTTCCTGATTTCCCCAGCATGTTAGCAGGGAGCTGGATCAGAAGTGGAGCAGCTGGGACAGGAACCAGTACCTGTAGGGATGCCAGTGTCACAGATAACTTACTGCACCACAACACCGCCCCTGAACTAATGTTTTCTCTTTTTTTATTTATTTTTATTTTTATTTTTTGACAAGCAGAGTGGACGGTGAGAGAGAGACAGAGAGAAAGGTCTTCCCCTTTGCTGTTGGTTCACCCTCCAATGGCCGCCACGGCTGGCGCACTGCGGCCGGCACACCTCGCTGATCCAAAGCCAGGAGCCAGGTGCTTCTCCCAGTCTCCCATACGGGTGCAGGCCCAAGCACTTGGGCCATCCTCTACTGCCCTCCTGGGCCACAACAGAGAGCTGGACTGGAAGAGGGCAACCGGGACAGAATCCGGCACCCCGACCACAGGCAGAGGATTAGCCTAGTGAGCCGCGGTGCCGGCCTGAACTAATATTTTCAAATGACCAATGCATGATAATCAAAACCACGCATTGGTTTTTTCCATTCAAAGTGTAAGGCCCACCAATGGATTTTTTTTTTAAGATTTTTATTTATTTATGTGGCAGGTAGAGTTACAGACAGTGAAAGAAAGAGACAGAGGGAAAGGTCTTCCTTCTGTTGGTTCACTCCCCAAATGGAGCTACACCAACCCGAAGACAGGAGCCAGGTGCTCCCTCCTGGTCTCCCACACGGGTGCAGGGGCCCAAACACTTGGGCATCCTCTACTGCCTTCCTGGGCCACAGCAGAGAGCTGGACTGGAAGAGGAGCAGCTGGGACTAGAACCCGGCGCCCATATAGGATGCCGGCACCACAGGCAGAGGATTAACCTAGTGCGCCACCACACCGGCCCCCACCAATGGATTTTGATATGAGACTGGAAGTTTCATTGATATGGGACCTGGTTTGGATTTTACATTTTAGCTAACATTTAAAAACAACCACTTGCCAAATTTTGATGACTATCAGAGAAGAATAGCCACAGAGCTAGTAGTAGAACGCTCTTCCAGCTGCATACCTGTGAGGCCAGATTTTCTTCATACACTTCCACCAAAACAATGTCTCAAAACTGACTAAATGCAAAGCTAGTATGAGAATCCAGCTGTCTTCTAATAACCATACACTGTAAATATCTGCAACATGTAAAACAACATCTGCCAATCTTTTGTTCTGAAAAGTATAGTTTGGGGCCGGGGCTGTGGTGCAGTGGGTGAAGCCAACACCTGCAGTGCCAGTATCCCATCTGGGTGCTGGTTACAGTCCCCGCTGCTCCGCTTCCGATCCAGCTCTCTGCTATGGCCTGGGAAAGCAGTGGAAGATGGTCCAAGTCCTTGGGCCCCGGTACCTGTGTGGGAGACCTGGAAGAAGCTCCTGGCTCCTGTCTTCAGATTGATGCAGCTCTGACCGTTGAGGCCATTTGGGGAGTGAACCAGTGGATGGAAGACCTCTCTCTGCTTCTTTCTCTTTCTAGCTCTGCCTTTAAGCAAATAAATAAATCTTTTTTAAAAAAAGTATAGTTATTCTTCATGATGTGTCAGTTATGTTAGTATTCCTGAGTTTATTATTATTTTAAAATGAAGTAAAAATAAATATTCTTTGAACTTCTCTATTTTAGTTTCTGATACAGTTTATGTCAATAGACAAAACTCACATGAACCAAAGCTCTTTGGAGAACTTCAGAACATTTCCGGAGTTTGAAGGGACTCAGATGAGAAAGTTTGAGAGCAGTCTGGGGGCGATGGGGGGCGGGGTGGATGTATGGAGGGTCTCTAAAAAGTTCATGGAAGATGCATCTGATGAAAAGCCCCTGCCTGGATTTCAAAAACTTTTGCACCAAAAGAAACATCTCTTCATTCCATCTTCCCATGAACTTGTTTGGAGACTTCGTGTGTCTTCTCTGGTTTCTTACCGAGACCCTCTCAAATCATCTCATTCCCAAGGAGGGCTGCTCTCCCAGGGCGGACACAGTGGTCCTTAGAGCCTCACTGGAGGGGACCCTAATCCTGAGGATTCAGTTACAGTTGTGTGATTGCTGACAGTGGGAAACAATATTTCCCTTTTTCCTCCCCACCGTGCTAAGTGAGAAGTGCTGATCCGCTATCTTTGCCCAACTTGGGAGGAAGTGGATGCCTTGTGTCACCCGCAGGGCCCAAAGCCATCTCCTCTGTGTCCTGGGGCCCTGGCTGGGAGCCCGCCTGAGGCCAGCCACAAAGCCCACAGCTGACACGCTGCGGCTGCCCAGAAGGAAGCTTCTAGAGGCTGTGGGCCTTTCTCAAAGGAAGGAAGAAGCAAAACCCACTGGCAACGAGAACTAAAACCGTGCGTGTGGTCTTGGGGAAGAAATAAGCAGTGGGATCAGCAGAACCCAGTGGAAAGCTGCAGGCCACCGCACTGCATGCTGACAGTGAAGGGACATCAGGGGAAGCTGGCACCACTGTCCTCCCTCAAGAATTCAGGGTGTCAGACTTGGCTTACCCTGGCAGGTCTCATGAACACCAGGAGTTCCAGGGGAGAGATTTCATCTTCAAGTTCATGTTAATCACATTTTCAGAGGCTGCAATACACAAATATTGTCCAGAGGGCCAGCTGGCTGGTTTATGAGGACTAGTTCAATTATTAAAATGTACAGCAGGGGGCCAGTGCTGTGGCATAGTGGGTAACACTGCCGCCTACAGCACCAGCATCCAATATGGGCACTGGTTTGAGTTCTGCTAATGGCCTGGGAAAACAGTAGAAGATGGCACAAGTGCTTGGGCCCTGTGCCCACATGGGAGACCAGAAGAAGTTCCAGGCTCCTGGCTTTGGATCGACCCTACTCCTGCTGTAGGGGACATTTGGGGAGTGAACTAGTGAATGGATTTCTCTCTCTCTTTCTTTTTCTCTCTCCCTCTCTCCCTCTCTCCCTCCCTCCCTCCCTCCCTCTCTGTTTCTCTCTGTTTTTCTCTAACTCTGCCTCTAAAATAAATAAATAAATCTTTACAAAAAAGCACTACCTCCCAAGGTCATGCCCCTAATGATCTTAATGACCTCCTGCTAGGTCCACCTCTGAAACCTCATAATTAGCTCAAGTACATCAACTTATGACTTTGGGATTTAACATCTGCATGAGGTCCAAAGTTAAATCTTTTTAAAATTTTTTAATTTTATTTATCTTTTTAAAGATGTATTTATTTTTATTTGAAAGTCAGAGTTACACAAAGAGAGGAGAGGCAGAGAGAGAGAGAGAGAGAGAGGTCTTCCATCTGCTGTTTCACTCCCTAATTGGCCGCAATAGCTGGAGCTGAGCCGATCCAAAGTCAGGAACCTCCTATGGATCTCCCACGTGGGTGCAGGGGCCCAAGGACTTGGGCCATCTTCTACTGCTTTCCCAGGCCACAGCAGAGAGCTGGATGGGAAGTGGAGCAGCCAAGATGCCAACTGGCACCCATATGGGATGCCAGCACTGCAGGCGGCAGCTTTACCCGCTACGCCACAGTGCCAGCCCCTGAAGTCAAATCTTGATCACACCATAGCCCCTAATGTAAGCCATGGACTTATAGTGATTAGGAGAGTCCATGTAGGTTCATTGATCATAGCCAATGTACCACTCACGTGATGGGTGTTAATCATGGGCGGGGCAGGTGCTGTGTGGCAGTAGGTTAAGCCTTCGCCTGCAGCACCGGCATCCCGCATGGGTACCAGTTTGTGTCTGGCAGTTCCTCTTCTGATCCAATTTTCTCTGTGGTATGGCCTGGGAAAGCAGCAGAAGGTGGCCCAAGTGCTTGGGCCCCTGCACCCACATGGGAGACCTGGAAGAAGCTCCTGGCTTCGGATCAAACCCTGCTCCAGCTGTTGTGACCATTTGGGGAGTGAACCAGTGGATGGAAGACCTTGCTCTGTCTCCCCCCCCCCCACCCCCGTAACTCTACCTCACAAATAAATAAATAAAATCTTTAAAAAAAAAAAGTGGAGGAGGCTATTTGTGGGGCTGGGGGTGGCGGGCAGGGGAAATACGGGAATTCTTTGTATTTCCTGCTCACTTTTGCTGTGAATTTAAAACTACTTTTAAAAATGAAGTCTTTTGTTTTGTTTTTATAAAAATAACCCAGATCATGTTATTTCTTTGTCAAAAACTTGACACAATCTCATCTGACCCAGGGGAAAAGCCCTAGTTCATTTGTTCTTTCTTTTTTAAAAGATGTATTTATTTATTATTTCTTCATTTATTTGAAAGGGTTACAGAGAGAGAAGGAGAAACAGACACACACACAGAGAGAGAAAGAGAAAGAGAGAGAGAGAGAGAATCTTTTATGCACTGATTCACTCCTCGATGGCTACTACAGCCAGCAGTGGGCCAGGCTGAAGACAGGAGCCTGGAGCCAAGAGCTCCTTCTGGGATAGGCTCCCAAACACTTAGGCCATCTTCTGCTGCTTTTCCCAGGCCATTAGCAGGGAGCAGGATTGGAAGTGGAGCAACTGGGACATGAACTGGTGCCCGTAAGGGATGCTGGCATCATAAGCAGCGGCTTTACCCGCTACCCCGCAAGGCCAGCACCCCAAGTTCCTATGACGACCTGCGAGGCTTCCCAGTCTCTGGCCTCCGTGACGTCACCGACAATCACCTTCCCCCGGTTGACTCGGCTCCAGTCTCACTGGGTGACGCAGACTCCTGACTCATGGCCTGTGTGCTTGCTCTTCTGTTAACTTGGAGTGCTCTCCCGCCTGTGGATCACAGCCTCCCTTCCTTGTTGTCTCCACTCAAATGACACCTGCTCAGTGAGGCCATTCAGGGTCACCTGCTCTAAAAAGATCCCTCCCTCCATACCTCCTTCCTCACTTCCCACATTTAGTTTTCTCCTTAATACCTTAGCTGCCATCCTGCCTGTCATTCATTCTTCCTACTGATGGTCTGCCGCTTCTACTAGGGAGTAAGCTCTTTGAGGACAGGCCTCTGTCAGTTTTGTCCCCTCCTAAATTCTTGTTGGATGAGTGAATAGTTGAGCTGCCCTGAGGGCTAGAATGCCTGTAATGATTGACCACTACTTACCCACAGCACTGCAAAGCTACATGGGACTCTGAGGCTTCAGGGGTCTGGAGTGAGTAGAATCAAAGCCAACGGTATCTGCTGGTCTTGGATAATGTCGTTGGAGGTATCATCCAGGTTATGGTAACTCAAATATTTTTCTTTAAGATTTATTTTGGGCCGGCGCCGCAGCTCACTAGGCTAATCCTCAGCCTTGTGGTGCTGGCACACCGGGTTCTAGTCCTGGTTGGGGCGCCAGATTCTGTCCCGGTTGCCCCTCTTCCAGGCCAGCTCTCTGCTGTGGCCAGGGAGTGCAGTGGAGGATGGCCCAGGTGCTTGGGCCCTGCACCCCATGGGAGACCAGGATAAGTACCTGGCTCCTGCCTTCGGATCAGCGCGGTGCGCCGGCCTCAGGGCGCCAGCCACGGCGGCCATTGAGGGGTGAACCAATGGCAATGGAAGACCTTTCTCTCTGTCTCTCTCTCACTGTCCACTCTGCCTGTCAAAAAAAAAGAAAAGATTTATTTTATTTATTTGAAAGGCAGAGTTACAGAGAGTGAGGGAGAAACACACAGAGAGAGGTCTTCCATCCCTTGAAAGGCAGAGTTACAGAGAAAGGGAAAGATTGAGAGAAAGATCTACCACCCACTGGCTCACTCCCCAAATGGCCACAATGGCCAGAGCTGGACCAATCCAAAGCCAGGAGCCAGGAGCTTCATCTGGTCTCCCACGTGGGTGCAGGGGCCCAAGCACCTTAGCCCATCCTCTGCTGCTTTCCCAGGTGCACCAGCAGGGAGCTGGGTGTGAAGTAGTTAACAAATACTCCCTCTCCTCCAGACTGTCCTCTTCACTCTGCCTTTTTACTCTTCTAAGGTTCCTACTTCCTTTCTGATTTGCACACTGTTTTTCTTTTGTACTTATTTCCATTTTTAAAATTGGGTATAATCATGAAATATTATAAACCAAAGTGTAACAAGTATTTTATTGGTATATGTCATGCATACAGAAAAATAGTGAATAATGTAAACATATAGCTTACTGAGCTTTCTCAAATTGAATACATCTGTGTAACAGTCAGATAGACAAACATAACATTTATAAATATACTTTTATGCAGAATTACTGTCACATAGAACTTGGCTTTCTCTTTTTTCTATTTTTTCCACTTCATGTTTTATTGTCAAATATTTCTCATATTAATACATATTTCTCAAAAAAACCCAAGCTTTTTAATGGCTGCCTCAAGTTTGTACAATAGCTTATATAACTGTTCTTTGAATACTGAGCATTTAGACTGTTCCAATTTCTCATTATTATAAATAGCATTTAGTTTATAGTATTGAAAATAAAATCTCTGCCTACGTATTTATTTCCTTAGGATACATTTCCAGAATCATAATTACTAGATGAAAGAGCATAAATATTTTAAGGCTCTTATGCATATTGATAAATTACCTTGAATGGATAGCCCAGTCCACTAGTGTTCCTAAGTCCCATACTCCAAAGCTGGCTCTTCAGGTGTGTTCTGACTGACACATTCTTTTTTTTTTTTTTTCTAAGATTTATTTATTTATTTGAAAGGCAAAGTTACCAAAAAGGAGAGACACAGAGAAAGATCTTCCATCCAACTGGTTCACTCCTCAAATGGCTGCAATGACCAGGCTGGGCCAAGCCAAAGCCAGGAGCCAGGAGTTTCTTCTGGGTCTCCCACATGCATGCAGGGGTCCAAGGACTTCAGCCATCTTCTAAGCTTTCCTAGGCCATTAGCAGGGAGTTGGATCGGAAGTGGAGCAACCGGGACTTGAACCAGCGCCCATATGGGATGCCAGCATGGCAGGCTGTGCAACAGACCCAACTCAAAGATGTCGCTGAGTAGGAGTCATAGGATTTCCTGTAACCTCTGTTGTGAGCCATTCTGTGATGATTTTAAACTTTGATTCTCAGATGACCTTTCGTCCACGTGGTCCTCCTGTGAAAGGCCCCCAGTGTCTGCCCTTGTACCCAACACAACCACTGTGTGTTGAATGAATGAATGAGACGTTGTCAAAAAGAGATGCCTCATTTAATACATGACCTTGAGAGGACTAAAGAGAAAAACTTGAGAGCCAGTTTTCATTTTTATACCTTAGGGAAAGCCCAAATTCAGAGGTATTCAAAATTAAATATAAAAAAGAAAAAAAAAGGGCAAAAAAAAAAAGATCATCTTGATTAACATGAGAAACCAAGGAGCTGGGAAAACAAAACAGAAAAGTGTGTTTGGTGAAAACTAAAAATGTATCACGAATATATCATTAAAAAAGTCAAGAGGGAAATCATAGGTTTGGAATAATAAGATTTTCAAGTCAAATGACTCTGTGTGGACACATTGTAGACGTGTGTGTGAGTGTGTGTGTATATATATAACATATATTTCTACCAAGAGCTCTGATGCATCGCCATCATGTGATTTGCCTGATCAGGCAAATCACACAATAGCAAATTCAAATGATTTACAGATCTATGGAAGTTTATAGGGAAAAGCACATGAAAGAAAACAAAATCTCATCTAAAAAACATTCCAATATTGAAAGTGTTTATTTTTATTTATTTGAAATGCAGAGCATGAGAGAGAGAGAGAGAGAGAGAGAGAATGAGATAGATCTTCCATCTTTCCATCTGCTGGTTCACTCCCCAAATGCCTGCAGTAGATTTGTGCCAGGATGATGCCAGGAGCTCAGAACTCCATCTGGGTCTTGCACTTGGGTAGCAGGGACCCAAGTAATTGAGCCATCACCTGTTTCCTCCCAGTGTATGCATTAGCAGGAAGCTGGATCAGAAGTAGAGGCAAGACCCAAACCCAGGTGCTTTGATATGGGATACAGTCATCCCCATGGCAGCTTATTCACAATGCTCACCCTGAAATATCATTTTACTGCCCTTGGGCTGGCAAAATTTAAAGAGGCAGAAATGGCAACTCTGGCAGAATTTTCTGAAAGTAATCTGGAAAAACTATCACAGTTAAAAATCCATATCCTTGGGGCTGGTGCTGTGGTACAGCGGGTTAAAGCCCCCGCCTGCAGTACCAGCATCCCATATGGACACCAGTTCTAGTCCCATATGCTCCCCTTCCAATCCAGCTCTCTACTATGGCCTGGGAAAGCAGTAGAAGATGGTCCAAGTCCTTGGGCCCCTGCACCCACATTGGAGACCCAGAAGAAGCTCCCGGCTGCTGGCTTTGGATCGGCTCAGCTCTGGCTGTTGCAGTCATTTGGGGGTTGAACCAGTAAGATAGAAGACCTCTCTCTCTGGCTCTACCTCTCTCTGTAACTCTGTCTTTCAAATAAATAAAATAAATCTTTTTAAAAAGTCCATATCCTAGCAAACCTAGCAGTTTCACCCCAGGGAATCTGTCCCAAGAAATAAAAGAACCAAAACCTAAAGGATAAATGTAATGTAGCATGTTTCATAGTAACACTCACAAAATAGTAAATGGCTGACAACAGGGAGTAACTGAATCTGGTGCACCCTCACTCTGGCATTAATATGCATGCAACTATTGACAAGGGTTAATTAGATTTGCTTCAGCCAGCTTGAAGGAATCCCATCCGGTAATATGAGGGTACTTCAAGATGTTCATAAAAAATGTAATAGGGCCGGCGCCATGGCTCACTTGGTTAATCCTCCGCCTGCGGCACCAGCATCCCATATGGGCGCTGGGTTCTAGTCCCGGTTGCTCCTCTTCCAGTCCAGCTCCCTGCTGTGGCCCGGGAAGGCAGTGGAGGATGGCCCAAGTGCTTGGGCACCTACACCCGCGTGGGAGACCAGGAAGGAGCACCTGGCTCCTGGCTTCGGATCGGCACAGCACCAACCGTGGCGGCCATTTGGGGGGTGAACCAACGGAAGGAAGACCTTTCTGTCTCTCTCATTGTCTAACTCAATCTGTCAAATAAAAAAATGTAATTGAAACATAAGCTTATTTTGGTGCAAAAATTTTTTTGAAACCTAAGCATATGCGGGGGTCTTCAAAAAGTTGGTTGCAACTGGGTATTATGCAAATTAGGGGCTGACACTATGGCACAGCAGGTTAACGCCCTGGCCTGAAGCGCCAGCATCCCATATGGGTACCGGTTCTAATCCTGGCTGCTCCACTTCCGATCCAGCTCTCTGCTATGGCCTGGGAAAGCAGTGGAGGATGGCCCAAGTTCTTGGGCCCCTGCACCCACATGGGAGACCAGGAAGAAGCTCCTGGCTCCTGGCTTTGGATCGGCGCAGCTCTGGCCATTGCAACAAACTGGGGAGTGAACCACCAGCGGATGGAAGACCTCTCTCTCCCTCTCTCTCTGCCTCTCCTCTCTCTCTGTGTCACTCTTTCCAATAAATAAATGAATCTTTTTTTTTTAAAGAAAAAACTATGTGTGGATTTCAAAATGTTTTGCACTCATGTAAACTTACCTTTTCATTTCTTTTTCCAGAACCTTTCTGAAGTATCTGCAAACTGCAGTGGAGTATGTACCATGGAATCATGTCTTTTAATACCTCTAACAAACATGGGAAGGGTACTGTCTGCATGCGTGTTTATAAGCACCCGTCTCCATGTGTTTCTATGTGATTGTATTCCCATGGGAAAAATCCATACTAGGTTGTTAACATGAGTCTCTTGGGAGAAGAGGAAGGGAGAGGTCAGCAAAAATAGAAGAAAAATAAACAAACCAAAAAAAAAAGAGTGTGAAATTCCAGCAAGTATATTACAATAGCATTGGTACCTTTTTTTGGAAAAGCCACACAAATGTTTAGCTAAATACATTTAAAAACAGTGACACACACACAAAAAAAACAGGCACTCAGACCCGCTCTCAGCATCCCTCTTACTTTCTAAAACCGTGAGCAGATCTGGCTAGGAGCCATGAGTTTCTTGGCCAACACCGGATGGCTCTCTGTGTGTTCAAATTTTCCTACGATGAATTGTTATTGCTTTTATTGTAAGCACAGATAATATTAAAACAAACAAACAAACAAAAACCAGGAAAGGTTTCTTAAAATCCTACCAGGAGACGCTTCAATGGGCTTCTGCGGCTTTACAAGGTCTAGTTCGGTGCTTCTAAAGCCCAGCACTCCCTCTTCCGGACTCTCTGGTCTCAACCCCTCTTGTCGCTTTATCCCTACTGATGACTCCAAAACCTCTCTCTTGTTCAGCTACTAAACGCTCACTGAATGAAGAAATGATGTGTCCCCTCGCTACCTTCTCAGTTTCATCTTCTTCCTCCCTCTGCTCAATCCCGACCTTCCCGCCTTGTCGGGTTACTGCGGGATGCTGTCGCTGGGTAGAAGCTCTCTTCCTGTTCTCCTGTCCACCTGACTCGTTTTCCACATTTGCCCAGAGCCCTCTTTGATCTCCTTTGATTCCACACGGATCTGATCAGTTGCTTCCAGTTTTTGTTCTGCATTGAACAAGTTGTCTTGGCTTGTGGGAAGCGCCCGTTGCTAAGACAGTACAGAGCTGCTTCAGACACCGTCCTTGAGACCAGGAATTTGTTGTTCAGTGAGGGAAAGAGCAGCGGAAACAGGGCAGAGTGATCCGGTCAAGCAAGAGACAAGATTTATTGACTCAACAAATGCAGCCTTTACTCTGGAACCAGGCATTTTCCGAGGCTTGGGACCAGAATACATAAATGAAGCAGACACAAATCCTTGTCTTCATAGAGCTTACCTTACAGCCCGAGGAGAAGGTGCTGAGCAGACACATGGGGACAATCATGAGAAGGAGGTGAGCGAGCGAGCCACGTGCGTGGGAGGGGCTTGCAGGGAGACGCCCCACGTATAGGCAAGCGCCCTAACGCCAGATACAAGTTATTAACTGTGGGGAGAGACTGGGAGGGCTGGACAATCGGGGACACCTTTGTAGAGAAGACGCTGAAGTTGGGCTTTTGAGAATGAGCATGGCATGGCAGGTGGCAGGATTACAAAAGATTCCGTAAAATCTCAGTGAAGTGAAGGGGTCTGGTGTGTTTGGGAAACGATTATTACACAGAATGTGCAGTTCTCAATTCAAGACAGGTGAAGATCAGCTTAGGGAAAAACAAAGCAACAAGGAACTGGAGGTTTTGTTTTTTTTTTTTATTGATTTGAAAGTCAGAGTTACACGGAGACAGAAGGAAAGGCAAGGCAGAGAGAGAGAGAGCGAGAGCGAGAGCGAGAGAGCTTCCATCCGCTGGTTCACTCCCCAAATGGCCACTATGGCCGGAGCTGTGCTGATCCAAAGCCAGGAGCCAGGAGCTTTTTCCTGGTCTCCCACATGGGTGCAGGGGCCCAAGCACTTGGGTCATCTTGTACTGTTTTTCCAGGCCATAGCAGAGAGCTGGATCAGAAGTGGAGCAGCTGGGACTTGAACCGGTGTTGCAGGTGGTAGCTTTACCCTCTACTCCCAGCGCCGGCCCCAGGAACTGGAGTTATTAGGAGGAGGAGCCCTGTCTCCAAATCCAGGGTCTGGTGATGCCACAAGAATCCCAGGGAATGAAAGCAACAAATCCACCACCTCCCTCTCCCAAGTAACTTTGATTTTTTTTTGGTAAGATTTATTTATTTATTTGGAAAGCAAAGTGATGGCAGTGGGGAGAGGGATCTTCCACCCACTGATTGACTCCCCAAATGCCTGTAACAGCCAGGCCTGGGCCAAGCCAAAGCCAGGAGCTAGGAACTCCATCTGATTCTCCCACATGAATGGTGGCAGAGACCTGAGCATTTGGGCCATCAACATCTGCTGCCTCCCAGGTCCATTAGCAGGAAGCTGGATCGGAAGTGCAGAGTAGCCAGGACTTGAACCAGGCACTCCAGTGTAGGATGCGGGCATCCCAATCAGTGGCTTAACTTGCTGCACCCCAACGCTGGCCGCACTTTGATTTTCAAACCACCTTCTGATTGACCAACCAAATGCCAGGAAGTTGCAGTCCTTAAGGGCTGCTCATCACGGCTCCAGCGGTGAGGTGACTGCTCTGTCCCTGACCCCTGCCACACGGGACAGCTCTGGGCCATATAATATAAATTTTTTTTTTGACAGGCAGAGTGGACAGTGAGAGAGAGACAGAGAGAAAGGTCTTCCTTTGCCGTTGGTTCACCCTCCAATGGCCGCCACGGCCAGTACGCTGCGGCCAGCGCACTGCACTGATCCGATGGCAGGAGCCAGGTGTTTCTCCTGGTCTCCCATGGGGTGCAGGGCCCAAGAACTTGGGCCATCCTCCACTGCACTCCCTGGCCACAGCAGAGAGCTGGCCTGGAAGAGGGGCAAGCGGGACAGAATCTGGCGCCCCGACCAGGACTAGAACCTGGTGTGCTGGCGCCACAAGGCAGAGGATTAGCCTAGTGAGCTGCGGTGCCGGCGGGCCATATAATATATAGCTTACAGCCTGCCAAGGAGAGACTTAGACTGCACTGTCACACCCGCCAAATGGCTAAAGACACTGACCCCACCAAGTGTTGATGCAAGGCAGAGCAGAGAACCCTCACACTGCAGTGTTGTGGTATAAATTGGTACAAACACTTAAAAAAAAAAAAAAACAGCACTTAGTATCTTGTCAATGTCAAGTATGTCATCTGTGATGCTGGCTTCCCATATGGGCACCAGTTCCTGTCCCAGCTGCTCTACCTCCGATCCAGCTCCCTGCTAATGCGCCTGGGAAGGCAGCAGAAGATGGCCCAAGTGTTTGGGCTCCTGCCACCTATGTAGGAGACCTGGATGAAGGTCCTGGCTCCAGCTTGGCTCAGCACTGGCCATTGTGACCATCTGGGGAGTGAACTAGCAGATGGAAGATCTCTGTCCCATTTTTAAAATATTTAATCTAATCTTTTGGTTTTGGTGTTGTTGTTTGTTAAGGAAGTCATGACACTATTCCCTTTGGGGGTAGTAACTGGCTAGGGGCATGAGGAGGAAATAGAGTTTCCCGGTGTGTGAATCCAGCTCACCAGAGCACTGGCATCCCCTACCCCCAGCCTTGCTTTAATACAAGGAATTACAGGGGCCAGTATTGTGGCACAGAGGGGAAAGCTACTACTTGGGACACCTGTGTCCCATATCAGAGTGCCAATTCGAGTCCTGGCTACTTGGCTTCTGACCCAGTTTTCTGCTAACGTGCCTGGGAAGGCAGTGGAAGATGGCCTACGTATTTGGGACACTGCCACCCACATGGGAGACCTGAATGGAGTTCCTGGCTCCTGGCTTTAGCCTGGCCCAGCTCTGGCTGCTGTGGCCATTTGGGGAGTGAACCAGCTGATGGAAGATGTTTTTCCCTTTCTATTGCTCTGCCTTTCAAATAAATAAATCTTAAAGGAGGGAGGGAGGAAGGGAGGGAGGGAGACAGAGAGGGAAACTATATCAATCTCTTTTCATTTCTTCATTACACTTAATGTAATAAGGTCACTTAAGACGTACTTACTGACTGTCCGTGCCAATGAAATTCACCAGACCTGTAAGAAGCATGGTGGGCACCAAAGTGACACAGTACGAGAAAGACAAAGCGTCTCCGCATGCCCAGGGAAAGTGGCATTATGAGGGGAGGCAGAGTGGCTATGGCAGGCAGACTAAGCGGATTTTCCAGAAAAAGGCTAAAGCTCCAAAGAAGATTGTGCTGAGGCGTGAACGCATGGAGTCTGCCTCCGGATCTAACAGAATGCTGGCTATTAAGAGATGCAAACGTTTCCAACTGGGAGGAGATAAGACAAGGGCTCAAGAGATCCAGTTCGAAGCTTCATCTTCTTTCATTATAGAGACAATAAAGTCGTAATATTCCTGCTTAAAAAATGAATATACTATGTAGAGAATGTCTCCTAATATTAACAATACTGCTCATGGTGTTGAGTCCAGAATCCTTGTAATAATGTCAAGGACTCTTTAAAAAACATATTTAACATCTTTATTATCAAATAATTTATTGGGATTGGTGTTTTACTTAATTTTTGCTCATCTTCACTCATTGAGTTCCTAAATCATTTGGACAAGTCTCAAAATTTTGCAAGTGGAAAGATTTAAAAAGCTTACTATAATTTTCAATTTGTCATTAAATAAACTTACTTTCATATAATTAGACAACTTAAAATTTTCTCTTGGAATTGTTTTTTCTCACAACATATCTCTTCATTCTTATTTTTAAAGATTGAAAGGGCTTCTTATAAAAGATTTATATTTGAAATTCAGAGAGTTTGACATATATTTGAAACTATATTTTCAAATATATTTGAAATAAGAGAGAGAAAATCTTTCATCCACTGGTTCACTCCTCATATGGCTGCAAAAGCTAGGGTTCGGCTAGGCTGAATGAAGCCAGGAGACAGGAACTCCATCCAGGTCTTTTTTTATTTTTATTTTTTATTTTTTTGACAGGCAGAGTTAGACAGTGAGAGAGAGACAGAGAGAAAGGTCTTCCTTTTTTCCGTTGGTTTTTCCCCTAAGTGGCCGCTACGGCCGGCGCATTGTGGCCAGCGTGCTGCGCCCATCCGAAGCCAGGAGCCAGGTGCTTCTCCTGGTCTCCCGTGGGGTGCAGGGCCCAAGCACGTGGGCCATCCTCCACTGCCTTCCCGGGCCACAGCAGAGCGGACTGGAAGAGGAGCAACCGGAACAGAACCCGGCTCCCCGACCGGGACTAGAACCTGGGGAGCTGGTGCCGCAGGCGGAGGATTAGCTAGTGACCACCGGCCCCATCCAGGCCTTACACATGGGTGGGAGGAACTCAAGTTTTGGCCATCAGACACTGCTTCCTAGGCTCATTAGCAAGAAGCTGGGTCAGAAGCCGAGCAGCTGGGACTCAAATTGGCACTCAGATACGGGATGCACCACCACGCTGGTCCAACTTCATTTCTCTTTTGTCCATTCCTTTCCCATACTGTTCCTTAGTTTTGTGTTCACTTTTTAAAAAAGATTGTTTTTATTTATTCTCATCCAACTTGAAAAAGAGAGAGGGCAAGTGAGTATGTGTTTCCATCTGCTTGTTCTCTCCCCAAATGCTCATAACAGCCAGGACTGGGCAAGGCCAAAACTAGGAGCCTACAACTCCATCCAGATCTCCCACGTAGGTGGCAGGGGCCAAAATACTTGGAGCTGTCATCTCCTGCCTCCCAGGGTGCATTAGCAGGAAGCTGGATCAGCAGCAGAGTAGCTGGGAATCAGATCAGCACTCTGATAGGGGTCTTGGCATCTGAAGAGGCAGCTTCACCCACTGTGCCACAACGCTGGCCTGTGTTTCAGCATTTTTGTCATTTCCTTAATTAATCTGGCAGTTCTTAAATATTTAGTCTGAAGACTCCTGACATATTTACTGTATTTAGAACTAAGGAATTTAAATTATATTTATTTTTATTTATGAGCAACACTATGCCCATTATAAATCAGCACATAAAACACACAATGAAAAAATTGATATTTTCCAAACCAAATTTTGAGAAAAGTGGATAACTGGATTTTCTTTATCTTTTTTTGCATTCGATCTGTGGTATTTGCTATTAGAGTAGAAGAAAATCTGGCCAAACTGATAACGTAGTTGGAAAGGGGAGGAGTAACTCAATAGATTCTTCAGGATTGATGGATATTCATGATACTGGATCAGAATTTGACTAGTGGGTGTTTTTTTTTTAAAAGATTGATTTATTTGAAATAAAGAGTTACACAGAGAGAGAAGGAGAGGCAGAGAGAGAGAGAGAGAGAGAGAGTGTGTGTCTTCCATCCGCTGGCTCATTCCCTAGTTGGCTGCAACAGCAGGAGCTGCGCTGATTTGAAGCCAGGAGCCAGGAGCTTTGTCTGGGTCTCCCAAGCAGAACCAGGGGCCCAAGGACTTGGGCCATCTTCCACTGCTTTCCCAGGCCATAGCAGAGAGCAGGATGGGAAGTGGAGCAGCCGGGACTCGAACCGGCACCCTTATGGGATGCCAGCACTTCAGGCGGCGGCTTTACCTGCTAAACCATAGCACCGGCCCCAAGTGGGTGTTTCTTAAAGACTAGTTACAATATAGAATCTAGGTCATATCAATGAACTTTGCATATTCTATCAAAATTATTGATTACATCTTGCACTTTCAATGGATCCTTTTTACCAATGCACGGTTTTGTACACCATGCTTTGGTCATTTGAAAACACTGGCTCACTGAGTTACGCAGATCTTCCAAATGTATTACAAATTTTTTTTAATTAGGGGAAGAGTGTGAATGCAGTTCCCCACTACCACAAATTATGCAGTCGAGTTTCCCACATTTGGGGAAACTGCAGGGGTCAGCACATCTGGAGGGCAATGGCTAAGCCTCGCCCTGGGAAAACCACCTTCATGATCATGGTATCTCCCCTGCCAGGTAAGTATTACACATATCTTAAATGACATTTGCTACCTACATCTCACCTGAACTAATAGGCATTGGGAAATTATCAAGCTCATAGCGGCAAATACCCCTCTGCCAAAATCAGTTAGTTCTTGAAGACTCAAATTTTGTCCTTGGCAGTAAGTTATGTCAATATTCTTTTCCTTGATATGACAGGCTCACTTAATTCATGTTCAAGAAAATGTCTTTTAAATATCAAGTATAAGTAGTTTTGTCAACTGTTCTTTCAAGGAAAAATGATGGTCCATGAAAATGATGGCCAAGTCTGCTCAAGACTTGACAACAGCACACGTGCTTTTCCTGGAGACAAAGATCCTACTTGGGTATGTGGCAGAGCTTTCCGTGGGGGCAGACGTTTGGCCTAGGGCTAAGAGGCCTACATCCACATCACGCTAGCTCCTGCGAGGTAGCAGTGATGGCTCAAGGAAGCTGGGTTCCTGCAACCCATGTGGGAGACCTGGATGGTACTTCCAGCTCCTGGCTTCAGCCTGGTCCAGCCCTGGTTGTTGCAGAAATTTGGGAAGTAATCAATAGTTAGGAGTGTTCTCTAAAATTAAAAAAATATTTTTTTTAATTTATTTGAAAGGCACAGAGGGAGAATGAATGAATGAACAAATTTTCCATCTGCTGGTTCAGTCCCCAAATGGCCAGGCTGAAGCCAAGACCAAGGAACTCCATCTGGGTCTCCTATACGGGTGGCAGGAGCCCAAGTCCTCTGGTCATCACTCACTGCTCCTAAAGGCACACGAGCAGGAAGCTGGCTTGGAAGTAGACTTTCCATTGACTCACACACAGTAAAAATCCACACTATGGGGTCGAGATGTAGAATGAGTGATTGTTACTGCTTCATCAAGGACATTCCTATGGGAAACTAGCTTTCCTCTTTCCAGTAGGTGGTGGTGAAGAATATGATTGGTAGTTTAGTGTCACTGTCCAGATTCCTGCTAAGGTGACGGAAGTCTCACCCACTCCGGCTTTTGCACTGTCAGTGCCAACAGTCACATGGTGACCATGGCAACCCACATCTTAGTGTTAAGAAGGTAACTTTGATCTTGTAGACCTCTACAAAAGGTCTTGGGGACCCCTGAGCACCAGAAAATGATACCCTGTGAACTACTGGGCTAGCCCAGGGACAGCTCAGGATGAGCCTCTTGCTAAGAGCAGAAAAGTATCTTTCTGCCCTGAGCTACAGGCAGGCTTAGTTCAGAGGCTGGGCAGATGCACTCAGAAAGATGAGCACTCTCCACTTAAAGCACACTTCTGTTTATTCTAGCAGTTTTCTGGGTCATATTCCCTGGAGGTCAAACTCAGGCCGTTCCTGAGAAAACTCATTCCCATCTGATGGGGCAGACAGGGCCAGAACAGACTTCCAATGAGGTCAAACTGGACACTGTTTGGGGAAGTCACCAGGGAAAGTCAGCCAGAGAGGGCGTCAGGGGAGACCTTGGCAGGAGATGGCAGAAGTGAGCTAGTTTTCAAAGATAAGCAAAACTTCTTTATACACAGTGAAGGGCGAGGGCACTGTAAATTTTCTTCAAAGATTTGTTGACATATTCAAAAGGCAGAGTGATACACATGGCCACGGAGGAGGGGGGAGACCAGGGGAGAGAAACATCTTCCATCTGTTGGTTCAGTCACCAAATGCCCATAACAGCCAGCGCTGGGCCAGGCAGAAGCAAAAAGCCAGAACTCCACCTGGTCTCCTACAAGGGTGTCGGGGGCCCACAGACTTGGGTCATCTTCTGCTGCTTTCCCAGGTGCATTAACCAGGAGCTAGATCAGAAGTAGAACTACCAGGACTGAAAATGGCACTCCAATATGGGATGCCTGTATTGCAAGCAGTGGTTTAACCCTCTGTGATACAAAGCTGGCCCCTAATCAATGTAAAGAGCTTTATTAATTTCAAAGGGAGAGATACCACCATTATCTCTTGGTCTCTCAACTAAAAATGCCCAAAAAGGCAGAGGCTGGGTGGCTCTGAAAAGCCAGAAAATGGGTACACCTTCTGATTTTCCCACCTGGGTGGCGACTCAATTACTTAAGCCATCATTGCCTGCCTCCCAGAGTCTGCATGAGTGGGAGCTGGAGTCAGAAGCCAGAAGAATTCTAACTCCGGCACACTGATGTGGGACAGGCATCCTAACTGGCAGCTTACCCAGTAGGACAAATGTCCACCCTGGAGAGGTCATTTTATAGTATGTTCACCTTGACTCTAAGAATTAAAAACCCGTGGAGGAAAGAGCAGGAGATGTGTAATTCAGGGTCTGAATTTGGAATCTGTTTGGCAGGTGACAAGCAGCAAATCCATATTTTATCACTATGGAAGAAATTAAAAAAAAAATTCAAGGTCTCAGTCTGAGTGCTTAAGCATTCAGGAATGTCAATGAAGTAAGTCAGATGTCATTATAGTATCTAATTTATTAATTTAGTTACACATGCTTATTTAAAATAACATTATATACAATAATACATTAATACAAAATATTGCTTTTTCCCCATTCTCATATTTCAAATAACAATCTGATTCAAATTCTCTACAAGAATCTTGGATATCAATGTCTTCATGATACCTATAGCCAGTGTCTCGGACGTGCACCTCGTCTCTCGTGTCTAAGGTGTTTGATTGCAGCACTTTGAAGACACACATCTGACACTCTCATTGGAGAGTTTCATGCAAATCACCCCCTTAGGACTGTCATCCCCCCACCCCCAAGTTATAGGCTGATGTCTGTAGTCCTTGCACCAGAACTGCTCACTTAACTGCTTTTGAAATTGCTCTCTGAAAAGCTGGTTTACAAAACTAGACCCTTGTAATGGTGAAGGAGTATCTTCCTGGAATGAGTAAGTTCCTTCCCTCCCTTCTTTCAACCCACTCCCACAGGAGGAATCTCTGACCATTCAGACTTGCCCCATCTGAGGTTGCTGTGGGCTAACACGTGTGAGAAGAAACCAGAGGTAGAGCAGTTGCGGCAGATGACCGAGTTTGGTTACGGGTGGAGTAAAACACCATCCTCAATATTTTCCCATTCTTGAGAAAAGAACAGGTAAAGAACCACAGGCCACAGGTTGCTGGGCCGATGGTCACCATGGCCAGTGCCGCTTCCGGGGGCGGAACAAAGGCATGGAGAAAGGAGTGGTGTATCACAGACTTGGAGAGCAAGCCAGGGGCCGCCTGCAGCCAGATGGCGGAGGACTGGCTCCCAGGTGGTCAAGGGTTTCAGTGAGGAGTCTGAGCAAAACTGTGGTGGCAGCACCGGCCAGGAGCAGGTGCTGGTGGACAACCTGGACACGGAGTCCTGCTCCAGCTGGGGAGGGGGTTAAGAGTGGCCTGGATATGTAGTTAGGACTGTGAAATAGCGGCACCTTGAGGGAGAGGAGACGTGTAGGATAGGCAGAAAGACTGAGATGACCAGGGAGTGTAAGTCATAGGGGATGAGGGTGTCCACCTAAATCCCCCCCGGAAGCTTCCTTACCCTTACAGCGCTCACCCCACTTGTAATTCCTCGCTTCCTAGACCACAGGGAGGGCGGGCAGTCTGTCTGTCCTGGGTATGACTGTGTCCTCAGCACCTAGCATAGTCACATTAACAGGCCATCAGGAAACGCATGCTGGAGAACAAATGGTCAGGAGGGAGATTCGGCAAATGAGAAAGAAAGGAAGAAATGAGGTACCAGGAAAGTCATGGTCAGGATCCTGGAGGGTAACTGGCAGCAAGGAGCTGGGAGGTAAGCTGGAAGGACATGAACGAGGCAGGATTAGTGCAAAACGGTCCATGGGGACTTAGGTGTGATTCCCAACAGTGCAAAGTCTCAGACCTAGGGGACTGTCAGGCTCCCCGTCCCCAGCAAAGGCACCGGGTCTGTGACTGCTGTGTGGTGGCCTCTGCTAAGCTCCACCCCAGTGAGGATGGCCTTGATGGCCTCAGCGCTGGCCAGGTTCTCATGATGAGACAGTGGGGTGGGGCTTGGGTGCTCTCAGCATTGATACACATTTGACTAACAAAGGACTCGTGTTGAGTGAATCATGGGTAATGCGCCTCAAACTATACTTCTATATAGCCAATAAATGGAAACGTTGATTTCCCGATTTGCTGGAAAGACTTTAAGGCAGTGATCCACAAAAGTGTCGACTCCAAAGCAGCATAATCATCTGTCCATCTGTGAAAAATGCAAATTCTCGGGCCCTAACCCAAACCTAGTAAGTCAGAAACTCGGGTTAGGCCCAGCACTCTACGTTTTAAGAAGTCTCTGGGGGATCCTGATGCGGGTGCAAGTTTAAGAACTACTGCTTTAAGGTAACGGATGGAATGTTTTTCATTTTAAAGCCACCAGTTTTCTTAAGCCTTCAGCATCTGCCATACTAGCCTGTGGCGAGTACGAATGAGCTGCAAAACGAGACAAGAGCAAACAACTACTGTCCTCATTTCTAAGGGAAAAACAAGTACTTCCTTTGTAAGGCTGTGATAGTGCCTGGAACGAGCACATACTGGATTACGCTGGCCAGTCCTTACCATCATTTAAGTAGAACTCAGAGAGCCATGGGGGTTGGGGCTGATCCTCTGGCGTCCTCTAAGCCTTACCCTGTTCACAGAGAAGCTCATCCTGACCATCTCAGAGAGCAGGCTTTTTGCTAACCAGGTGCCCAACCCCAGGTTAAGTGCCTACACCTGGTCTGCAGCAAACGAATGGAAGAATACAGCATCTGAGGCCGGCGCCGCGGCTCACTAGGCTAATCCTCCGCCTGTGGCGCTGGCACCCCGGGTTCTGGTCCCGGTCGGGGCGCCAGATTCTGTCCCGGTTGCCCCTCTTCCAGGCCAGCTCTCTGCTATGGCCAGGGAGTGTAGTGGAGGATGGCCCAAGTGCTTGGGCCCTGCACCCCATGGGAGACCAGGAGAAGTACCTGGCTCCCGCCATCGGATCAGTGCAGTGCACCGGCCATTGGAGGGTGAACCAACGGCAAAAGGAAGACCTTTCTCTCTGTCTCTCTCTCTCACTGTCCACTCTGCCTGTAAATAAAATAAAATAAAATAAAATGCTTTAAAAAAAATACAGCATCTGGTCCTCACAGGGCATGGGGCTGAGAGGGTATCGCGGCCTTTTCCCTCCCTAAGCTGTAGCTCTCCTTGGGGTGGTCCAAGGGGAGACCCAGTGATTTCTTTTGAGGAATAAAGGAAGTTAAACCTGGGCTCAAAAAGTCAGCTTGAGTCCAAAGTAACAACATATATTCTAGACGCAACTTCCACCGCCTCCTCAGTAGAAAGCAAGCTCTGTGGGGCTTCCAAGTTTGTTTACTTTGTTCCTGTGCCCTTGCACTGTAAACAGTGCCCAGCTTTGTTATAACAGAGTAAACATTCACTACATCAGTTGTTCTGTAATTAGAAGGAACAAAGGTTGCTGTTGGCCACGGGAAACTAACACCTGGGTGCTTTTGTTGGGCTCTGGGGAGCTGGTGAGGCTGGGGTCCAGACTTAAGAGCTGCCCTTAGTCCGAAGCCCTAAGTCCTGGCGAGGTGCTTCTTCAAGTCAGAGCCTCCTCCACAGGTACGGTATGTGAGATCCTTCCCATGATTCAGGCAGAGGCTGGCTTGGAATCACTCAGGGATGAGACTGAAGAAGGCACCTTTAAGGCAAGAGACTGGAAATCTGAGGCTGGGAGAAACGCCACAGCTGTCACAGCCTTCGTCTCTCATGGACTCCCTGGCAAATCCTGGTTCCCTGGGAGGTGAAGTCAAGTCTGCTCTTCCTAGGCTCCTTGCCTACTGTTCCAGCCTGTGCTTACAAGGGCTACTCAGGGGACACTAAAGGGCTCAGTCCTGCAGTGCCTCATGGGGTGCTAGGAGGTGGTGGATGCGCTATCACCCTTAGGCGAGAGGCCTAAGGATTCCAGGTGAGGTCTGTGGCATCCTAAATGTGCCACAGTAGGCAGTACCAAAGGAACACCTTGCCTGTGTGCCAAACTGGGCAGAAATCCTACATGGTCACGAATGACCCCGAGGCCTGTCCCGGAGGCAGAGCCCCATCCTCCCTGCTCCAAGCCACTCCCGATTCTGCCCACGCAGGGGACGGCTCCCTCAGGGCTCACAATGACCACCTGTAAGGGGATCAGAGGGCAGCTACTACTGCGGCTGCTGATGCTGTCGCCTCACAGGGTTTACTGGTGCCCACTTTCCCTTTGTGCCTCCAGCCAAATGCCAGAGACCTTGCCGCATCCATAGAAGTGGTCAGCATTTACAAACTTTGTAATCATTACCCCCTTCCTCTATGTTAAGCTTGTGTCGGGCACTCATTACCTGGAACACCCTGTGTTTCCAGGTTTAGCAGAGTTGCTGAGAGTGGAGAAGGAAGTCGGGAGACAGGAAGACAACCCCTGTCCTGAGTCCTAGTGGTCACCGCCCCACAGGATGTTGGCACCTACCCTGTCCCTTCCTCACTCCTCACTGTAAGGAAGAGTGAGTGTCTTTCATTTACATTAGATTAGGATTCCGTTTTGAGAAAAAAACACAAGATGATCAGGGAAAGTTTACAAAAGGGAAATGCTCCAGAATTCAGCAGTGCTTTGCAGACATGCTGAGTACACAGGGTCACCAGGAATCAGAGCCATGGTCCTTTTATTACGGCCTCTTGGCTGCATGCAGTAGAAACTCAATTCAGACTGATTCTGAAAAAACTCAAAATTCATTCTAAGCACACCTGAGGGATTAATGGAGTCCAAGTAAGGGTGCAGGGCCACATGCAGTCCTCAGGGTTGCCAAGGCAGCTGCTCTCGCAGGCCTGTCCGCACATGCAGGCTCCTGCCTGGGTAAGTGACCCTCCAAGCCACTACCCCAGAGGGCGACTGCTATCTCTCCTTATCCAAGCGAAACTCCCAAAATAAAGAATTAGGCTCGTTTGGGTCAGAGTTCAACCCTGAGTCAGCTGGTTATGTGGGGACAAGGAGGAAACGGTGGGAGAGCAAAGTCTTCCTCCAGAATCGTGGCCCCTACTCCTGTGCCAGTGTAGGTGGGGGCCAGGAGGGGTTACTGTGAGACAGTCAGGTCCCCAGACAGCACCACTAGAGGTCAGCTGCTGCGTCCATCAGGGTCTTAGCTCTCAACACTTACATAAAACAACAAAAAAGTCTGTAACTTTGTAAACTCAGAGTGACCGTCCCCTCCAGATTCCTACCGAACCAGTTAAAGCGCCAGTACTGTAAAATGCTTACAATTCAGAAAGCTCTACACAATACTAAAACTCACGTAGATAAAGTTACAAAAAGTTGCTCCCTGTTTTATTGCTCTTCACTGGATTTGGTTTGACATTTGCTTTTTACTTTCACCAATCTTACAGAAGTTATTTAGACACAAAGTTACCAGAGGTATCACTTTCTCACTGGCATCTTTTCTTTTTAAACAATTTGTGTTTGATGTCAATGACATGATAAAGGTGAAGCTTATTCCTTGAACCTATAAAAACCCTGCCAGGGAATCATATTCTCCAGATGCCCTGAACAGAGCCTGGGACACAAAGGGTGCTCAATGTCAGGTGAACCCAATTCCAACTTCTGCATCTCACCACAGAGGTGGGTTGGGGGGTGGAGCAGAAAAAAGGTAACGAAACCTCCAACTTGCTCTTCCCTCCACCACAGGCTTACAGCTACTGGGATCTCCCGCACAGAAGCACAAAACGTATACCAAGAAACCATCAGAAATGATCTCACTGAACGCATCAGCTTAAAGAGCCTAGAATCTTCCAGAAATTGTTACTCCACAACATGCAGAGGCAGCCAGAGTTACCCCAAACCAGTTTATTCTATGACCTTTGTATTGCTTTTCCATCATAGATTGAAACAAGGTGAGATAGATGAAAATATTCTTGTTAAAAAGAACAAAATAAGTTAATCACAGCATATATCCTTAATAAAAACCTCAGGTCTATGCCATACAGTGCAAACACAAGGCTAAGTCCAGTAGTGGCTCAAGTTCAGGGGTTTTGTAAAGCAAATGGAATTATTTGGAAGGATTAAGATATTCAACAGAAGAGCCATAAATGCCCTGAAAGCAGAAAGCTGACACGATTTTAAATATAATTCATATATATATTTTTTAAAATCAAACACAATTAAATAGAATATGGTTTACGTACATGAATACTTCGCTTTAGAACAACAACAGGTGGTACACAGTACCAAAAACTTACACACGGCCTTTTCGCCTCTTCTGCTGATGAAACAGGGCGCCTCTATACAATCAACTAATGCAATGGAATAAATTCTTTGTTCATTCAAGACTTTCTCAAGGACAGAAGTGATTGATAGTTATATATTTATATATATATAGTACATATATATATATAGTATTTTTTCTTTTTTGCAAAAGCAGTAACACCTAAGAGAACAAACTTTGCCTTCAAACAATTACGCACATCGAGGAGGCACTGGCACCACAGGGCCGGTGGAGTGTGCTTGCCAACTGGGCAGCCCTGCTGGCGGCTGTGGGGTCCCCACGAAAGAGCTGACTGAGCGCAAGAGCAGTGAGTGAGTCTACTTCTGTCCTGAAGACAGAAAGAAAAAAGGCCGCCAACTGTACACTTCCCAGCTCAGAGCAAAGAACAGGGGAGGCAAACCTAGGCGAGTTCCTCCCTCCCTCCAGCCCAACCTGTCCATCTTACTTAAAAAAAAAAAAAAAAAAAAAATGTACAATCTGGGAATAACCATTTTGTTCAAGACACTACAGAAGGAAAACTGGAGTGATCATTATTCATTCTTTTCACACATATGCTGAAAGGAAAGTTAAGTCACTGGAGCGCAGAATTCAAAGGAGCAAGTCTGGATGCTCACAGTGAACTAGCATCACGCTTTGTTAGCAGCAGAGACAACTGTAAGGACGCTGCAGCTCAGGAGCAATTAAGGTGTGTAAATTGTATACTGCCACCAACGGGAATGATGATGTCACTGAGACCTGACCCATGGCCTGTCAGTTTCCTTCTCAAGTAACGCCTCTGTGAAGGAAGACAGCACAGCTGAGTCCCCTCTCTGTTAGCACCGCACTGCCGCCCCTCCTGGCTCTCGGTGGGCTCACTCCTGTCTGTTTTAGGAGGACTACACACAGCACCTCTGGCACCTGCTCTGTGATGCTGCCAGAGATGGATCAGTGTGACAGCAACCCCAGGCTGATCTGCCTCCCAAGGCATGTGGTCCTTTGTCTATTCCAGGGGCTAAAACTCTCTCATAAATGGGTTATTGCCATGGAAAACTAAGAATTTTCTAGTAATGTAAACAATGCCACTTTGTATCTTTATGACTCTCACTGTGTGAACATCGTGTGCATCAAGTCTACATGTTACTCTGCGTTATGGTAGAAGTCTAGGATTGTCTCCCATTCTTTCTTGGAAACAACAGTGATAGATCAGTGAAAGGAAACATAGTGCTCTGTTTTCACTGGCTGTGTTGAAGATTCCAACCAAAGGAAAAAAGTTTTCTGTTTTCTCAAAAGTAGATTTCCTTTATCTCAGGCTTGAGTCATAGCTGGAAAAAAAAAAAAAAAAGGTAAGGCACATTGCTACAAGTGACCCATTATCATTAGCAGGTGTTACTATATACCACAGCTTATGACAGCTAGAACTGACAACCATCTTTTGAGGTAAAATACAATTATTATCTTCATTTTTTTAAAAAAAGATTTTATTTATTTATTTGAGAGGTATAATTACAGACAGTGAGAGGGAGACAATCTTCCGTCTGTTCGTTCACTCCCCAAATGGCCGCAATGGCCAGAGCTGCACCAATCCGAAGCCAGGAGCCAAGTGCTTCTTTCTGGTCTCCCATGTGGGTGCAGGGGCCCAAGGACTTGGGTCATCTTCCACTGCCTTCCCAGGCCACAGCAGAGAGCTGGGTTGGAAGAGAAGCAGCCGGGACTAGAACCAGCACTCACATGGGAGACCAGCAGCACCACAGGTGGAGGATTAACCTACTGGGCCACAGCTGGGGGGAGGGGGCATTATTTACAAATGAGTAAATGGAAGCTGAAAGAGGTTAAATAACTCACTCTGCATCACGCAACAAAGACCAGCATCCAGACTGTTTCACCATTACATTCTGGCAACAGATTTCGCAATGAAAAATATTCCCACTTATCTAAATATACAGACATTCATAAAAATATTGTTTGTGGAGTGTTTGGCATGGCAATTAAGACGCTGCTGGGGATATCTGCATCCCATTATCAGAGTGCCAGGGTTCAGGTGCTAGCCCCACTTCCAAGTCTAGCTTCCTGCCCTGGGAGGCAGCTGGTTGGAGTTCTAGGTTACGGGCTTGGCCTGGCCCAGACTCAGCTGTTTGGCATTTGAGGAGTCAATCAGTGGACTGAAGACCTGAACTCTCTCTCCATTTTGTACCTTTAAAATAAAATGAAAATAAATATTGCTTGTAACAGGGGAAACCTGAAACAGTCTTAATAATCATAATAATAATAATAATGTCATAACACAGAATATCCCCAAGAACTCTCATCACCAAGGCTCCCCAGACCAAGCTCAAGAGGACTGAAGAGAAAATAAACATCACAGAGGACATGGCCCACTGTTTGTAAAATGAGACTAGGCTCATGAAACAACTCAGGAAGTGCATGAGACAGCTCATGCTGAATGTCCAAGCACACTCTAGAGGCAACGTAGAGTTAACGGTTCCAGGCAGAGAGTCATCAACACAGGCTAGAAAGACTGAGTATTCCTGCAAGGGCCTACAGGCGCTTACAACCTTAAAACCATAGAATGAGAATTAGAAGGGGTCCTTCTGAGGTTTTCTGGTCCAATTTCTCTTACTCACTGAGGAGGAAATGAGGGACTGGAGAAGGAAAGCCATTTGCAGAAGTTGCACACATTGCCGAAAAATGGACCCAGCTAGTTCTGCTGGTTTTAATGCCCGAGGGACAGGCATCACAGACATCCTGACAAATCAGAGAGAAGGCCTGGCAAGCTCAAGAACCAAAATAGAGCAAAACACATCTGCCTATCTCCAAAATGAAAAGCACATGGTAATAAAATCTGAATATGTAACTCAAACGAGAAGTCTGAATTTTAAACATCTGCTTTCCAAAATGGTTTCTAAAGAACATAATCTTATTGTCAAACATTTGATCACCACCATGATTATGGAGAATCACAAAAATAACCACCCTGTGTTTTTTTTTTAAACACCTTTAGCTTGCTCCTTGCTATTTTAGTTTGACTGAGCCAGAAGATATATATAGATAAAAGTATCACCCTTTCACAGAAAAGAGGATAGAGTCTGCAAAAGTGAACAGGGCTTTGGAATGAATCAGCACAATGAAAAGTTACACCACACTGTGATAATGTCAGCTCTTACAGTAAAACGTTGTCTGGAAAGTTGGAAAGCAATGGGTGATGATGAATCCAAACCAAACTAAAGCCCTCAAAAGTACTGCTAGTTCCATGTCATCTGATCATACTTTCCTCCGATTCCTGATTTTTGGTTAACGTAAGTGACAGAGGAGTAGTTTCATGTCTGCATGAAGAACATGAGCAGAAATTCTGTCACATTAAGTCCTCAGGTAACAAAGTAAAAGTGCTGAAGGAACTGAGAATGTCTCATTTGAAGAAAAGACGGAAGGGGGACTAGGTGATTGTCTTCAATTTTCTGAAAGCTATTTGTGTAGTTTCATGGGCAAGATGAGAACTAGTGGCGAATCTACAGAGAAGGCAAGTCTGGATTTCCTAATTTCTGAATCAGAGCTATCTGCCCTCCAGGGAGAACTGGTGGACTGATCACACTCATTCAGTTCATTCCTTCTTACACTGGCACCACGTTTTTCTCTGTAAACACAAACTCACATGAGTGGACAAAAGGGTGGAAGTGGCAACATTCTGGAAGCTGGAAGTGAATGGACAAGTGTTAAATCATGTAGTGGACCCAGATACGCAACCCAACACTGAAGTAGAGGAGCTGAGCAGTAACCTGGTTCACACTGTCAAAAATTGGCGGCAATATACCTCGGTGAGGTGAATGAGGGTGCATGCAAACATGAAGACTTGTCAAAAGCCCAAGGCAGAAGCAGGCAGATCTGACAGTGATGGTTCTGAAGCTCTCATTAGCCATACTGTGTGATTGCTTCTGCCCAAAACTCAACCTCAGCACAAAAATCTGACATCTACCTCTGAGTAGAATAAAACAGTGTCTCTGGCCTAAAATATGCTAGCTATGCCTGCGGATAAGGAAGCTGCACTGAAAATGGGGTGGAGGGGATTAAGGAGGGATTGGCTATAATATATGTGTAATAATACAGAGCCCCTCTAGCTTTGTCCTTTCTTGGCTAATAAGAAACGGGCAGCTTGGCAAGAATCTTCTAGGTAGGAATCTGGTCTCTGGAGAACATACCAGTCCAAGAACTTAACAATTCTGACACCAGATTCCCCAAGGAAATGCCTGGCTAGTTTATGTTTAACTTTATGAGATACTGTCAAACTGTTTTGGAAAGTGGCTCTATCATTTTGCATTCCCAGCAGTAAAATATCACACGTTAAGCTACTCCACAATCTTGTAAACACATGGTACTATAAATTTTATTAATTTTAGCCATTCTTCTATGTTTATGTGAAATTTCAGAATCACTTTAATTTGCATTTCCATAATGACTATCAATGTACATAAGGCTTTGCCATTCATGTGTTTTCTCAGATGTAGAGTCTTTTCATAGCTTTTGGTCATTAAAAAAATCAGATGGTCAGTCTTCCTTAATTTAAGAGTTCTTCACATATTCTGGATGATTTCTATCCTTTAAACTTTACTGAAATTTGTTTTATGGCTGAGAATACAACACATCTTTGTAAATGTTTCATGGGAACATCAAAAGAATGTGCATTCAGGGGCCGGCGCTGTGGCTCACTTGGTTTATCCTCTGCCTGCGGCACCGGCATCCCATATGGGCGCCGGGTTCTAGTCCCAGTTTTTCCTCTTCCAGTCCAGCTCTCTGCTGTGGCCTGGAAAGGCAGTGGAGGATGGACCAAGTGCTTGGGCCCCTACACCCGCATGGGAGACCAGGAGGAGGCAGCTAGCCACTGGCTTCAGATTGGTGTAGCTCTGGCTGTAGCGGCCATTTGGGGGGTGAACCAATCTGTCTCTCTCCCTAACCCTATCTGTCCAACAAAAAAAAAAAAAAAAAAAAAAAAAAAAAAAAAAAGAATGTGCATTCTGCTGTTGCTGTGTCATTCAGGTCTGACTGGTGGACAGGGGTATACCAATTCTTCAAGAGCAATGCCCTTTCTATTACCAAGAGCAGACTGCTGGAATCTATGTTATTACAGATTTCTTTACCTCTCTGTGCAGTTCTATCCATTTCTGCTTCATGTACTTGGAGCATTTTTAAGAAAATACTTATTTATTTGAAAGGCAGAGAGACAGAGACAGACAGACATCAGTTTGCTGAGTCACTGCCCCCAAATGGCCATAACAGTCAGGGCTGGGCTGAGTCAGCCCAAAGCCAGGAGCCAGGAACTCTATCCAGGTCTCCCCCAGGCTGCCTTCTCAGGTGCATTAACAGGAAGCTGATTCAGAAGCAGAGTAGCCAGGACTCGAACCAGCACTGCAACCCTCTGCACCGCAATGCTGTCCCCCTTGAACTTGAACTTCTTAGTAATTGCATACATAATTAGGATTCTTCATCTTTTCTAGATGAAGCTGCACCTCGTAATCCTCCTTATTCTGAATTTTACTCTGATTTGCATTAATGGCCATTGTAGCTTGGTTCTGACAGCATCTGTATGCTTATCTTTTTCATTCTTTTGCCTTTTTACTTTTTCTGCTTTATTTTCCAATCCTACAATCTAGTTTTTAACTAGACTACTTAGACCATTTACATCTATTATAATTATTAATATAATGATTAATAATCATTGAGGACAATATTAATAATTAATATAATTATTAAATATATAAATTATAATATAATTAATAATATTAATAATTAATATAATTATTAATATCATTCGGTTTAAATCTACTTTGCTATTTGTCCTACTGGTTCTTTCTTCTTTCATTTCTTTTTGTTTTCTTTAAAGACTTATTTATTTGAAATGCACAGCAACAGAGAGCAAAAGATCTTCTATCCACTGGTTTACTCCCCAAATGTCCCCAACAGCTGAGGTTGGGTCAGGCTAAAGCCAGGAGCCAGGAACTCAGTCTGTGTCACCCACATGGGGGCAGGAACCAAACTACTTGTGCTGTGTCACCTGCTTTCTCCCAGGGTATGCACTAACACAGAGCTGGAGCTGGGAGACAGAACTCAAACCCAGGCACTCCATTATGAAGTACAGGTATCTCAAGTGGCATCTAATTGCTATACCACATGCCTGTCCCTCTAGGTTGAAGTGCTTTCCTCTGGGGCTAACTCAGCCCCAGTAGTAAGGTGTAACCTTTGTGTGGACACTACCCAGAGTTCTGTGTATACCATTCTGACCAGGAGGGACAAGTACTACTCATAGTTCTTTCTTCATGATTTCTGGTGGTTCTTTCCCTGAAGATGTGCATTTTCAATCCACAGATATGTATTCAGCCAACAGCCTCTCTGAATCTCTGCAACTCCCTCTTGTCCCCTGTTCTATAATTTCTAGACACTTCAGGGTCTCTGGATTTTTATTTGACTCCTCAAATTCAACAAGACTACTGGACTCTGTCCTCTCTCTGCCCTTCCTAGGCTGCTTCTGGTGGTGAAACAAGATTACTTCAATGTTACTCTTCAGCCCTATACTCCCATTGTCTAATATCTGGAAACAGTTTTCTCACTTAGTTTATCAATTTTCTACTTGTTTATAATGAAAAGGCAATTCCCACAGCAATCCAGAGGTGCATACAGAAGTCCCCTATGTCCTCTTAATCTTTATATACCCAGAATATAATTTACTAAAGCTAGGTCAGAACACAAGTCATCCTTACCTTTGTAGATTTCTCTAGTGGTTGATCATACTGTGCCTGCTGCATGACGTCACTGACTATCATTTTAGCAATCTTCCAAGCCAGCTCTTCTTGGGCCTAAAGGAAGTAATTCAAACTGTTGATAATGGTTACTCATTAGAAGAATCAAGATGCAAATAATCAGTGCTTTAAACACAACTGTATATGCATATAATTTCTATTTATCTGGATAAGAAGTACATTCCCATGTATGAAAGAAATCTGGAATATGCTCTGGCTATGATACAGGAGTATGCACACGCCACTCGCTGGCTTCTAGGATCAATCAACAGGCATCAAGAACCATGACCACTTTCATGTTAGATGGTCAAAATAACACTCTTTCCTTTTTCTGCTGCCATCTCTCATGTACAAAACTATTCGAAAAGCAAGCCTCCACTCTTAAACAGTCAAACTGAGTGCAGAAATACAGAAGCTTTTTGCACTGACTACTGATGCCCGCTGGTCGATGAAAACTTGAATGCATGGATATCCTTCAGTGACCATGGTCTGTGGGCTGAAGATCACTTCTAGCTTCAGGCAATTGTGAAATGCGAAGAAGCCCTCCTTACCCTTTCTTGTTACTTCTTGGATAAGGGAATACAGATGGGCCATGTTGCTAAAGTATGGGAACTAAAGAAAGAAAACCTCAAACTCTTCTTGGACACAAGTGGTACTCACAAACAGGAATCTTCACACTAAAGTTGCATTTACCTCATCGGTATTTCCTTGCACCCATTTCTTCATAGCTTGTGAGAACATGGATCCTAATAGACAAAGCCAAAATTGAATGTAGATTTCATGCACAATTTAGATTTCATCCATAAATTTACATTGAAAAATACTGTTCTTTTAAAAGCTGCTCCCTTCTGGACATGGATATTCTTTAAGGAATATTATCATCAATAATCACCAGCTATACTGTTTTCATAGCAAATATTTAACTTGCAAATATCATGGCTTGAAATACATTTTAAAAGTTGTTCAGAATTCTGGATTTTTCTTCTCCTTTCTTCACTTAGTGAAATAAACTATATCTGTTGTTAAATACACAGCAAACATGAAAAACAAAACAAAATCATAGGGGTCAGTGCTGTAGTGTAGCAGGTAAAGCGGCTGCCTGTAGTGCCGGCATCCCATATGGGCGCCATTTCTAGTCCCAGCTGCTCCTCTTCCAATCCAGCTCTGTGCTATGGCCTGGGAAAGCAGCAGAAGATGACCCAAGTCCTTGGGCCCCTGCACTTGTGTGGGAGACCCAGAGGAAGCTCCTGGCTTCAGATCAGCGCAGCTCTGGCTGTTGGAGCCATCTGGGGAGTCAACTAGCAGATGGAAGATCTTTCTCTCTCTGCCGCTGCCTCTCTGTAACTCTGCCTTTAAAATAAATAAATCTTAAAAACAAATTAAAAAAAAAAAAAACAACCCATAACCAAGATATTGCTCTTGGGTAAAAACTAGCAATAGATGAGGAGACATTGGTCCACTTCTTGTATTTTCAAACTTTCCAGACCAGCTCCTCACAGTACAGACTGTGCTGCTATATGCTGGCTGTCTTGTCTGCATAAATCAGGTGAGTGAGAGCAGAATTTCAAACAGCAGGCTCTATCCAAGCTACAGCACACCTCAACTTCTAGGACACACAAACATATATCTGCACACAGATGCTGAAGAATTATCAAGGAAGTAGCCTAGCCTCTATTTCTATACATGAAATATATAGTTTAAACTTTTATTCAATAGTTTAAACATTAACTTCCCAACTGTACCTTAAACTACGTGAGTTACTGTCAGATTATTTCTTTAGGCAAACTTCTAATTCAGTAAATGGGATACATAGCCTTTATGAAAAACATCAAGCCTGAATCCTTTTCTCTCAACAATTTTAATTAATTTAAGTATGAGCACTAGCTTAGTCAAAGTTTACAGTCAGGCAGAGGCAACAGGGCCATAGCACTGAAAGCTGTGTCCGAGGTCTACCCCACTGCTGGTCGGTCTCATCTGCAGCACCGTGCTGCTGGCGCTCTTGCCTCTCCCCCTCTACCTGCACCTCTGACTCACCCTCTGCATTCACTCTGTAACAGGGCACTTCTTTAGAGTTCTACTACTAGCATTCTTCACTTCTCTGCTGGGGCTTCAATTTTCTTCAATATACAAATAACCCAGAAACTCCCTTTGGGCATCAAATTCATACTTTCAAGTTGTCCAAAGGCATGTTAAATTTAACAAGTTCCAAACTGAGCTCACCACCTATTCTTTTTTCTACATCCTCTGTTTCAGTTAAGACCATAATTTTCACCTGGGTTTAAAAAAAAAAAAAAAAAAAAAAAACACGCTTCTGTCCTTATTTACTCATTCACATATGAATCTGTCACCTAGTTTCCCCTTGGACTACAATCTCTTGAATTCAATCTTGGAAATCTCTTAAGTCAGACTTTCCCTCTAAATTTTGTTATCACTAACTCCAAAACCTCTTCTTCATTACTACTAATCCTGTTGTCTAAGAGTCTCCCTCACTCTGTCTCTTCTCAACTCTGCTTAGAAACCGCTGATGACTACATGTGGAGCCCATGCTCCTAAACACCACAGTCCAGGGTTTTCCTGACACAAGTACTGCTTTCTCCCTCATCACTCCAACTAGACACGAGGGGAATTCCACTCAGGGACACAGGCTCACAACATTCTTCATAATTCCTTCTTGCCACACTCTCCTCTAGATGCTTTTAATGTCACTTTGTAAATTACCTTGATTACATGAAACTTCTAAGATACACCCTTCTAAAAACTCAGTCTTGGGGCCGGTACTGTGGCATAGCAGGTAAAGCAGTTGCCTGCAGTGCTGGCAACCCATATGAGTGCTGGTTTGAGCCCTGGCTGTTGTTCCACTTCTGACCCAGCTCTCTGCTGTGGCCTGGGAAAGCTGTAGAAGATGGCCCAAGTCTTTGGGCCCCTGCACCCGCGTGGGAGACCCAGAAGAAGCTCCTGGCTCCTGATGGGCCCAGCTCTGGCTGTTGTGGTCAATTGGGGAGTGAACCAGTGGATGGAAGACCTTTCTCTCTCTCTCTCTCTCTCTGCCTCTCCTTCTGTATGTAACTCTTTCAAATAAATAATAAATAATTTTTTTAAAAAAGAAGAAAAACGCAGTCTGATTTCCTTTGTGCCCTATTACTAGGTTTCCAAAACCCAAATTAAAACCATTGAGATGGAAAGTCTTTCCAACTGTCCTCAGCAAGGATGAACAGAAATGTAGAGGAAGGGGACCTGAGGCTTAGAACTGTTGTCAAGATAATACTATGAACCAAATAATACTCTGTATCTGCTATTAAGCTGCTGTTTGACTCCTAACAAACCACAATCTTCCTACTCCTCAATTTCACCACTTGTAAAATGAGGAGCTTGTCTTCACAGAGGTATCGTCTAAGAATTACATGAGGGGCCAGCACCGTGGCTCACTTGGTTAATCCTCCGCCTGCGGCGCTGGCATCCCATATGGGCACCAGGTTCTAGTCCCAGTTTCTCCTCTTCCAGTCCAGCTCCCTGCTGTGGCCCGGGAAGGCAGTGGAGGATGGCCCAAGTGCTTGGGCCCTGCACCCACATGGGAGACCAGAAAGAAGCACTTGGCTCCTGGCTTCGGATTGGCGCAGTGCCAGCCATGGCGGCCATTTGGGGAGTGAATCAATGGAATGAAGACCTTTCTCTCTGCCTCTCTCTCACTGTCTAACTCTGTCAAATAAATAAAAATAATAAAAAAAAATTAATTACATGAGCTGGAAAATGCTAAGAAATACCAATTAGGGTCTGAGAAGGATAAAGGGACTCTATGTAGATAAGAAAACTTATTATCTATACCAGTATGCAAAGGGCAACCAAGTTTTAAAATGACCTTTTTCTTAAATAATAGATACGGCCCATAATCTCACCACCCAAATAATCATGAAATTTTAAATTATTTAGTTCAATCTACAAATATTCAATGAGTGCCTACCATATGCCAGGCATAATCTTACAAACAAAGGGTATAATACCAAATAAGAGAAAAAATCCGTGCTCCCTCATAGAGGTAATAGTTTAGTCATCAAATAGACCAAAGGCAAGTCCATACAACTAGCAGGCTGACTGCAGACAATGAGGAAGACACAGAAGTGGCACTTTGTGGTACAGGTGATTTCAGACCATGTGGCTAGGAAGGCCTCCGTGAAGAGGTTAATACTGAGATGAGAAGGAGCCAGTCATCATGTACAAGCCAGGGCAGAGGACTGAAAGGGAAGAAACCTCAAAAAAAGAATAAAGGATAGTTCAATTAGAGCTTAGTTCACAAAAGGGAGAGTGCTTCAGGGTAACGTTACACTTGTAGAGGCAGCAGGAACATTTGCAGGTCACAGCAGAGAGGTTAGATTTTATTTCAAGTGCAACAGGAAGCCATGCTGTGGTGGGGATGATAATTAAGCAGTGAAGTCTGCATAAGGTAAGAAAATTCAAAAATTGGAAAAGGGTATAACAAAAAATGTAAATTACTCTTCCACAATCACTGTTAAGTATTCTGTGTATCCATTCAGGGAATATTTTAACATGCAAGTATACACCCATTAACAGACAGACTTAAAAACACCACATACATTACCTATGACATGCTCTATCCAAGAATGTAGAGCTTGAATTATCAAGACTCCAGATATAAATTCTAGTTTAGAAGAACTGGGCTCAAGGGGAGGGAAGAATAAGCTAAATAACACAACCAGGAAAATCCACATTGAGCATTCTGTAAGAAAACTAGCCCAGTGTGCTTAATAGATCAGGGTTATGAAGAAGGAACCAGGCTAGAGTGAAACCCATTCCCTCTTTACCCTCTAGTTTACAACCCTGGCATCTAAGCAGAGTGTTCAAGACACAGAAATCTTTCCAAAGTGTCTGGAGTGAATGAATGCAATCTCTTGGCTCCTTCATTACCAAAAAATAGTTGACTTAAGGGATACCTGGACAATTACAGGACATACCAGGATAAATGTATGTGTTTAAGCAAATTGCAGAAATTCCTATTCACTACTTTATGTAGGTGTGCCTCAAATTAACAATGTAAGTAGCTTGATGGATGAACTTCCTGGCAGAGAAAATAACCCTGTGACCTCTTCCTTGAAATGTAATCCAAGTGTGACTGCTATTCCCCCACCAGCCTAGCCCTCGCTCACCATCATGCCTTATTCAGACTATGACTTAGACTACATGCCAAGAAGGTTCTGTTTCCCTGCTTCTCAAACACCACTCTGTACTTTCCAAAAGCTGCTACAGCAATCTCTTTAAAACATCACATCACTTCCCTATTCCAACTTCCACTATGTCCTCAACGCTTTCAAGTCCTTGCCGTAGGCTCTGCAAACCCTCCCAGCTCTCCCACCTTCTCCCACTCATCCTGTTGGTCACTTCACTCCAGCCATGCTGCCCATGCCCAGTCATCTGCTCTGGTTGCTGGTTTCTAATCTTTGCCCTCTGCCAAAAACACTCTTCTTCCAGATACTACCAGGACTTATTTCCCTGTTGTGCTCAGGTCTTTCCTCAATATGCTGCCTCCTCAGTAAGGTTTTCCTGACAACCATCTCTAAAGAGTAGCCCCCATCACCTTCCTAGTGTCTTATCCTGCCTTTTATGTTTATACAGAAATACAGAAGCACAGGTAACATGCAGTAATTCATTTCTTTAACTATCTACTCTCTCTTCCACTACTATGTAAGTTCTAGGGTAATAGGAAATTTGTTTTCTTCCTGGTGCCTGGAACAAGGGATACATTTAGTAGGCACTCAATTACGCTTTAGAATGAGTAATATGAAGAGACAGTGAACAGAATGAACAGAGATTCAGTAGCGTGGGGAAAAGTTTGTTTTTAAATCCTTACTCATAACACTTTAATTAATATGAAACAAGAACAAGCTGCATATATTCAACATCTATATACATGAAGCAGCAGTACTTCTTTATGAGCTGTCAGAGGTATACGACCAACTTCAAAAAAAAAACCAAAAAACAAACAGCTCAGAGATTTTCTGTTAATACTGGAGACTTTGGGGCTGGCACTTTGGTATAGTATGCTAAGCCTCTGCCTGTGGCGCCAGTATCCCTTATGAGTGCCAGTTTCTGTCCTGGATGCTCCTTTTCTGATCCAGCTCTGCTTATGGCCTGGGAAAGCAGTGGAAGATGGCCCAAGTGCTTGGGCCCCTGCACCCATGTGGGAGACCCTGAAGAAGCTCCTGGCTCCTGGCTTCGGCCACTGTGGCCATTTGGGGCATGAATCAGCGGATAGAAGACCTTTCTCTTTGCTTCCGTGCCTTTCAAATAAATTTTTTTTTTTTTTTTTTTTTTTAAAGAAGATGGCTCAAGTACTTGGGCCCCCTGCCACCCATATGGGAGACTCAGATGGAGTTCTTGGCTCCTGGCTTTGGTCTGGCTTAACTCTAGCTATTGAGGTCATTTGGGGAGTGAACAACAGATGAAGATCTTTCTATCATTCTTTCAAATAAATAAAAAAAAATCTTAAAAGGAAAAAAGCTACCTAATGACATTAATTTGTCCATTCTGGCCAACATCTCACTGGGATCATCCAACACTTCCCCTGTTCCAAGGCCACCACTGATTGCTTCCCAGAGTTCATCTTACACCCAATCCAAGACACAAAACTACTAAACTCTAAGTTTCCTGGTAACAGAATTCCTATCTTCTTCCTCTTAAGACTTATTTTATTGATTTTAATGGCATAGTTAGAGAGAGAGAGGGAGAGACATAGAGAGATCTTTCATCTGCTGGTTCACTACCCAAATGGCTGCAACAGCCAGGGCTGGGCCAGACAGAAGCCAGGAGCTTCATCCAGGTCTCCCGTGTGGGCAGGAGCCCAAACACTTGGGCCATCTTCTGCTGCTTTCCCAGGTGATTAGCAGGGAGCTAGATCAGAAGCGGAGCAGGCAGGACTCAAACCAGTGCCTATACAGGATGCCAGCATCACACAGGGCAGCTTTACCAGCTATGACACAATGACAGCTTCAATTCCTATCTTCTAACCTGCCCAGTGAAAACCAGTACATACAGAGGAACAGTAACTCAAAAACTATTTCCAGAATGAACTTTCCTGATCCAGTTTTTACAACATTCTACCCATATGAGACTTTTTTGTCAAAATAGGAAATATACTAATTATCTGAATAAATAAGGTCAACTATGTAATAGACACACTTTGGTCTAAGTTGTTTCCATAATTGTTGCATGTTTTGGTTTACTCTGATAGTCACTGAAACAAAGTGGTACAATTCATTACCCAACTATTGCTGCTTTAAAAAAATAAAAATAAAAAAGACAAATCTAACAGATAGTATTTTAATGGATCTATCTTTATCTTCCCAAACTTCCTAGGTAAACCAACAGTTTGTAAGCTGAAATCAGTCACAAAGAATACACCTGTCTAAAAAGGATTTCTGCATCTAATGTCTAGTCTTCTCCAAGACCCTTTTCTGCCGATTAAACCAAATAAGAATCTGAACTCCAACAAAGTAATACTTTCCACATATATTTCAAAACATCTTTCTGAGATTTTGAGGAAATTTAATATAATAAAGGGTCTCAAAATAAACTTCAAGTTGACCCTGAGCTTGTGTATTTTGCCATTAAATAAAAAGGCAACAGTATTTTTCATACTGATGTGCCTCTGTATTGGTAAGGCAGGCTCAGTAACTTGATTCGGAGGAACAGATTTTAGAGAGACATGATAACACATCCTATACTTACTTGTGCCTACAAAGGTGAAGGTTGCTGATTTTATCACTAATTAAAACTTACAGTGTCCTTCACTTAAAAAAAAATCAATAAGTAATGTAAGTAAAGGCTTAATATGGAGTATGAAAACATCACAAACCTTTTGATTTCTTCACATCAGGTTCAGGCTCAGATTCTCGGATGAACTGTCCCAAGTCACTAACTCTTCCAAATGTCATCTTCCTAACACGAAGAAAAGAATATAATTTCTAGCAACTAGTTTTAAAGTTAGAAGAAAAGTATCAATTTGAAGCATGTCATCTAACCTAAAAAACCAGAAACACATTTATGCTATTTCATGTTATTCAAAGTGGGACTTATTTGAAACAACTTTGTTCCACAGAAAGAAAAACAATCTTTGACTCAATTCCATCTAAAATCCCAATAAGGTTTATGAAACATGACACATTAATTAGTAATTCACAATTCTGAAACTCTCAGAAGAGAAATGGCAAAACAATAGCCAAGATAATCGTGTAAAAGAAGAAACAAAAAAAGTCTTACTCTAACACCGTTAAAATATATTACAAAGTTACAGGGATATAAAGCAGTAAAAAGGCAAAGATTGCAGTGAAAGGTCTTTTTTTTTTAAAGATTTATTTATTTATTTGAAAGTCAGAGCTGCACAGAAAGAGAAGGAGAGGCAGAGAGAGAGGTCTTCCATCTGCTGGTTCACTCCCCAAATGGCCGCAATGGCCTGAGCTGAGCTGATTCAAAGCCAGGAGCCAGGAACTTCTTCCGAGTCTCCCATGTGGATGCAGGGGCCCAAGTACTTGGGCCATCTTGTACTGCTTTCCCAGGCCACAGCAGAGAGCTGGATTGGAAGTAGAGCAGCTGGGATATGAATCAGAGCCCATAGGGGATGCCGGCACTGCAGGTGGCTGCTTTACCCCCTGTGCCACAGTGCCAGCTCCTGAAAGGTCTTACTTTTAAAATTACCAACCAATGATAAGATATCCAAAACCACAGAATTCTAACAAGTCACTAATTAAATCACCCAACCAAAAAATACAAAAAGATGAAAAGTCATAGAAGAAAAAAACCTAAATAATCAACTAACTTAGCAAAAGGAGCTCAACCTCACTAGCAACAATGAAAGAAGCTGTCATTTGCGGCGGTGCCAGGAGCTCCAGTTCAAGTCCCAGCTATTCCACTTCTGATTCAACTCCCTACTAGTGCGCCTGGACAGGCAGCGGGAGAGGACCCAAGTACTTGTAACTTCGACATCCACTAGTGATGGAGCTCCTGGCTTTTGTCTGGCCCAGATCAGGCTGTTGGGACGATCTCGGGGGTGAGCCAGTGGACAGATTTCTCTGTCTCTCCCTCTTTGTACGTCTGCCTTTCAAATGAGTGATCTTTGTTAACAAGAGAAGCAATTCATTTTCACTTGCTTACTTTTCAGTGCTTTAAAATTCTTGAAGTGCACAGTATCACACGGATACCGTGTTCAATGGCCTTCCCAGGAAGGCTGCTTTGGAATTTGGCATGAACCACACTACTGTTTCCATGAGCACAAGTTACTTTTCCCATATTACTCTGGTTTTGTTAGGTTTGATGCCAGGTCATTGTGTTGTTCTTTGTACACATAAGTGTGTCTTGCCTAAGCAGAATTCAGTTTCATCTGGAGCATAAATACCTTCAATTTTAAGCAGTGCTGCTGTGTGCTCCCTCTGGTTCTACAGTCCTCACTTACAGCCAGCAAGAATGGCCTTGTATCACAGACACAGCAGGCCTCCACAGGCTCCAAGATGGCGGAAGGAGGACATAAATCTTTTTTTAGAGGACAGCATCTCATCATACTGCCTGAGTTTGATTTCTGGCTCTGGCTCCTGATTCCAGCTTCTTGCTAATGCAGACCCAAAGAGGCAGCAGTGACGGTTCAAGTAACTGGGTCTTTGTCATCCACACTGGAGACCTGGATTGAGCTTTCGGCTCTCTGCTTGCCTAGCCCAGACTTTGCTGTTGTGGGCATTTAGGGAGTGAAACAGCAGATGGGAGCTGCCTGTCTACCTCAAAACAAAAACAAAAAAACAAAACAAAAATCAAAACACACACACACACACACACGCATACATGGGGCGGGGGGTGGAGAGGGAGGGCAAACAAAAACACACCATAACAACCATCGCTCTATGGAGGACGGGGAAGAAACAAGCACTGATGTGCAATCAAAGGCGACACTGGAGGTAGGTGTTTGGCGCAGAGGTCACACCACTGCTTAGAATGTTAGAATGTCCACATCTATCAGAGAGTCTGGATTTGACTCTAGGTGCTGCTCTCCATTCCAGCTTCCTAACATACACTCTAGGAAGCAGCAGTGATGTCTCAAGTACTTGGGCCTCTGCCATCAAAATGTGAGAACCCAATTGAGTTTCTGGCACCTGGTTTCAGCCTGGCCCACTGCTTGCTGTTGAGGGCAACTGGGGAGTGATCCAGCGAATGGGATGGAAGATACAAATAAATACAAAAATTTTTAAAGGGGGACATTAAATTATCTATACATATTTTAACAAGAATAACATATTTGCAATTAAAAGAAATAAAACAAGTTTTGTGAAATTTATACATTATTTTATTTCAGGCAAAGTGGATCTTATTTTTGAGAAAGATTTCCTAAAGAATCTTTATTTCTTTTATGAGTGCCAATATCTCAACTAACACAAATTTATTTGCCTTGAGAAAGACTTCAAGAAAATCCTAAAGATGTGGAACTAAAAAAAAAATTGAAAACCATACTTAAAGAAATATCTTTATTTCTCTTTTCTGACTCATATTTTTTTAAAAAATTTGTTTACATAAGCAGAAAACCTAGAGAAGTAATATCTTTGATAGTCTTTCTTATGTAAGGTTTTGAATAAATGAATCATTCCTTAGGAATAAATATTATCTTTTGGAATAAATAATTTGTTTGGGCTACTGTTCACCATTTTAAGAGTATGAGGAAGATTAAAGATTAATCCAGAGCTGACTTACTGAAGTGTACCTGCCAGAGACAATGAGGCTAAACTTCCTTTTATTTTCTTCAAAATACTTTCCAGACTCCTTATCTCTTAATTACTCACAGGTACTTTCTGAAGAATGCAATTGAGCAGACTGAAATCCCTTTTTCATGATACTGCTAGGACTGGGGTAGGGTATAGAATAGTGCCAAGAAAATCTGGGCCGGCGCCGTGGCTCACTTGGTTAATCCTCTGCCTGCGGCACCAGCATCCCATATGGGCACTGGGTTCTAGTCCCGGTTGCTCCTCTTCCAGTCCAGCTCTCTGCTGTGGCCCGGGAAGGCAGCGGAGGATGGCCCATGTGCTTGGGCCCCTGCACCTGCATGGGAGACCAGGAGGAGGCACCTGGCTCCTGGCTTTGGATCGGCATAGCTCCAGCCGTAGCGGCCATTTGGAGGGTGAACCAACGGAACAAAGACCTTTCTCTCTCTCTCACTAACTCTGTCAAATAAATTAAAAAACAAACAAAAAACAAAAAAAAACACCTCTTCACACAGGCTTCACGTTAATCAACTCACTTTTGGGAAAGAGGAGGTGGTTTTGTGCTTTGATCTGTGGTAAATTTTACTAGGTGGCATATTCTATGTATCACTGTCTTTTTGTTACAGGATTAAAGGAACAACCTAGTTAATTCTTAAATATGAAAGAATCTTTTATTCCATTGTCCAAGCCTGAAATTATGCAGTCCACAATAAATGATGTTACCACTCTTTTATTTTTATTTTTATTTTGAAGACTGAAACGAAAATAGCTTAAGATGTGAAATCAAATTAAATGTCCAAGAAACAACCTAAAATATACTATATAAACAAGACACTCAAAAATTGTACATCGTGGTGGACTAATGACGGTAATGATACCTATGGAGTGCTTATTAGGTATCAGAGAATATTTTAAATATTAAAATATCTAAGTATTATCTAATTTAATCCATTAATAGTATTCTTGTTTTATAGATGGAAGAAGTGACAGCCATGAGGAAATGCAGAAGTCACTCTAGAGACTTTATTCCCAACCACCACATACACTACAGTGTATATGGAAGTGCTAAGCAAAAAATTAGTAACAAAAATTAGCATTTAATTAAAATTTTTAAAAGATGAAAAATTCTTTAGACTTGTAAAAATCCAAGACATGAGCTAAGCTTACCCTGCGTATGTCCGCTGATACAAAGACTCTGGATCCAGACTTGCAGCATCCACAATTATTGCTTCATCAAAATTTTTCAGGATTTTAATACTGGCTTTTTTCACACTGGACTACAAGAGAAATTATAAAATTAACAGATTGTTAATGAGGAAATAAAACAGTGCTGTGTTTGTTCTTTAGAGTTTGAAGCACACAAATTTTCCCTTAACCCCATCATTACTGAGATGTTTAATGGCAATAATTCTGAAATTATAACAATAATTCTCAAATTTTAACCACCAGAGGAAAGCACAGTATTAAACTGTATAAAATAAGCATTAGCATGCCAAATATGTCCATTTCCTTAATGACCTATGTCCCAACAAATGTGCTGTTCTCCCAGATATCTTCCCCCAGTGTGCAAGTACTCAGGGGTATATATCCTGGTTAATAAATGTAAAGCCCAATTTTGCAGAGTAAACATGAATATTTTTGATTCTCAGTGAGGCAAAAAAGAAGCTAAATAACTCCTTCCAAAATGACTAGCTGAGTACAGCATGTTCCCCTCCAGCATTCTACCTCCTACTCCTCACCCCCACAAAAAGGCAAGTCAGAATTGGAATTTTCATGAAATACAGAGCTATGGGCTGACCCAGAAATTCCACTTCTAGAAATTCGATTATAGATAGTATCACCACTAATGCAAAAATGACATATAAGATTATTCATTGCAGCATTATTTGAAATAGCAAAAGAGGAATAAGCTTAACATGTATAACTAAGGCACAGCTTAAATAAACAATATAACTAAACACAGATTATAGTACACTCTACGGCGAAAGGGGCTCTCTTTATCTGCTAAAAAGGGACATTCTCCAAGACACATAGTCAAATCAAAAAGAAAGGCACTAGAAAAAAGCAAAGGGAATACTTCCCAGATAACTCTATTGGGCCATTGCTACTCAGATACCCAAACCAGAAATTGCAAGAAAACTACAGACCACAATCTCTTAGTGAGTGTAAGTACAAGTACTATCTTATGATTATACAACAGCTTCAACAAAATACTAGTAAAGTGAATGCACACATCCTGAGATCAACCCAAGAATGCAAGGTTGGTTTAACATTTAAAAATCAATTAATACAATACATATTAATAACTGTAACCTATAAGATCATTTTGATTGACACAGAAAGAACATCTGACCAAACCCAACATCTTTCGTGAGAAAAAAAAAAAAAGTTCATTTACAAAAACACAAACCTAGCATCATACTGAATGGTAAAACACTGAAAGCTCACCCTGTGAGGTAAGGAACAAAAAGACAAAGATACCTACTTAAGCCACTTATAGTCAACATCATACTAGAAGTTTGAGCCAGAACAATCAATCAAGAAAATAAATACAAGGCATCCGAAGTAGACAGGAAGAAAATTATCACTATTTGCAGATGTGAGGAGTTCATATAGAAAATCCTAAAGAATTCACAAGAAAACTATTAGAGCTAACAAATCAAACAACAAAGTTGAGGGTACAAAATCAACAAACAAAAATCACTCCGTTTCTATGCACTATCAATGAATACACTGAAAGTGAAAATAAACAAATTTTATCAATACACACATCAGAAACATCAGATATAAACATCTCAATAAAAACATTAGAAATTAAACACAGATGGGCAGGCATTTGATCTAGCAGTTATGATACTGGCTGGGACGTTCATATCCCATATTGACTCCCTGGGTTCAAGTCTCTGCTCCACTCCCAATTCCAGTTTCCTGCTAATGCACATCTTGAGAGGCTCAAGTAGTTGGGTCCCTGCCACCCATGTGGGAGACCTAGACTGAGTTTTTGGCTCTGGCTTTTGCCTGGCCCAATCCTGGCCTTTGTGAGCATTTGGGGAGTGACCCAGCCAGCTGATGGGAGCTCTGCCTGCCCATGTCTGTCTTCCTAACAACTGCTATCTCTCTCACATAATTTTAATTTTTTTAAATTTAGGATTGACTGACCTAAGAAAATTCAAGACTTACATGACAAAAATTATAAATATTGCTGAACAAAATTAAGGACAGAAAGAAAAACTTATACTGCATTCATGGTCTAGAAAACTTAACATCTAAGATGACAAAACTCACAAAGGCAATTCAGAGTCAATGCAATAATGCAATCCTGATCAAAATGTTCAAAAAGTTCATGTGGAATTGTAAGGAACCAAGAATAGCCAAAATAATATTGGAAATGAAAAGAACAAATCAGAGGACAAACACTTTCTGATTTCAAAACTTAAAGGCAAAGCTTAATAATTAGAACAATGTGGTACCGGTGTAGGGAAGGACACACAGATCAATGGAATAGTCCAGAAATAAACCCATACATCTACAGTCAATGATTTTCAGCAAGGATGGCAACACCATTCAATGGTAAAAAAAAAAAACAAAAAAAAAAAACAAAAAAAAAAACAAAAAAAAAACACCGTTTTTCTAGTAAATGGTGATGAAACATCTGTTTATTCAGATGAAGAATGAAGTTGGATCCCTATCTTATACAATATGCAAAACCAACTCAAAATGGGCCAAAGACCTAAAACTCTTCAAGTAAATATAGAAATTTGTAAATCTTCATTATCCTAGGTTTGGTAATGACTCTTAAGACAAGACACCAAAAGTAGCTGCAAAAACAGTAAAATAGACAAACTAGATTTCATTGAAAATAAAAAAATTTATGCTTCAAAGGACACTAACGGGGCCAGCGCTGTGGTGTAGTGGGTAAAGCCACCGCCTGCAGTGCCAGCATCCCATATGGGCACCGGTTCCAGTCCTGGCTGCTTCACTTCCGATCCAGCTCTCTGCTATGGCCTAGGAAAGCAGTAGAGGATGGCCCAAGTCCTTGGGCCCCTGCACCCACATGGGAGACCCGGAGGAGGTCCTGGCTCCTGGCTTCAGATCGGCACAACGGTGGTCGTTGTGGCAGTGGCTTTACCCGCTACGCCACGGCGCTGGTCCGCAGACTCAATTTTTAAAATGGGCAAAAGGTCTGAATAGACATTTCTTCAGTGAAGATATAGAAGTAGCCCACAAGCATATGATACTAGTATCATTAGGCATCAGGGAAATACAAACCAAAAGGAAAAATCAAAACTTTTAAAGAGGTGCCACTTCACACCAAGAAGGATGGATATCATCACAAAAAATGTAAAATGACAATCACTGGAAAACACATACAGAAACAGGAACTCTCATACACCAATGATGGGTATATAAAATGGTACAGCTGCTGTAGAAAACAGCTGGGGGAGCTGCACTGTGGGGGTACCCATATTGGAGCACCAGTTCAAGTCCCAGCTGCTGTTTCCAATCCAGCCCCCTGCTAATGCTCCTGGGAAAGCAGCAGAAGATGGCCCAAGTGGGCCCCTGCCATCCATGCTGGAGACCAGCATGGGGTTCCTGGCTTCAGCCTGGCCCAACCCAGCCACTGTAGCTATTTGGGGAGTAAAGCAGTGCACAGAAGTCAATCAATCAATCCCTGTCTTTGTAGCTCTCCCTGTCTTACTATCGCTCTGCTTTTCAAATAAACAAACAAGCAGTCTGGCAATTCCCAAACATTTAAACAAGGAATTAACATATGACAGCATTTCCATTCTGAGGTATATGCATGTTGATGCATACTCAAACAACTTGTACATGAATATTCATAACAGCACTTTTCACATAATTAACACTGCCCATTAACGGACGGATAAACTGAATGTGATATAGAGTATTATTCACCTGTAGAAATAACTGAAACGGTGGGCCGGTGTTGTGGTGCAGCATATAAAGCCACTACCTGGGATGCTGGCATCCCATGTGGGTGTCAGTTCAAATTCTGGCTGCTCCAGGACTCTGATCCAGCTCCCTGCTAATGACTGGTTAGGCAGGAGAAGATGGCCCAACTGCTTGGGCCCTTGCACCCACATGGGAGTCCTGGAAGAAGCTCTTGGCTCCTGGATTCGGTCTGGCCCAGCCCTGGCTGTTGCAGCCACTTGCGGAGTGAACTAATAGATTGAAGATTCTCTCTCTTTCTCTCTCAGTTACTCTGCCTTTCAAATAAATAAATAAATCTTTTAAGAGAAAAAAAAAGTTGGCTATCCACCTCACAATATATATAAATACTAACTCAAAGTTCATCATAAACATTAGTATAAAATAAAATTATAAAACATTCAGGAAAGGACATAAAGACATATCTTAATATCCTGGAACTTGGCAAAGGCTTCTTAGATGTAATATCAAAAGCACAAATAACAAAAATAGATAAACTAGACTTTACTAAAACAACCTGAGGGACCAGCGCTGTGGCATAGTGGGTAAAGCCGCTGCCTGCAGTGTTGGCATCCCATATGGGCTCCACTTCCGATCCAGCTCTCTGCTATGACCTAGGAAAGCAGTAGAATTTGGTCCAGGTGCTTGGGCCCCTGTACCCACATGGGAGACCTGGAAGAAGCTCTTGGTTCCTGGCTTTGGATGAGCGCAGCTCCAGCTGTTGTGGCCATCTGGGGAGTGAACCAGCAGATGGAAGACCTCTCTCTCTGCCTCTCCTTCTCTCTCTGTAATGCTGACTTTCAAATAAATAAATAAATAAATCTGGAAAAAAAAACTAACAACTGTGTGCTTCAAAGAACTCTATCAATAGTGAAATGACAGCTCAAAGAATGAAGGAAATATTTGAAAATCATATATTTGATAAGGGACTTACATACAGAATATATAAAGAACCCTGTACCTCAATAATAAACACAGCCCAATTTAAAAGTGGGCAAAGGATTTGAATAAATATTCCTCCAACAATAGAAAAAAGGTCAATAAACACATGGAAACATAGTCACCATCACTAGGTATCAGGGAAATGCAAGTAAAAAACCTCAGCAATGTAGTATTTTATACCTACTGAGATAGCTATAATCACCAAGACAAGCTTTGGTGATTGAAATGTGGAGCAAGTAGAACTTAATATACTGCTGGTCAGAATGTAAAATGATCCAGCTACACTGGAAAAGAGTCTGGCAATTCCCCAAAAAGTTAAACAAAAGTTATCACTTGACTCAGCAATTCTACTCCTGGGTATGAAATAAAAACATGGATCTACACAAAAACCCTGTACACACACATTCACAGCATTATTACTGATAACAGCAGAAAGGGGGACACCACTCATATGTCCACCAACTGATAATTAAAAAAATAGTATATCCTGACAATGAGATCTTATTCAGCTATAAAGAAGAATAAAGTTCAGAAACAAGCTAAACATTGATGAACCCTGAAAACATGATTCTAAGTAAAAGAACTCAGTTAGAAAAGACCACATATGATGAGGTTCCATTTATACAAAACATTCAGAACAGGCAAATGTATTGTCTCTATATACAAAGAGTAGATTAGCAGTTGCCTAAGGCTGAAGTGGGGGATTTGGAGTTAAAATAAATGGGGTTTCTTTTTGCAGTGGAAAAAAAGGTCAATTCTGTGAATACCCTGTAAAGCTACTGAATTATACATTATAAATGTGAATTACCAAAATAAAGATGTACAAAAGAAGGAAACAAAAGGATAGATAATTATGATTTCACTTATGAAAAGACAAAAGAGGCCTGTGTTGTGGTGCAGTGGGTTAAGTCACTGCCCTACAATGCTGGCATCCCATGAGTGCTGGTGTTCAGTCTTGGCTGCCCCAGTTGCTCCCATTCCAATCCAGCTCCCTGCTAATGTGCCAGGGAAGGCAGTGGAAGATGGCCCAAGTACTTGGGCCCTACTACCCTATTAGGAGATCTGGATGGAGTTCTTCCAGGCTCCTGGTTTTGGTCTGGCCCAGCCCCAGCTACTGAAGCCATTTGGGAAGTTAACCAGCAGATGGAAGCTAAATTAATAAATCATAAAAAAAAAAAAAAAAAAAAAACCAGAACATGTAACACTAATGTATGCCATAGAGTCAGGAGAGTGCCATGCTAGTCGGGGGGAATGACGAGGAGTAGAACGGAGTCCAAGAGGGCTTCTGCCACGTTGGTAATATTCTATCTTGATCTAAATGCAGGTAATATGAATTAATTCTGTTCTTCAAGGTACATATATAGTTAGTTATATATGCACTTTTTTGTAGGTATATTTCAACAAAACATAAATATATTTTATTAGCACCTAGACATTTTAATTGCCTGAATAAAAACAAGACAGTCTAGCTTATATCAGAAAACAAAATGGCAATTACACTAAGCAGGCTACTGCCCATGGTAGTTTAACAGGAAGAAAGGGTACTCAGGAGAGCTCTGTTGATGGCCAACAGGACTATCTGATAAACCAAGACAATTTATCCAAAGCCCAGTATCAAAAAACCCAATGTGCTATTTGTCAACAGTGATCAGAATATTATGCTCTATTATAAAGCTTATCATGAAGTATACTCAATGGGGAATATCTCATGCTGTGGCATTTACTGTGTGACTTCAATAAAATCAGCTAACTTGTGAATGTATCCTTAGATCTCCTGTCTTGGGGATATACTACTATGATTTTGGTGGAACTGGGTAAGGTTTGATATATGAAAGCATTCCCTCAAAAACAAAAATAAAAAGCAACCCACAAAATAAACCCAAAAGGTCTTGAAATACAATATCAAGAAACCTAAGAGATCCACTCAATTACCCCATAAAAAAAAACAGCATCCTAAATTTTGCATTAAAATTTCTCAAATAATTTCTCCAGAGGCCATAAATGTATTTCACATTATTTCATTATTAGGAGAAACAGTCACAGTGTCAAGCAGAATCATGGCCTAAAAAAAATACTAGGACATCTTACAATACAATACAGGATACCATCAACCACCACAATACTATGATTGGAATGTACGAGTATAGTAATTTTCTTTTTTAATTCTATAATTTAAAAAGACAGCATCTGTTACTGGTGTTCGGAAGACGAGCTGTATCCCTTTCTTCTAAGAACAGATGCGTATCAACCAATACCTGAGAAGCGGAGCTGTCAGAACCACCTGGGTGAGACTCATCAGAAGGGCCTGCAGGGCCATGAGCAGTCGGTGGAACATTCCCTCCCAGAAATTCATCTCCTCGAACTGAGTGAATGAGGTCATTCAAATATTTGTAATAAAGATTGCTAGACAAAAAGCCAGGCAAAAAGACCTGAAAGATAGGAAAACCACTGTTTTAAAGTTGAAATCTAATGTAACTGAACTTTAAATAAACTTTACCTATACCTCACTAGTTAACACAAACGTTTTACTTCTTGTTATATTCCATTATCCCTTTGCACATAGTTTTGCACTGTAACTAAAATTACTCTGTGCCACTTTGTTGCATTCCCTATCCCCTAAAAAATTACTTCTCATGAAACTATTATATAGACTTGCTAATAATACTAGTGAGCAAAGGCAGGTGTTTGGTACAGGAATTAGGATGCCTGCATCCCATACTGGAGTAGATGGTTCACGTCCAGGCTCCTCTGCTTCCAATCTAGTTTCCTGTTAATGTGCACCCTGAGAGGTGGCATACAATCCCTGCAACCCACATGGGAGACCCAGATGAGTTCAAGACTCCTAACTTTGGCTTAGCTCAGCCCTGGCTGTCGTAGGGAATAAAGCAGCAGATGGAAGCTCCCTCTCTTTCTCCCTCTCTGTCATAATTTCAAATAACATGAAAATAATTAAGAAAAATTTAATAAATGGTGAGCAGAAATTGTTACACAGTGTATACAATCTGTAAACAGATTTTTCTTTCTTTGTGCATATGTTGGTTTTTATCTTTGAACTGAATTTAAGATAAATTAAAAGGATTATGATTGCTGATATTAAAAATTCCATTTTAAGATTTATTAATTTTATTTGACAGGCAGAGTGAGAGAGATTCAATCCATTGGTTCACTCCCCAAATGGCTGCAAAAGCCAGGAATTGGCCAGGCCAAAGCCAGGAACTTCATCCAGGTCTCTCATGTGAGTGGCAGGGGCCCAAGAACTTCAGCTGTCATCCACTGCCTCTCAGACAGCTTTATTAGCAGGAAGCTGGGTCAGACTAACTTTGGTATGTATGGCCTTTTACTTCTCAAAATAATTTTACCAATTTGTATCACAAGCAACTTATCAAAGTATCCATTTCTACACAGGCTTTCCAAAATTAGATTGTATTTTAATTATTGTTAAATAAATGCCTAATGATACACAGATGTTTCAATTTGCTCTTAATTATTAATGATGTTGAATAAATTCCCATGTTCATTATATGCATTTCCAATTACGATCTGTTTTCCCATCACAGCAGTTAGCACACAATTGGAAGTATTTATATCTGTATTTAGTATGTGCCTTCATTTATAGACTACGCTCCAGAAACATAGAAACTATATTTTCTTCCTGTTTATCACTGTAACAACCAAAAGTAGCACAGAAATAATTAAAAGTATCTGTTGAATAAATCATTCATGTCTTTTTCCCAGTATCTACCATGGTCTTGTTTTTTTAAGATTTATTTATCTGAAAGGCAGGATGACAGAGAACTTCCTCCTTTTGGTTCATTCTCCAAATGCTCACAAAGCGTAGGCCAGGCCAGCCTAATACTGAGAGCCAAGAACTCCATCTCAGTCTCCTACATGGGTGGTAAGAACATCGCGGTGAACTATTTCTCTTTTGATGTGTTTTATTACTCAGAAAATTAATATTCTCTATAGGATGCAGATCTGGACTTTTCCTCTAAAATTAGAAAAAATTTTAACTTTAATAATAAAAAATACTATCCCTAGGTAATAGCGGATAGAAATGCTATTTACTACTAGCTTTTCAATGGTTTGATTTTTATATAGAACTTTTTATTCCTAAAATTCCATTTCTATGTATGGTATTATGTAACAATGCTTACTTAAGCTTTTTCCACCTGGATCCACATGACATACATAAGCAACATAACCTGAAAGGTTTGTTTTGGCTCTGTAAAATTCCTGGTTACATCTACTCTAATTCACTAGAAGAACAAACTATTCACAAATTTCAACAATATTTGGGTAATTCCTAAATTACCTTTCCCTTATACTGCTGATAATTTTAAATGATATAATAATAATAATAATAGCAGTAGTAGACCCATTTTTTTCTTTTCAGAGATAGAGAGATGGGGAGCTCCCATCCACTCCCCCATGTGCCTGCAATGGGCTGGCGTCTAAAGCTGGGAGCCTGGAACTGAATCCAGGTCTCTGATATGGGTGGCAGGGATCCAACTACTTGAGCCACCACCTGCTGACTCTCAGAGTCCACATTAGCTGGAAGCTGGAGTCAAAAGTCAGAGTTGGTTATCAAACCCAGATACTTTGATATGGGATGCAGGCATCTTAACTGCTAGGCCAAATACCTGCCCCAGCTAACATTATTTAATATTTATTATGTAAGGCGCTACATTAAGAAGCATTTCATTTATAAAGTCATTTAAACCCTCAAAATAACTTTTGAGAGGGGTGGGCATTTAGCCCAACAGTTACGCTGGTTAAGATGCCCATGTTGGGGCCGGCGCTGTGGCACAGCAGGTTGAAGCCCCAGCCTGCAGTGCCAGCATCCCATATAACTGCCAGTTAGGGTCCCGGCTGCTCCGCTTCTGATCCAGCCCCCTGCCTGGGAAAGCAGCAGAGGATGGCCCAAGTCCCTGGGCCCCTGCACCCACATGGGAGACCCAGAAGAAGCTCCTGGCTCCTGGCTTTGGATCAGCTTAGTTCCAGTCATTGAGGTCATTTGGGGAGCGAACCAGCAGATGGAAGATCTCTCTCTCTGTCTCTACCTCTCTCTGTGAATCTATAAATCTTAAAAGAAAAGAAAAAAAGAAAAAGAAAAAAGACACCCATGTCCTAAATGAAGAGTGACTGGGTTTGATAACTAGCTCTGGCTCCTGTAATGCAGACCCTCTGAGGTGGTGGTGATGGCTCCAGTACATATGTGCCTGTCACCAACATGTGAAATCTGGATTTCATTCCTGGATCATGGTTTTGACTTGGCCCAGTCCTAGCTGTTGTGGGCCTCTGCAAAGTGAACCAGCAGATGGGAGGCATTCTCTTTATATCCATCTCTCTCTTTAATAAAAATGATAAATAAATAATGAATAATTTTGAGGTAAGTAGCCATAAAAACTGCATTCAACACTGAATTCAGTAGCCAGAGGTCACTGAACCCACAAGGTTAAGATTAATACACAGCAATGCAGACCCAAAGTTCTGCTTTAAGCACCATGCTGCACTGCTTCAACTTCCCATTGCCCTGGCAGGTGTGGTTTTCGCCATGCTGTATATTCCAGGTTCCATCAGTAAAAGCTGCTACAGTTTAATACTTTCGAAGCTCTTGGTTACCTTCTCCATGGTCGTCCAGGCCTGACGTAATGGAGTTGTGAAACAGTTAGGGAGCGGTCCACCTTCTCTGCAGATGTTGGATTCAATTTCTAACCGGACAACATCATCAAAACCAAGAGGATGTGTGGCTTGGAGGGAGAAGTACCTATGGCAGATAGACAACCAAAGTAAAACCAAATTCCACAGCTGAGTAGAAGCAATGTTTGGCATTTAAACAGACAATCTAACATGGGGCACCTTGATTCAGCCTGCAGACCCAGAACCATAGAGCGGGGTGACAACAGCCCTGCTATCACCTTTATTCATTCCCACTTCCCCAAAAATATCTGTGTCAACTTGTTTCCTTCTTCTTTCAATCATCCTCACTCTTGCCCAGACAACTCTACTGGTTTTTAAGAGCTGGAGGGGTCAAGTTACAACTTAGGTAAAGAAACCAATCAGTCACATATTGAATGGACACTTATTCTCTATTCAGTACCTGGAGGACAGAAATGAAGTTACAAGAAAGTAAGACAAAGATCAATGTGTAGGCTACAGTAAAAACATACCATCATAACTATGAGGCACAAGCAATGAATGTGAAGAAATTCAAAATGAAATGGCACTGAGGAAAAAGTGCCCAGATGTGGTATATTCAGAGAGAAAAGGAGCTGCTGAGGATATAGTGTGGGAAGGAAAAGGAGTGATGAATGGCAGTTGTTCAAAGATTTCTACCTTGATGGGATATAATATAGCTAGTATTTTGGAAAGCTTCTGATGAATACAAAAGAAACATTAAAGGAAGAAAAATATATGCTTCCATCTCCTGGCTATGACAGAAACTTATGGGTGATTGTAATGATGCATATACAAAATATAAAAACAAGCAGGGATTTTTAAGGTCAAATGTGGCACAATAACTTGTAAAAATGCCAGTGCTAGTCGGATATGCTATAGTAATCTTCATCTACAAACGGCTCTCAAAGTGAAAATGAGATTCTGTGGGAAAACAAGGTCTTTGCTCACACTCTGTGTGGTGAGTGAGCTCCAGCCAGGATCTTACTAGTGCTATTATTCTGTTCAAGCATAAAGGATATTCTTAAAAAAAAAAAAAAAAAGTTATTTATTTGAAAGAGATACAGAGGGAGAAACAGAGAGGAAAGAGAAAGAGGGAGGGAGGGAGAGAGGGAAGGACAGCGGTGTTGGGGGGTTGGGGGGAACTTCCATCTGTTGGTTCACTCCCCATATGAACTTGGGCCATCCTCTGCCACTTTCCCAGGCACATTAGCAGGGAGCTGGATACGAAGTGGAGCAGCCGGGATTCAAACAGGCACCCATATGGGATTCTGGCACTGTAGATTAGGGCTTTAACCCACTGCCCCACAGCACTGCCCCAGAACTCTTCTTTGAAAATCAGCATTTTGATAACAAAAAGTGAGTCTCCCATGTTGCAAGTAAGTTGGAAAACACTGCTTCATAAATTTTTAGGCACCCCACATTAAATTTATAAATGTAAATTCTTGCTATTTTAATAGCCATAATGTTTCTTGTATAATATCTTCTACAGATATGTTACACTAAACACTGGACAAAACATTAAAAATTGCATTTCAGTCTAAGTTCTGCCACTAATGCCCCGTGACTTTGAGAAAATCACTATCTTCCTGGGCCTTACTTTCCTTATCTACAAGACAGGGAAATCAGACTAGATACCTAATCTGGCTATTCATCAGAATTTTCTGGCATGTCTTACAAAAATAGATTCCTGGGTCACATCTCAAGCCTGCTGACTCAGAATCTCTTAGGGGAAGACTGGGAGACTATTTTTAACCAGCTCGCAGGTGAGTCTCATGCAGACCACACGTGAGCCTGCACACCTCCATGCTCAAGAACCACTGGCCTAGATGCTCTTATCTCCCTTCTAATAGACTCTAACAAATCAAGGGCTTTTCTCTATCATCAAGTTACCACCTTAGCACTCACTTGTAGTTACAAGTAACACATTACTTCTCTTTACAGAGTTGAAGAAGTTAGAGAACTGGCCATAGTCTTTTCACTTGTCTAACCAGATGTTTTCAATTCTGTTTACTGTGAGATTTTTCCAATCTCTCATTTTCAGTTAAAACTAATGAAAAACTGTTACTCATTTAGTAAGGTGGCTGAGCAGATTTGCAACAGAGATACCATACACAGGTGTTGAAGTGTCTTTATAATTAATTCCAATTAGTTTCACCTTCCTTACCCCTTTGTTAATCCAAACTCAACCTGCTTCAAAGTGCCACATTTCTCCAAGGATTTGTGACTGCTTGTTTCAGTGACTTTGCCAAGATGTTGTTTCTTGCCTTCTCTGGTTAGGAAAATTCCATTCATTCTTGAGGATCCAAACCAAACTTTTCTTCTGCAAAACCTTTTGTGGGCACCACGTACCATCAGCCTATCTTCCACACATAAACCCAAGAAAAACTTTTGTTCTAGGACACCCTGCCTCCAAAAGCTTTAAATGCACCATCTGCACAGCTTTTATGCTGCCCCCATGAGCTCCTGGATGGCAGAAACTGAGTTTACTCACTTTTATTTCCATACATATACCAAATGCTCAATAAACATCTGCTAGATGCTAAAGCCATCTACCTATAAAACGAGACTCACTTGTCATATAAAATCATGGCATCATTCTGTGCCTCCTGTCCATCATACTGGCCCTTTTTGGCAGCAAGCTGAGACTGGAAGTTATCTGCTGCCAACCAAAACTGTAAGATATTCACTGCATCTTCTTTTTCCATGTACTAGGAAGGAAAAACATAAAAGGGAAATTAAGGTTAGAAACAGATTTCTCTCACAACCTCCAATCTATAAGCCCTAAGTATTAAAATGCAGTACATAAGCAAAAAACAGAAAGATCTACTTCTTCAGTTAATGCTAGTTAGCAACGTACAGGCATTAGAGACTGAAAAGCTAAAAAAAATTGTTTTAAGGAAGAAACAACTCCCCTCCCTCCTACCTCAAATTAGCAAAAATTAACCACCACACAGTTGGAGGCAAACTTTAGTGAACTGGACTAAAAATTATCAGCAGTTCCTCACAGGCAAACATACAAAGGATAGACTAACCAAATCAAGTCTTTCAAACCTGATTGTTTCTATCAAGCCATAAGGACATTCGCCTGAATAAATGCTGATTTGGCAAAGAAAAGGGAGTGAAGATGACAAGTCAACTGAGTAACAGTGTTCTTGTGAAGAGGCAGAATACAAGTGTGTAAGTAACTGCCTTGAGAGATTAGTAACCCTCGTTACTGCTACTTACTAGTCGTTTGTTTAACAAAAGAATTTCATTTGCTGAAACCTAACACATAACATTACACTAAACTATGCCTCAAAGAGATGAACATATTTACTGGTTGTAGCAAACGCTTCACTGAAGCAATCCTATTGAGCAGCTGAGGTGAAAACCGTGAGAGTAGGGAAAAACTGTACTACCTTTCTGTCTGTCTTATAAAGTCTAGTCTGCAATTATTTGTGTACTGTAATCAAAAGTGTCAAATTCTGAGGTTTTTAAAGTAGCTCCAAATAATTAAGACATGTGGACTCTCTTATAAGAAGTTTAACTGAGTGTTTCAAAAATCAGAGTTATAGTAACTTTTCATCTGACTAATATGCCATTAAAGTACTCTTTACATTAGATACAACTTAAAACAATAATAAATCTCTTTGGAAACAATTTGTCTCTTCTATGTTATTTTCTATAAACAGGCCCCCAGCATTTAGGGTTTAGCAGCTGGAATGCTCTAACACAGTGTGAAAGGAAATGTAGAATTTACCTCAGAGAAATAAAAGAGGGCTGACTCACAGAACAGGATGTCAGCCAGGTAAACAGTTCCACTGGTCAGCACTTCAATCTGGTATTTACAGAAATGGTGACTTCGCAGAAACTCACTAAAGTGCCTGCACATGGACAAAAAGGGAAAATTTGAGGCAATGACCAAGGAAAGAGCTTCACTGGGAAAACCAGACTCTTTCCATATTGTCCCTATTGTATCTTAAAAGCCTAGGTCAAGGCTACACCTCACTTTCCATGATGTCATTTCTGATTTCTTTACCTGTAAGTAATCTCTCCCACCTCTTACTGACTTTGTAAGCTCCCCCTGATATTTAACACATGCTACCTTGTATTACAGTAACCAAAGAGCATGTCCTATTTCTGTTATTAGGCTACAACTTCCTTTAAGTACTGTATCTACCATATCTTACATAAAGCATACTTTTAATAAATATGAAATGAAAGAATGAATACAGACAATTTTTTTCAAGGGCATGCAGCAGTCAATCTAAAAACACTTTGAAGGCAGTTTCAATAAATCTAAAGCTTAAAGCATGAACTAACAAATTAAGCTATCCATCTGAAGACATGCATTATTTGATAGTCCCAATCACCTTGAAATGACTTCAAAACTAAAAACAAATTATTTTAACTTAGGAAATACAACATTAAAAATAAAAATCATTTACATTTCAAACAAACTATTAACTATGATAGTTTTAGTTGATATGTTCCTGCTTATGATTCTGTAAAATATCCAAAATACTTAAATATTCAAAGATATTTTGTTTTTAGTTGAGTGAAGTCCATTTCTAATGCCAAACCCAACTTCCCAAGAACGCAAATGTGAAAATACAAAACTCACTTACTCTTGCTCCATTGCACTGAAGACTATGGACTGTGCCAAAATGAAACAGTTGGGATCAACTTGTCCATCTTCCCCACAAATCTTTGCTGTTAAAAAAAAATACATGTATTTCTAAAAATTTAAACGGTACACATTTGTGAATCCAACTAGGAAATAACAAAAGAGTGTATAAATAAAAGTTTTAAATAAAACTAAAAGAAAATACAGGTAACAATGTGAGATAGAAAAAGTTTCTTCGAAGCACATGTGCAAAAGCAAAAATAAAAAAGTTTTAATAGTATAAGATTAATTTCTATACAATAAAACAAAATAAAAGGCAAACAAAACTTGCAGTATGTGTGACAGTCAAAAGATTACTATCACTGCCAACACTGTGGCACAGCAGTTAAGCCGCCACCAGTAACACCAGCAGATGCTCCACTTGTTATCCAGCTCCCTGTTAATGCGCCTGGGAAAGCAGCAGAAATGGTCCAAGTACTTGGGCCCCTGCCACCCGCATGGGACACCTGGATGGTGTTCCAGGTTGGATGGAACTTCATCCTGGCTGAGCTCCAGCCGTTGAGATCATTTGGGGAGCGAACAAACAGATGGAAGATCTGTCTCTTCCTCTAACTCAGCCTTTCAAATAAATACATAAAATTAAAAAAAAAATTACTACCATTAATTTATATTACTACCATTAATTTATCAAGAGCTCTTACAAATACATGTCTCTAAAGAAAAATGAACAAAGAACATAATAGACAACTCACAAAAGAACAAACATAAAATAGACAATGTGAAAAAATTATCAGAGTAAGGAGTTTCTATACCTTTTGTCTAATAAATCAGCATAGATTTAACAATACACATGTTCAATTGTTTAATAATATACAGGTTTGAGCATGGGCATGGGAAAACTGACACTACTATTAGTGGGAGTTTAAACTGATAGATCCTTTTCTGGAGGCAATCTGGCTCTTTATAGAATAAGCTAAAAATAGGCCGGCGCCGCGGCTCACTAGGCTAATCCTCCGCCTAGCGGCGCCGGCACACCGGGTTCAAGTCCCGGTTGGGGCACCGGATTCTGTCCCGGTTGCCCCTCTTCCAGGCCAGCTCTCTGCTGTGGCCAGGGAGTGCAGTGGAGGATGGCCCAGGTGCTTGGGCCCTGCACCCAATGGGAGACCAGGAAAAGCACCTGGCTCCTGGCTCCTGCCATCGGATCAGCGTGGTGTGCCGGCCGAAGCGCGCCGACCGCGGCGGCCATTGGAGGGTGAACCAACGGCAACGGAAGACCTTTCTCTCTCTCTCTCACTGTCCACTCTGTCAAAAAAAAAAAAAAAAAAAAGAATAAGCTAAAAATGAACATACTCCTCTGGGCAGCAATTCTATCTCTAAGTTTGCAACCTAAGGATTTATGGATTTGTGAAAACATTTATATGTAAAAAATTTATCAAAACGTTATTGGTAGAACAATTAGGTAGCATATGCAAGGAACTGCCTAAATCAATATGCTGTTGCCATTTAGCTAGTGGCCGAACAGCTGGCAAAAACAAAGACAAACCCCACTACCAGGATGGCTAGTCTCACTTTGAGCTTGTGACCTTATTGGGACCTTAACCAAAAGCCAAGGATCACATATAGTTTCCTGGCCTGGTTACTCTCTCACTCTGCTAAACAATATATAGCTGTGATACTGTGAAATACGTATTTCATCTTCTGTCCAGTTCCCTAACATACAGTTCCCAAAATTCTTTCAATCTCTAGAGTAATGGGAGTATCTTTCACATACTAATGAAATGACTGGTCACCAGGAAGACCAAGGCAGAATTAGAAGGTTGGGAAGCTCAGCCACATCCTCCAGCCTCTGGAGAGGGAAAAGAGGCCGAAGGCTAAGCTGATCATCAATGGCCAGTGATGTAATCAACTGTGTTAACAATGAAAGACTCAAAAAGCCCTAAAAAATAGCTGAACATGGTAAGTTCTTGGAGGGCAGTGTGTCTAGAGATTCCATGCCCCTTCTTCTATATGTTACCCTATGCATCTCTTCTATCTCGCTGTATTCATTTGTATCCTTGATAATACCCTTTATAATAAATGTTCAGAGAAGTGTTTCCCTGAGTTCTATAGCCACTTGGGCAAATCAATTGAACCCAAGCTGGGAATTGTGGAAATCCTGATTCACAGCCAATCAGTCAGGAGTTCAGGCCATAGTCCATGCTTGGGAATGGCCATGTGGAGTGTAGACCTGAGCCCTCAGTCTATGAGATCTGACACTGTTTCGGGCAGATGGTGTTAGAATGGGACAATTAGAAAACATCCCAACTCATATCCTATGGAGAAGCAGGAGAGTGGAAAGGGGGAGGGGGGGGAGGGGGAGGAGGAGGGAGAGTTCTCATATGTTGGTTCACTCCCCAAATGCCCACAGTGGCTAGGGCTGGAGTCAGAATTGCAACCCAAGTCTCCCATGTGGGTTGCAGGAACCCAACTATTTGAACCATCACTGCTGCCTCTCAGGGTCTGTGCTGGTGGGAACCTGGAGCCAAGAGATGGATCTAGTAGCAAACCTAGTCACTCCAATGTTTGTTGCAGGCATCTTAACCACTAGGCTTAACATCTATTCCTGTTTAACATCTTTTTTTTTTTTAAAGATTTATTTATTTTATTTGAAAGTCAGAGTTACACAGAGAGAGAAGGAGAGGCAAAGAGAGAGAGAGAGAGGTCTTCCATTTGATGGTCCACTCTCCAGGTGGCCGTATGGCCAGAGCTGTGCCAACCCGAAGCCAGGAGCTAGGAGCTTCTTTCGGGTCTCCCACGTTTAACATCTTTGATCACTCTGTCCCAGAAATCCCCCACCCCGATTTCCAGAAAAAACTACTTTCTTGAAATACAGCTGATGTAAGAGGGCCTACACAGTGGCTCTTACTGCTAAGTCTCCTTTGCCAATTCTTCCTCATCTGCAAACTTCTAAATGCTGCAGGACTCTGTCCTTGGGCCTCTTTTCCCTCATTAGACTCATTCCTGTGGTAATGGCTCTAAATCTACCTCCATGCTGATGACTCCCAAGTATCTATCACCAATGTGAACCTCTGTCATCAACTCCTAATGTAGATGTTCAATCGCCTACTTCACATTCACCATCTGGATATCTCAAACCAAACTCCTGATTTTCCCCCATAAACAACTACTCCCATAGTCTTCCTTAACTAATAAATGGCAACTCCACTACTCTAGGCATTTGTGTGTATGTGTGTTTAATGGAGTCATGCTTGGCAGCTTTTTCTAACCTCTCATACCCACTCATAAATTCTATCAACTGCTCCTTCAAAGCATTTAAAAACACTACTACTTCAAGGACTTATGGAAGATAGAGGTGGTAATAGAAGCAGAGTTTCTGTATTTCTGAATCCCCATGTAAAAGCAGAATAATTAGATAGCAAGACAAAATCCCATTAGTAGCATTTACAACTAAAGAAGCAGGCTGGATATACAGTAATAGCTAAAGAAGCTCATGTGAACAAAATTCATTTGAAGAAAAGCTCTTTTAAAAAATTCTAACTGCAAGAGGGGACAAATAAAGGCAGAATTCAGGACAATGTTCAAAGTGGAAAAGTAAGTTGTCTGAAGCCATATAGGTAATTAACATTCTAAAATGCATACTAATAGACTCCAGGATGGAAACTCCGATCCCTTGATCATTGTTACTCACTTGATCCTTCAGATTTTTTTTTTTTTTATCTCATGGGACTACACAATTTGATAAAGTTTAAATAAAAGAAAAATAGAGCTTCAGTGACTTTTCATTTTAAAATGTCTTCTTTCGGGGGGCCAGCACTGTGGCCTAGCAGGTAAAGCTTCTGCTTGCAGTGCTGGTATCCCATATGGGCACTGGTTTGAGTCCCAGCTACTCTACTTCTGATCCAGCTCTCTGCTATGGTCTGGGAAAGCAGCAGAAGATGCCCAAATCCTTGGGCTCCTGCATCCACGTGGGAGACTAGGAAGAAGCTCCAGGCTCCTGGCTTCAGAATGGCCGAACTCCAGCCACTGCAGCCATTTGGGGAGGGAACCAGCAGACCTCTCTCTGCCTCTCTGTAACTCTGCCTTCCAAATAAACAAAACTTTAATAAAATAAAATAAACTATTTTCTTTGGCTCAAAATGTCTTCCTCCTTTTCTTTCCTACCCAGTTTATCCAACAGTACAGACTCAAGGAATTAATAGCCAACCAATTTCTCAAATAGCCAAACTCTAATAGTTAAAACCTTAGTTGTATTATTAGAAGAAGTTGGTCTAAGGAACTCTGGAAATTCCCACATAAAACCAGAGCAACTACACAAAAAAATCAAAATCCCATGGCAACATGTCACAAAACTAGGTGAAATGGTATCTTCACAAATCCCCAAATACAAGCAGATATGGAAATCCTATCAATAGTTGTAAGACCCACGTGTTACAGATATCAGTGTGAGAAAAGAAAAAAGAAATGAGGACAGCGTCTGGTGAACCCCAAAGCAGTCAATAGGTGTTCACTGGAAAGTACTGTCAATTTTTAAGAACCACAGCGCACAGATGAGACTAGAAAGGGGCAAAGTACATACAGTGAAGACTGCAGAAGTCTCATACTGGGAAAAATTTGCTAGGGGTGGAATTACATGCTTTATTTCAGTAATCCCAAATACTTTGTTTTTTTTTAAGTCTGAGAGGCAGAGAAAGTGAGCTCCCCATCTACTGGTTCACTCCTTAAATGCCTACAACAGCCAGAACTGGGCCAGGCCAAAACTGGAAGCTGGGAATCCAACCCAGATCTTCCATGTGGGTGGGAGGAACTTTACTTTAGCCATCACCACTGCCTCACAAGGCTTACATTAGTAGAAGGCTGGAGCAAGGAGCTGGAGACAGGTATTGAACCCAGGCACTCTGATATGGGATGTGGGCATCCTAACCAGCATTGTAAACACTAGGCCAAAAATGATACTATTTGAAAAAAAAAATGCTTATTTATTTATTTGAAAGGCAGAATGACACAGAGAGGAGCAGTGACACAGAGAGCTATCTTTGATCTGCTGGTTCACCCCCTAAATGGCTGCAACAGTCAAGGCAGGGCCAGTCTGAAGCCAGGAGCCTGGGAGTCCACTGGGTCTCCCATGGTTGGCAGGGACCCAAGTACTTTGGCCATCATCCACTGTCTTCCTAGGCACATTAGCAGGAAGCTGGACTGAAAGTGGAATAGCCAGAACTCTAACTAGTGTTCCAATATGAGATACGAGCATTGCAAGCAGCAGGTTAAACTGCTGCACTACAATGTCTGCCCCAATAATAATTTTTGATGAATAAAAATAGAAAATGTACTACTAGGCTTTGTGGAACTATAATGAATACTTCTTAAATGTAAAAAAATGAACCAGTTTCATCTGTGAATACAGAACTACCTAAAGCCATCCAGACAAAATAGAAAAAGCTTTCAAACTTTCTATTTTCTATGACCTATAGAGAAGTGTATTTACTGATTAAGTATCATATACAGATATGTATATGTGATCAGAACAATTTCCTGAAATTATTTTTGCTCTTATTACTCTGAAACACTTTAATGTTTCTAAGCTAGTCTTTTTTTTTTGGGCAGAGGAGTAAGAATGTATGAGAAGGTTGGTCCTAATATACAGCATTAAAAACTGCTGATACAGCACAGTGGTTAAGGTGTGGAAATCTGATTTCAAATCTTGAGTGCCAGTCTGACCTGTGTGACAAAGGACTTGACTCCTCTGTGCTTCAGTTTCCTCATTTGTAAACAACAACTGTATTTATCACACAAGGTTCTTTAGAAGATTAAACCAGTCAGCCACGGAAAATGCTCAGAATATTGTGAGAGACATACCAAGTGTTCAATAAATGTGTGCTATTGTTACTCTTGCTCAAATATAAGAGAGTGAGTCCAATACTTAAGAGAAACAGTCAGATATAAGAAAGCACTCTGAAAACATACTAGGAAAGGAACTTATATTCTATATTCATAAACAATTTCTTAGCCAATTACCAAGTACAGTCAGGTTTTGTTTTGTTTTTCCCATAGCTTCAAGTGCTGCTTACCTATGATGTCATTTCTCATTGCTTCTGTAATTGGTATTGGTTTAGCAGCATCTGGAGATATATATTTGGTAAAAGTATTCACGGCATCTTGCTCTATACCTGCAAGGGAAGGGGACAACAACTTCAAAAATCAAAAAGCAAATCACACATTTGTCTTGATAGCAAACAGTTAGATTCTATACCTGCTTTGCCATCCAATCTTGTGCTATGCTGTTTTGGCTGAAGTCTGTATTAAGAAAATCTGGCCTTACAGACATAGAGTTGGGAACAGAATCTGAATATCTTTTTCAGATAACTGTGCAAATAAGCTTCTTTGATACTTCACTAAAACTCAACAAGTAGCAATTTCTTTTTTTTTTTTCTTTTTTTTAAAATACTTATCAGAGTTATAGTGAGAGAGAAACACCTTCCACCTGCTGGTTAACTCCCTAGATGGCTGCAATAGCCAGGACTGGGACAGGCCCAAGTCAAGAGCCAGAAGCTTTATCTGCATCTCCCACATGGTGGTAGGGGCCCAAACACTTGGGCCATCATCTTCTGCTGCTTTCCTAGAACATCAGCAAGGAGCTGAATCAGAAGTGACTGCAACCAGGACCCGAACTGGTACCCATAAGGGATGCCAGCATCACGGGCAGCAGCTTTACCTGCTACACCACAATGTCAGCCCCGACAAGCAGCAATTTCTTAAAGGTTAATTAGAACATAGACTCTAAAACCGTATCAATGAACTTTTCATATTCTGTTACATTAAAATCCACTGTCTATCTCCCTATTTGATGGGACTTTTACATTACAGAATGATTTTATAACCTTATATATTTCCACTATTTTAGACAATATTGGTACCCTGATTCATACTGATCTTCCACATGTTGACCCACTACATCAGAAATTATAAAAAAACAAAAATAACCCCATCATTAATACCACCAACAACCTTATTAGAGCATTCTTTAAAGCTAAAGCACATGGTGGTAGATAACAATTTTCCAAAATTCTAATTTTCATTTGAAAAACTTGAATTTTTATCACTGACATCAAATACTATAAGCTATTTTCCTTGAGGTGACAGGCTCACTTCATTCATTTCCAAATAAATTTCTGACAAATAATCAAGTACAAATGATAACAGTTAGTAGTCATTCTTTTGAACAAAAATCATGCTCTACAATAAAAAGATACATGTTAGGGCCACAGCTGAGGCACTGGTCTGAGTTCTACCTGCTCTGCTTCTAATCCAGCTCTCCGCTAATGTGTCTAGGAAATCAGTAAAGGATGGCCCAACTACTTGGGTCCCTGCCATCCACATGGGAGACCAACCATAATGGAGTTTCAGGCTCCTGGTTTCAGCCTAGCCCAGCCCCAGCTGTTGAGACCATTTGAGGAGTGAACCAGTAGACAGAGGATCTCTCTTTTTCTGTCACTCTGTCATTCAAATAAAGTAAATCTTTTTTTTTTTTTTTAAAGATTTATTTATTTTACTTGAAAGTCAGAGTTACAGAGAGAGAAGCAAGGCAGAGTCTTCCATCCAATGGTTCACTCCCCAATTGGTCGCAATAGCCAGAGCTGGGCTGATCCAAAGCCAGGAGTCAGGAGCTTCTTCTGGGTTTCCCACGCGGGTGCAGGGGCCCAAGGACTTGGGCCATCTTCTATTGCTTTCCCAGGCCATAGCAGAGAGCTGGATTGGAAGTGGGTCTCGAAGCAGCACCCATATGGGATACTGACGCTTCAGACCAGGGCATTAACCTGCTGCATCATAGTGCCGGCCCCACAAATAAAGTAAATCTTAAAAAAAAAAAAAAAAAAAAAAAAAAGATGTGTCAGGGCCAGCACTGTGGCGTAGTGGGTAAAGCTGCCGACTGCAGTGCTAGCACCCCATATGGGCGCTGGTTCAAGTCCCAGCTGCTCCATTTCCGATCTAGCTCTCTGCTATGGCTTGGGAAAGCAGTGGAAGATGGCCCAAGTCCTTGGGCCCCTGCACCTGCTTGGGAGACCCAGAAGAAGCTCCTGGCTCCTGGCTTCATATCAGCTCAGCTCCAGCTGTTGTGGCCATCTGGGGAGTGAACCAGTGGATGGAAGACCTCTCTCTCTCTCTCTGCCTCTGCCTTTCAAATCAATCAACCATCCAATCAACCTTGCTGCCGCCTGCAATGCTGGCATCCCATATGGTTGCCAGTTCAAGTACTGGCTGCTCCACTGCAGATCAGCTCTCTGCCTATGTGCCTGGAAAAGCAGTGGAAGATAGCCCAAGTCCTTGGGGCCCCTGCACCCATGTGAGAGACACAGAAGAAGCTCCTGGCTCCCGGCTTCAGCCTGGCCCAGCCACAGTCCTTGTAACCATTTGGGAAGTAAACCAGCATATGGAGGTTCTCTCTCCCTTCTCTATCTCTGCCTTTCAAATAAATTTTTTAAAAAAATTTTAAAAAGGGAGATTGTTAAAAGATATTTTATGTAATTCCAATGGCAATCACAAAGAAAAAAAATCTATAGAAGATACACAAAAGAAAATGAGAAAGACTTCAAAGCATTACACTACAAAAAAAACAAATACAAAGGAAGACAGCAAGAGAGGAAAAGGACAAAAGATCTGTAAGACAGAAAGCAATTAGCAAATGGCAATAATAAATCCTATCAATGATTAATTTAAAAGTAAACAGACTAAACTATTGATCAAAAGCCACAGAATAGAAGCATGAATAATAATAATAAAAAAGAACCAACTATATGATGTATACAAGAGACCTAAATTCTTTAGATTTAAGAACATATATTGGGGGCCGGCGCTGTGGCATAGTGGGTAAAGCCGCCACCTGCAGTGCCGGCATCCCACATGGGTGCCAGTTTGAGACCCGGCTGCTCCACTTCAATCCAGCTCTCTGCTATGGCCTGGGAAAGCAGTAGAAGATGGCCCAAGTCCTTGGGCCCCTGCACCTGCATGGAAGACCCAGAGGAGGCTCCCGGCTTCAGATCAGCACAGCTCTGGCCATTGCAGGCAATTAGGGAGTAAACAAGTGGATGGAAGACCTCTCTCTCTCTCTCTCTCTCTGTCTCTCCTCTCTCTGTGCAACTCTGACTTTCAAGTAAAATAAATAAATCTTTAAAAAAAAAAAAAAAAAAAGGACATACATGGACTGAAAGTGAAGGGATGGAAAAAGGCAAACCACACAAATGGTAACCAAAATAAAGCCATACAGGATTCAGAGTACAGAGATTTTCACTCAAAAACTGTCACAAGAAACAAAAAAGGATTTTATATAATGATAAAAGGGTCGGGCCGGCGCCGCGGCTCACTAGGCTAATCCTCCGCCTGGCGGCGCCGGCACACCGGGTTCTAGTCCCGGTTGCCCCTCTTCCAGGCCAGCTCTCTGCTGTGGCCAGGGAGTGCAGTGGAGGATGGCCCAGGTGCTTGGGCCCTGCACCCCATGGGAGACCAGGAAAAGTACTTGGCTCCTGCCATCGGATCAGCGCGGTGCGCCGGCCGCAGCGTGCCGGCCGCGGCGGCCATTGGAGGGTGAACCAACGGCAAAGGAAGACCTTTCTCTCTGTCTCTCTCTCTCACTGTCCACTCTGCCTGTCAAAAAAAAAAAAAAAATGATGAAAGGGTCTATCCACCAGGAAGATATAACAATGGTAGATATACATGAACTCAATGCCAGAGAACCAAATATATAAAGCAATACTGACAAAGCTGAGGAGAGAAATAGATGGCAATATAATAACAGTTGAAAACGTCAATACACCACTTTGAATAATGGGTAAAACAACCGGGCAGAAAATAAGTAAGGAAACAGAGTTTAAAAATTATAGACCTAACAGACTCATACAAAACAGTTCATCCAACAGCAGCACAGAGGCACCCACAGAACATTGTCTAGGACAGATCACATTAGATCACAAAACATGACTTAACACACTTAAGGAGACTGAAATTACATCAAATATCTCTTCCAACTACAATGCAATGAAACAACAGCAGAAGGAAAACTAGAAAATTTAAAAATATGTGGAGATTAAGCAATATAGTCTTCAACAATCAAAGGGTTAAAGAATAAATCAGAAGAGAAATAAGAAAATATTTTTAGATAAATAAAAATACAACATACCAAAACTTGGGAGAGGCAAGAAAAGCAGTGTTAAATGGGAAGTTTGTAGTGATAAATGCCTATGTTAAAAAAAAGATCACAAATAAACAACTTAACTTTATACCACAGGAAACTAGAAAAGCAAGAACAAACTATGTTTATGGTTAGTAAAATGAGGAAAATAATAAAGTTTAAAGTAGAAATAAAAAATTGGGAAAATGGAAAAATCTACAAAACAAAAGGTCTTTAAGATTAATGATACTGACAAACCATTAACTAGACATAGAAAAAAGGAGACTCAAGTAAAATCAAAATGAAAAAGAAGACACTGTAACTATTGCCACAGAACTAAAAAGGGGTCATAGGAGACTACTATCAACAATTATAGTTGTAATTCAACAAATTGGATAACCTAGAGAAATGGATAAATTCTTAGAAAACTTATCAAGATTGAGTTATAAAGAAGGCGAAAATTGGAACAATAACCAAGAGATTGACTAATACATCAAAACCTCTGAACAAAACCCAGGACCCCATAGCTTAAATGGAGAATTCTATCAAGCATTAAAAGAATTAATGCCAATCTTTCTCAAATTCCCAAAAAACTGTAGAGAAGGAAACACTTCCAAACTTATGAGGACAGGACTACTTTGTACCAAAGCCAGAGAAGGACATACAAGAAAAGAAAACTACAGGACAATATCCCTGATAAACAAAGATGCAAAAACTACTCAACAGAATCCCAGCAAATCAATTTCAGCAGCATATTAAAAGGATGACACATCATGATCCAGTGGAATTTATCCCTGGGATACAAAATGGTTTAACATACCAAAACTGATCAATGTGACACATTTCATTAATACAAAAGGATAAAAATCACACAATTATCTCAGTGGATTCAGAAAAAAAACATGAGACAAAATCCAACACTCTTTTATAATAAAAATTCTTGACAAATTAGGAATAGGAAGAAATTATTCGATGTAGCAAAGGCCATAAATAAAAAGCCCATAGCAAACATCATACTCGATGGTGAAAACTGAAAGCTTTTCTTCTAAGATCAGGAACAAGGGAAGGATGCTCTTTCTCACTTCTATTCAGTACAGTACAAGAAGGGGAGCCAGGGAGGGGGCATCAACTTGGAAAGGAAAAAGTAAAATTATCTATTTGCAGAGATGTCACATGCAGAAAACCCTAAAGATGTTATCAAAACACTGTTAAAATTAATAAGTTCAATAGGCTTGCATGATACAAAACCAACACAGAAAAATCAACTACATTTCTATATCCTAAAAAATGAACCATATAAAGGAAATTATGAAAACAATCACATTTATAACAGCACCAAAAGAATAAAATATTTATTCCTCTCTGTCTCTCTCTCTCACTATCCACTCTGCCTGTCAGAAAAAAAAAAAAAAAAGAATAAAATATTTAGGAATAAACTTAAGGAGGTAAAAGACTTACACACTCAAAACTATAAAACACAAATGAAAAGAAATTAAGACAGCAATAAATAGAAAGACATCTGTGTTCATGGATTAGAAGTCAATATTTTTAATGTCCCTAATATGCAAAGACACATTCGATACAATCCCTGTCCAATTCCAATGGCATTTTTTACACAAACATAAAAAATAACCCTAAAATTCATAAGAAACCACAAAGGACCACAAACAACCAAAGCAATCTTGAGAAAGAAGAAAGCTGGGGCTGGCATTATGGCCAGTGGTTTAAGCTGCCACTTTAAACACCAACATCCCAGCTGTTCTGTTTTTGGTACAGCTTCCTGTTGATGAGCCTGGGAAGGCAGCGGAAGATGGTGCCAGTGCGAGTTCCTGAATCCTGGCTTCAGCCTGGTTTAGACCTGGCCGGTGTGGCAATTGGGGAGTGAACCATGGAGATACATGATCCTTTTCTGTTTTTTCTCTTTCTCTGTCTTTGCCTTTCAAATAAATAAATACATCTTAAAAAAATATGAAAGCACCACACTTCGATTTCAAAATATGTCACAAATCTATAGTAATTTAAAAAGTATAGGGGCAAGTGTTGTGTAGCAGGTAAAGCTTCCACCTGTGACAACCCATTTGGGTGCCAATTCATATACCAACTGCTCTACTTCTTACCCAGCTCCCTGCTAATGGCCTAGGAAAAGCAATGGAAGGTGGCCCAAGTGGCTTGGGCCCCTGCTGCCCATGTGGGAGACGTGGATGAAGCTCCTTGCTCTTGGCTTCAGCCTGACTTAGCTCTGGCCCACTGCAGCCCTCTGGGGAGTGAACCAGTGGATGGAAGGTCTGTCTCTCACTGTCTCTCTGTGTAACTCTTTCAAATAAAAAAAAAATCTTAAAAAAAAAAAAAAAAAGTATGGCACTGACATAAAGATAAATAAACCAATGGACTGAAACAGAGAGCCCAGAATAAACCCATGCATATACAGTTCACTAATCTTTGATAAGAGCACTAAGAATACATAATGGAGAAAAGATACTGTCTTCAACAAATGGCGCTGGGAAACCAGGAAATCCGCATGCTAAAGAATGAAACTGTACCTTTACCTTATTCCAGACACAAAAATCAACTCCTAATGGAATAAAGACTTAAAATAAAAACTTGAAACTCTAAAACTTCTAGAAGAAAACATTCACGGCACTGGTCTAGGTAGTAATTTCCTGAATATGACATCAAAAAAAGCAAAAACGGATAAGCAGGGGACTACACCAAACTAAAAAGTTTCTGCTCAGCAAAGGAAACAATCAACAGAATGAAAAGGCAACCTACAGACAGGAGAAAACACTTGCCGATCCTGTACCTCACTGAAAATTCTACAACTCAGCAATAAGAACAAGTTATCCAGCAAATGACTTGAAAGATGACTGAAAGAGACATTTCATATGAGAAGAAATATATGAAAAGATGCTCAAAATCAGTAATATAAGAGAAATGTACATCTAAACCACAATGAGATAACATTTCACACCTTTTATGATGATCCTTATCAGCAAAACAAGTGTTAGTAAGGACACTGGAAAGCTGGAACACTTTCACACAGTTGTTAAGAATATAAATGGTGTAGCTGGTATGCAAAACAATACAGTAATTTCTCAAAAAATTAAAAATAGGGGGATGCATTTAACCTAGCAGTTAAGGCACTTGTGTCATACCACTCTGCCTGATTTCAGTAATTGCCTCTGGCTCCTGATTTCAGTTTGTTGTAGTGGAGATCCTGGCAGGCACTGCTGATGGCTAATGGACTTGGATGTGAGTTACCTGCTCCAAGCCCTGTCCTTGGCAGGCATCTGGGGAGTGAACCAGTAGATAAGCACTCTCTTTCTGCCTATCTCTCTGTCCTTCAAAACAAATAAAATTTAAAAAATTAACAATAGAACTAACGTATGACCCAGGAATCTTACATATAAGGTATTTATCCAGAAGAATTGAAACATGGATCTCAAGAGACAGTTGGAGTCCCACATTCACTGCTGCATTACTCACAATAGCTAAGACACAACTTAAAAACTGACTGATGGATGAATGGATAAATAAGATGTGGTATATGCCTACAATGGCATACTATCCTGCCATAAAGAAAGGATATCCTGTTATATGCAATGACATGGCTGAATCTTGAGAATATTACTCTGAATTAAACAAGCCAGTCACTGGACAAATATAGTGATATGAAGTATCTAAAATAGCCAATACTGACTGACTGGTGCAGCAGCTAGAAATGCTGCTCGGGATGCCTGCACACCATATGGAGTATTTGAGTTTGACTCCCAGCTCCACTCACAATTCTGGCTTCCTGCTGTTGTGCACCTAGGGAGGCAGCAGGTGATGGCTCAAGTAGTTGAGTTCCTGCTACATACATGGCAGACCCAGACTGAGTTTCTGGCTCCTGGCTCTGGCTTAGCCCAGCCCCAGCAGTTGCAGGCATTTGGGGAATGAACTTTGTCTCCCTGTTTGCCTTTCAGATAAAATGAATAAATGAATTAAAAATTAAAACAGCCAAACTCATAAGCAGAAAACACAATGGTGGTTGTCAGGAGATGGGGAAAAGAAAATGGGGAAGTATTATTAAGAAGTATAAAATTTAAGTGATGTAATGTAAGTTCTAGCGATCTACAATACTGTGCTTGTAGTTAACAATACTGTAGTACACACTTAAAAATTTGTTAAGACTGTAGATTTCATGCATCTGTTCTTACCATAATAATTTTTTAAAAGATCTACTTATTTATTTGAAAGGCAAAATTACTGAGAGGAAGAAGGGGCGAGAGAAGGAGACAGAGAGGGCGAAGGCGAGTGAAGCAGAGATCTTCTGTCCTTGGTTCACTCCCCAAATGGTTGCAACGGTTAGGCTTGGGAGAACCCAAAGCCAAGAGCCTGGAACTCCATCCAGGTTTCCCATGTGAGTGGTAGGGGCCCAAGAACTTGGGTCATTTTCTGCTGTTTTCCCAGATGCACAGCAGGGAGCCAGATCAGAACTGGAGTGGCTAGGATTAGAACCAGTGCTCACATGGGACACTGGCATCAAAGGCTAAATCAAAGTGGCATCAAAGGCCACTGTGTCCTTACACCAGCCCCACAGCCCCACAAGTGATTAATTTATTAGTTGGTAAGAATTCAAGAAGGGGAGAGGGAAAACATTGGTCAAAGGATAAAAAATTTTGACTAGACCAAACAATCAATTTTAGAGACCTGTACAACTTGTGACTGTAGTTAATAACAATGTATTGTGGCTGGTGCCACGGCTCACTTGGCTAACCCTTCGCTTGCAGCACTGGCACCCCAGGTTCTAGTCCCGGTTGGGGCACCAGATTCTGTCCCAGTTGCTCTTCTTCCAGTCCAGCTCTCTGCTGTGGCCCAGGAAGGCAGTGGAGGATGGCCCAAGTGCTTGGGCCCCTGCACCTGCATGGGAGACCAGGAGGAAGCACCTGGCTCCTGGCTTCGGATCGGCGCAGCGTGCCGGCGTGCTGGCCATAGCGGCCATTTGGGGGGTGAATCAATGGAAGGAAGACCTTTCTCTCTGTCTCTCTCTCACTGTCTAGTTCTGCCTGTCAAAAAAAACAAAACAAAACAATGTATTGTATATTTGGGAATTGCTAATAGATTTTAAATGTTCTCCCAGAGGGGTCAGTATTGTGGTGTAGAGGGTAAAGCTGCACCTGCAGTGTGGGCATCCCATATAGGCACCAGTGTGAATCCATTTCTAATCCAGCCCCCTGCTAATGTGCCTGGGAAAGCAGTTTAAGATGGCCCACGTCCACATGGAAATCCAGAGGAAGCTCCTGGCTCCTGGCCACTTGGGGAGTGAACCAGCAGATGGAAGATCTCTCTTGGTCAATTCTGCCTTTCAAATAAATAAATCTTTAAAAAACAAAAGTTCTCCCATAAAGAAAAGTTAAGTCTGTGAGGAATCGATAAGCATTCTATAATGTGCACATATGTCAACACATCATGTTGTACATCATAAATATTTATAACTTTTATTGCCATTTTGAAAAATTAGTATTTTCAAAAATTCATAGGGAAAAAGAAAAAAGTACCAATAATGTCAGGACTAAAACTAAGGTCTGAATTTACAAACAATGTTGTCTCTAAGATAAAAAGTTGTTTAAAGAAATGTTTTTGGAAGGGGAATTATCCATATTTATAAATTACACCTTTCTATAACAGGGCCTTCATGAAAAATAAAATTTGTTGAGATTTTCAGGGACTGTTTCTCCCTTTTAGCAGGTCTAAAATAACCCAAATTAATTCCATTATTTTAGAACACAGTTATGGTATAGCTACTAGAAACAAAGTACTAAGTACAGCAAAGACATTTGTTACATAGAAAACATTTGTCAAAAGCTTTGGGCTGTTTCTAAATATTTGTTCCCCCAATTAACCAAAAACAGCTGCCAATCCCAGACAAAACTGAAATAATCAATTGTGTAGATATTAATGTGTATTTATTTCCTAGGGGATTAAACTTACTGAATGAAGTTTTGACACCTTTACATTTCATTTCAGAAACAGAACTTCTTTTGTAACTGGAAATCTCAATTTTCACATATTTCACAAGGACATTAACACTTTTTTTCCTTGTTTATTTAAAAGATACAGAGATACAAGGGAGGGACAGAAAATAGAGAAAGAAAGGGAAAGAGAGCCAAAGATCAAGAGCCAAAGCTATCTTCTTCCAACTGCTGATTCACACCCCAAATGCCCTTAATAGCCAGGGCTGGGCCAGGATAGCACAAAAAGCCTGGAACTCCATCTAGGTCTCTCACATGGGATGACAGGACCCAACTAATTAATCCTTTACCTGCTGTCTCCAGGGTGCACATTAGCAGGAAGTGGGAACAGAAAGAACAGCTAGAACTTGAACTGTGCACTCTGATATGGGATCCCAAGCAGCCTCTTAAGAAGTGTGCTAACAGACTTTTAAACATTTTAATAAATAATATAAATAAGTTAAAAATTTTAACTCAACAAATACTACTAGAGTAAGATAGTTTGCTCCAATTTTTAAAATCTGGGGCACCGGATTCTGTCCCGGTTGCTCCTCTTCCAGTCCAGCTCTCTGCTGTGGTCCAGGAAGGCAGTGGAGGATGGCCCAAGTGCTTGGGCCCTGCACCCACATGGGAGACCAGGAGGAAGCAACTGGCTCCTGGCTTTGGATCCCTGCAGCACACTGGCCATAGCAGCCATTTGGGGAGTGAACCAACAGAAGGAAGACCTTTCTCTCTGTCTCTCTCACTGTCTATAACTCTCTCTCACTGTCTAACTCTTCCTCGCAAAAAAAAATAAAATAAAAAAAGAAAGTTGTATATGTATTCCTGGAGTGATCCCTGAGTGAGATATGCCAAGAATCTGACTTTAAGATTTAATAAAAGGCAATGAGAACTAAGATCTGACCACTGACCAGCTCCCAGACTGGACCCTGGGAGGCAGATCCACAGGTATTATCCAAAACTGAACTGATGATGGAACCACAGCTGACAGAATGCTGAGTGGACACTTGTGGCCTGAACCCAGCCCCTAACTAGGTCGATCATTGCTATAGCTTTTACGTAAACATTTTCTATAGGATTTAAACAAGACCCAGCATCATGCAACTTCACCAGAATAACATTAACATTCCAGGATATAATCCTAAAATTAACTGTTAAAAAACAAACCAGAAAATTCCACTATTTCACAAGAGAAAAGATAATCAAGAAGACAAAACTTTAGAGTTATAACAATGATCTTTTTGTTTTGTTTTAAAGAAGCTATTGGGCAGGCGCCGTGGCTCAATAGGCTAATCCCTGCCTTGCAGCGCCGGCACACCGGGTTCTAGTCCTGGTCGGGGTGCGGGATTCTGTCCCGGTTGCCCCTCTTCCAGGCCAGCTCTCTGCTATGGCCTGGGAGTGCAGTGGAGGATGGCCCAAGTCCTTGGGCCCTGCACCCATGGGAGACCAGGAGAAGCACCTGGCTCCTGGCTTCGGATCAGCGCGATCGCCGGCCGCGGTGGCCATTGGAGGGTGAACCAATGGCAAAAGGAAGACCTTTCTCTATCTCTCTCTCTGTCCACTCTGCCTGTCAAAAAAAAAAAAAAAAAAGCTATTGATATAATGTTCTGAGAACTAAGGTCAAACACTCTTGAAACAAACGGAAAGACACTCTTAGCAGAAAAATAGAAGATAGCAAAAAAGGAAATTTTAGAACTAAAAAAAAAATCAAAATTTAAAATTCACTGCAAAGACTTAACAACAGAATGGAAGCAAAAGAGGAAAGCATCAATGAATCTGAAGACAGATGCAAAGAAATTTCACAGTTAGGGCTGGTGCTGCGGCACAACGGGTTAAGCCACCGAATGTGGCACCTGCATCCCATATGGGCTCCAGTTTGATTCCTAGCTGCTCTATTTCCAATCCAGCTCCCTACTGGTGTGCTTGGGAAAGCAACAGAAGATGGCCAAGTGTTTGGGACCCTGCCACCCACATGGGAGACCTGGATGAAGGTCCTGGCTCCTGGCTTTGGTCTGACTCAGCTGCCCATTGTGGCCGTTTGAGGAGTGAACCTCTCCTTCTCTCTGTAACTGCCTTTCCAATAACAAAATAAACAAATCTTAAAAAAAAAAAAAAAGGAAGAAATTTTAAAGCTGAACAATAGGATTTAAAAAAAAGGCTATAAAAGTGGTTAGTGCTGTGGCATAGAAGGTTAAACCTCTGCCTGCAGTGCCAGCACCCCATATGACACTGGTTCAAGTCTCAGCTGCTCCACTTATGATACAGCGCCCTGCTAATACACCTGGGAAAGCAGCGGTTGGGCCCAAGTGCTTGGGCCCCAGCACCCACATGGGAGACCCAAAAGAAACTTCAGGCTCCTGGCTTTAGCCTGGCCAAGTCTTGGCCACTGCAGCCATTTGGGGAGTGAACCAGCAGATGGAAGGTCTCTCTTATCTCCTTCTCTATCTCTGCTTTTCAAACAAATAAATAAATCTTTTTTAAAAAAGACTAGAAAAAGGGGCCAGCACTGTGGCGCAGCAGGTTAATCCTCCATCTGTAGTGCCGGCATCCCATATGGGCACTGGTTCTAGTACCAGTTGCTTCTCTTCCCATCCAGCTCTCTGCTGTGGCCTGGGAAAGTAGCAGAAGATGGCCCAAGTCCTTGGGCCCCTGAACCACATGGGAGATCCAGAAGCTCCTGGCTCCTGGCTCTGGCCTGGCCCATGCCCAGCTGTTGCAGCCATTTGGGCAATGAACCAGCAGACAGAAGATATCTCTATCTCTGTAACTCTGCCTTTCAAATAAATAAATAATCTTTAAAAAAAAAAAAAAGACTCAACAGCAACACAGATAGCAAATATATGAACAAATAAAACAGACAATTTTTCTAACACTTCCTAACAAGGTGTTTTTTGTTTTTTGTTTTTTGGTTTTTTTTGTTTTGTTTTTTTTTTTGACAGGCAGAGTGGACAGTGAGAGAGAGAGACAGAGACAAAGGTCTTCCTTTGCCGTTGGTTCACCCTCCAATGGCTGCTGCAGCTAGCCCACCGTGCTGATCCGATGGCAGGAGCCAGGTACTTATCCTGGTCTCCCAAGGGGTGCAGGGCCCAAGCACTTGGGCCATCCTCCACTGCACTCCCTGGCCACAGCAGAGAGCTGGCCTGGAAGAGGGGCAACCGGGACAGAATCCTGCACCCCGACCGGGACTAGAACCCGGTGTGCCGGCGCCGCAAGGTGGAGAATTAGCCTATTGAGCTGCGGCGCCGGCCTGACAAGGTTTTCAAAGTATGCAGATGACAACTCTAAGTGGGAAAGTAAAGGAATCTATGTGATGGTAAGGTTTCTACATTCCACTTGAAGTGATACTATTAAGTACAATATGAAAAGTTATGTACATTGTAATTCCAAGAGTCACTAAAAAACCTATACAAAGAGAGACAAACAATAACCCAGTAGATAACTCTAAAACCAAATTCAATCTAGAAGAAAGCAGAAAAGAGGAAATCAAGGAGTAGAAAACAAAAAACAGTAACTAGTAGACCTAACACCACACATAATTGCACTTCATATAACTGTATTTGAATATTAGCTTCTAAATCAGGGGTAGGAAATATTTTTCTTGCAAAGGACTATTTGGATACTTATAACTTCAGTGTCAGGCAAAACAAAATTATGAAGTTAAAAATTAGCCTATTACAGATTTACTGAATTTCGAGTCCCACCTGTGGCTGCCTTGGCAGGGCAAGATCAAATGATTCTACATATGCAGTATGTTCCATACCCCTATTCTAAATAGTCATACAGCAATAATTACATTTAATGCAAAGAATGACACTAAAATTTATATTGAAATAACTGAATTTATCAACAAAGACTGTCAAAATGGTTACTGCAACACGATCCAACTGTATACTACCAATAAGAAACCCAGTATAAATAAAATTATAAAGGTAGTCCAAAAGTAAAGGAATGAAAAAGATATACCATGTAAACACTGATCAAATGAATGCTGGAGTGCATACATAAACCAAGCAACAGATATCCCTGACTTTATAACTAGAAAAATTAACATAGATCACATAATAATTAAAAGAAGCAATTCACTAAGAAGACACGATAATAAATGTGTTTACATCTAACAATGGGACCTCAAAATACATGAAGCAAAACCATACAGAAGTGAAAAAAACACAAGTATGTTTAGTCTTCAATATACTTCTCTGGGTAACAGAGTATTATGACTGCTTACAAAATATCAGTTAAGAGTATAGAAAAACTGAATACTATCATCAACCAACAGTACAACTACATTTATAGCAAACTGGCCAACAGAATATACATTCTTTTCATTGTACATGGAATAGTCACCATTCTGAAAATTGACAAATTTAAAAGAAATAAAAAAGTCAACATTCAATCCTCAATCACCTTCTGACCATACTGCAGTTAAATGAGAAATCAACTGTAAATAAGGAAAAAAGCCGTCCACTTAGAAATTAAACGTGTTTTCAAATATTCTACAGATAAAACAGCAAGATGTAAGGGAAATTACATTTCATTTTCGCTCAATTTGAAATTTCCATATGTGCAGTGTAGCTACAGTAGTGGTTGGAAGGAAATTTATAGCATTAAATGTTTATTTTTGAAAAGCAAGATCTCAAAACAGTAATCTAATTTTAAGAAGTGAGGAAAAGTCCTTTTGTTCCGTGAAAAACACTTTCATTAAAATGAAAAGTTATAACCTGGAATTAAACATTTGCAAATCACATAGTTAACAAAGCTCTTACATTCAGAATATACAAAGAATTCTCAAGATTCAACAAAACAAAAAACTCAAGAAACTATGAGCAAAGATTTGAGTAATTCATGAAAGAACATATTCATATGTCAAAAACACATATGAAAAAATACTTAACATCATTAGCTATTAGAGAAATGCAAAGTAACACCACAGTTGATGCCACTATTTATCAATTAGAAGTACTAAAACAAAAAGCAAATAAAGAAAAAACTGACTGTATCAAGTGCTGCTAAGAAACTGAAGTGACTAGAACTCTCATATATTGTTAGTAAGAATGCAAAATGCAATATTCAACAAACCAGTCTGGCAGAGTCTTACATAATTAAATATACACTTAACATATAATCCAGCAAACACACTTCTTGGTCTTCACTCTGGAGAAATTTTATATCCACAGAAATACATGTCCAGGGGCTGGCATTGTAGCATAGCAGGTTAAGCCACTGCCTGTGATGCCAGCATCTCATATAGGTGCTGGTTCATGTCCTGGCTGCTCTATTTCAGATCCAGCTCCCTGGTAATGCACTTAGGAAAGTAGCAGAAGATGGCCCAAGTATCTGGGACCCTGCCACCCCCATGGGAGAACTAGAAGAAGCTCCTGACTTCAGCCTGGCCCAGCACTGGTTGTTGTAGCCATTTGGGGAGTGAAGAAGCAGATCGAAGATCTGTCTCTCCCTCTCTCTCCGTATCTACCTTTCAAATAAACAAACAAATCTTTTTTTTTTTTTTTTTTTTTTTTTGACAGGCAGAGTGGACAGTGAGAGAGACAGAGAGAAAGGTCTTCCTTTGCCGTTGGTTCACCCTCCAATGGCCGCCGCGCTGCAGCCGGCGCACCGCGCTGATCCGATGGCAGGAGCCAGGAGCCAGGTGCTTTTCCTGGTCTCCCATGGGGTGCAGGGCCCAAGCACTTGGGCCATCCTCCACTGCACTCCCTGGCCACAGCAGAGAGCTGGCCTGGAAGAGGGGCAACCGGGACAGAATCCGGCGCCCCAACCGGGACCAGAACCCAGTGTGCCGGCGCCGCTAGGCGGAGGATTAGCCTAGTGAGCTGCGGCGCCGGCCTAAACAAATCTTTTAAAAAATTTTTTTTCTTTTTTTAAGATTTAGAGATATAGAGAGAAGGAGAGATAGAGACAGACAAAGGTCTTCCATCCGCTGGTTCATTCTCCAGACAGCCACAATGGCTGGGGCTGGGCCAAGCTGAAGCCAAGAACCAGAAGCTTCTTCTGCATCTCCCATGGGTACAGGAGCCCAAGGACTTGAGCCATCTTCCGCTGCTATCCCAGGAGCATTAGCAGGGAACTGGGCTGGAAGTGGAGCATCTAGGATTTGAACCAGCACCCAATTGGGATGCCGATACTCTAGGTGGAGGCTTAAGTTCCTACACCACAGTGCTGGCCCCAATAAATAAATCTTAGAAAAAAAAAAAAAAGAAGAATAAGAAGAAACAGAGAGAGAAAGAAAAAGAGAAAAAGAGGAAGAAAGAGAGGAAGAAAGAGAAAGAGAAAGAAAGAGAGAAAGAGAAAGACCTGTCCGTAAATGTCCACAGCACTTATATTTATAATCACCAATAACCGCAAAGTAAATGTCCTCCAACAGAATGGCAGCACAGCCACACAAAGGAGTACTATTGTGTAATAACAAGGAGTGAAATATTAATATAATCAACAACATGAATGAACTTCAAAGTTACAGTGCTGAGTGAAAAAAAGCCATTTTCAAAGGTTACATACAGTATAAATCCACATTTATGGCACTCCAAAAAAGGCAGAACTATACATCTGGAAAACAGATCACAGGTTGCCAAGTGTTAGGACAGACGGGTTTGACTGCAAAAGTGACAGGATTTTTCTTCGTTATGACTGTGGTGACAGTCACAGAAATCTATGAATATGGTAAAATTCATATAAGTGTACCTTTCAAAAAGGCCAAATTCACTATAAATTTTAAAAATGAAAAAGGAAAAAAAATCTAGTCCTCTTTAAGTGATTCCACTGCTATTTCTATTGTTCATTGAAATAAATTACCATCAAAAGTTTTCAAAAATAATAAAGTATATTAATATTAAAGAAATAGGCCTCAGATTTCCATTTCCAGAAGGCATCCAGACTAGATGTTCAGAAAAACTCTTCCCAATACTGAATTGGCTCAAAATGCCTTAAAAAAAGTGTATCAGAGCTTGTGCAAAAGCAGAAGCAAGTAAAGGCAGTTCTCTTACCTGAAATCTCTGGGGTCAATTTTGGAGGATTTTATAAAGATAATACACTATGTTTAACACATAGAATATTAACACCCCAGCAGTATCTGAGATAATACTCCAAAATTAAACACATTCATATTTCTGCAGTAAGTTCATAGCAGTTCACACCAAAATTTGTTCACTTTTAAAATAACTTTTGGCAGTCAAAATCTCTGGATTTAAAAGGAGTCAGTGCAAATCCAGATGAGTAAAAGCACAAGATGGGGCATTCACCTGGAAATCCGAAGGGCGACATCTTGGATGAGTTAACTAAAGAGGAATAGAAGACTACCCAGAAGAGACAATGGTGTTTGTATGTCTCTCTGTCTCCCCCTCTCTCTTTCTGTTGCTCTGCTGTTCAAAGGAGAACAGTGAAGCAGGCCCCAAATGCATGGCAAAAGCAAATCGAATATGAGTAACCCAATTTGAACAGATTATCTAAAGAACTCACAGATGAAAGTTCACAAAATGTGTTCACAGCCAAAAATCACTAAAATCACACCAAGAGTGTGAAACTTAAAAAAAAGAAAAAATTATATCCACACAAACTGTAGATAGAAGACTAATTAATTTAAAGAAGTGAAAGATGGAGAGAAAGAAAAAGAGAGAAAGAGAGAGAGAAAGGAGGAATAAAAGACTACCCAGAGGAGAAGGGTAACAGGAACAAAAAACTATTTTTAAAAAGGTAAATCTGAAGAAAAGAAAAAAATTTCTAGAGATGAAAACACATTACCTTTAAGATGAAAACAACATGCTAAAAACTGGTTCCACAGCAGATTAAACCTACCTTTAGAAAGAATCAAAAAACCAACAGGTCTAAAGAAATCAACCAACCCCTTAGATAAACAAAGAACAAATAAGATGAACAACAAGAAGAAAAATCTCACTGTACCATCTTAGGGCAAATTAACATTTCTAGGACATGGTTTTCTCATGTGTAACATGCGATAATGCCCACCTCATAGAGGTGTTGTGACTATTAAAGGAAATCCAAATGTATGCTTAGCACAGAACTCAGTAAGTGTCATGTATTGGTAATTTTATAAAAACTCTGAAAAGTGCAATAAAGTAATAAAAATTAAGATTGAGACAGAAAATAAACCTATTGGTACAATGGCTTAATTTCCACATCTGTGGAAGAGAGAAGTAGGATACTTCATTTGTCAACTCTGCTAACACATTTCTTAGAGGATCTGTGGATGTCCCCCCTCTCTCTCGCTTCTTTTTCATGCACTGATCTAACTCCACTCTACTCTGCAAATCTTTCCAAATTTGCAAGTTGTTAGAGAAGAAAAAACAAAACAATCTCAATTCTTTACTCTTCATCTTAAATCCTGCATTGTAAATTTAAAAATAAATGGAAACAGAAAATTACATACTTACTTTTCATTAGTTTTCCTGATAATTCTTTCAATGGAGAAGAGGGGCTATTTCTACTGGCTACTGTAAGTCTAGAGGAGGATTCTTGGGTTTCTACAGAAGCGTGATGAGTTCCTGCTCTGGCCATTTCAAGATGAAGAGAATGCACACTGTCACATTCCTGGGAGAGCAGCAAGTGATTCTGAGTGATGTTAGTTCTACCATTCAGGTCAATTTCTTCTGACTGAGTCATAAGCAATTGGGCTGAGCTAGAATCCTCCAATCTCCTATCAAGAGACTCAGTCACAAAAGATGCTGTAGTTTCGTGCTTTTTAGATGGAGAGACAGGCTCAGCCAGTGAGCTCTGTTTTACTGTGTTCAGACTGTGTGCTCTTATTCGGGACCAAGTCGTTGAGTGGAAACTTTCGGCCTCCAACCAAAATTTAACCAGATGCTCCATTCTCCGAAGTTCCATGAACTGAATGAAATATGGGAGGACAACAGAATCGTGCAAGACTTGTTCAAGGGTCTTTGAAAGACTTGATTTGGTCTCCTGAGTCTGGTAGTCCAGACAAGATCTGCCTAAAAGTCAGAAACAAAGGAATTAGCAGTTCAGTACAAACAATTTTAGGCAACAGATGAATCTATCACTTTTAGCAACAGTGGTACCAGAGGTCTTGAATAAAATTTACTTCCTGGGGCCAGCACTGTGGCACAACAGGTTAAGCCACTGCTTGTGATGCCAGCATCATCTTGGAGCACCAGTTCAAGTCCTGGCTGCTCTGCTCCCAGTGCAGCTCCCTGGTAATGGCCTGGGAAGCCAGTGGGAGATGGCCCAAGTGCCTGGGCCCCTGTACCCAGGTAGGAGACCTGGATGGAATTCCTGGTTCCTGGCTTGCACTTGTCACAAACCCAGCTGTTGCAGGCATTTAGGGAGTGAACTACTGCAAAGACAGAGTGAGTGAGTGTGTGTGTGTGTATGTGTGTGTCTCCCTCTCTCTGTCACTCTGCCTTTCAAATATATAAATTAAAAAAATTAGAAGAAAAAAATGGCTGGCATTATTAAGCCACCAGTTGTGATGCTGGCATCTAATATCAGAGCACCAGATCTAGTCCCAGCTGCTCCATTTCTAATCCAACACCCTGATAATATGCCTGGGAAGCGGTGGAAGATGGCCCACATACCTGGGTTCCTCTCACACATGTGGGAACCAAATGGAGTTAAGGAGTGAACCAGATCTCCACCTCTCCCCATGTTGTGTCACTCTTTCAAATGAATGAATGAGTGAGTGAATGACTAAATAAACAAATCTTAAAAAAGTCTACTTCCTAACAATTAAAATGAGTAAAGAACTAAAAAAAAATCAGTTTTAGTTTCTAAACAAAGTAAAGAAACAACTGTCCAAAACTTATTTAAATTATTGAAAAGTTCTATCACTCAATTAATCCTAGTATCTCTTTTAAGGCCATTCAGATTATGTAAATTCTTCAGAAAGAAATGATACTAGTTCCAAAGAAAGAAAAAGGGCCAATAAAAATATGAAAAAATATTCAACCCCATTAAAAATCCCAGGGAAGCAAATTTAAAAAAGCTGACATTTTTTGCTTATAGAAAGGGAAAAATATTTATTTATTAGAGAGGTGGAGAGAGGACACCCATCTGCTGGTTTACTCTTCAAAAGTGTCTGTAACAGGCCAGCGCCGCGGCTCACTTGGCTAATCCTCCGTCCGCGGTGCCGGCACACCGGGTTCTAGTACTGGTTGGGGCACCGGATTCTGTCCCGGTTGCCCCTCTTCCAGTCCAGCTCTCTGCTGTGGCCCGGGAAGGCAGGTGCTTGGGCCCTGCACCTGCATGGGAGACCAGGAGGAAGCACCTGGCTCCCGGCCTTGGATCGGCACAGCACACCGGCCATAGCGGCCATTTGGTGGGTGAACCAACGGAAGAAGACCTTTCTCTCTGTTTCTCGTCTCTCTCTCACTAACTCTGCCTGTCAAAAAAAAAAAAAAAAAAAAAAGTGTCTGTAACAGCCAAGGGGTTGAAGCTAGGAGCCAGGAACTCAATGCAGGTGGCGGGAACCCAACTAATGGAGCCATCACCTCTTTCTCCCAGGATCTGCATTAGCAGGAAGCTAGAATCAGGAGCTAGAGCTGGGAATCGAACCCAGGGACCCCGATGTGGGATCTAGACAACATAACCAGCATCTTAACTGCTAGACCAAATGCCCCCCCCCATGGAAAAAAATTTAGTTAATAACAAATACTAACAAGGGAAATAGCAACACTCCTACACACTGATGACAACATACTGGCAAAATCTTTTTGGAGAAGCACTTAGGAAGAAACAGCAAAGCCTTGGCAAACTTTAAATATGTTAATGTGTCAAGGAGTAACTCATTATTTTAAATTGCATTTCCCTGAACACTAGCCAAATGAAATATCATTTTCATATATTTATATTAAACAGTTAAATATATTTATTTAGAAACTGTTCATTTTGCTACTGGACATGTTTTATGTATATACAGGAGAACATAGGGCCATCCATTATACTTGGTGCTGTGATTTTAGTTTAAACCCATTTTTTCAAAGCCCCTTCCAATTATATAGCTCACTCTCCTATGACAGCAGTTTCATGTACTGTACTCAAGATCTCCCTCCTATTAGAAATTAACACAGGTGGCAGGCAGCCTTGAGGGACAAGGTTAAGCTGCCACTTGTGATGCCTGCATCTCACATCGGAGTGCTGGTCTGAGTCCTGGCTACCGCATTTCAGAACTGGCTTCCTGCTAATGTGTCTGGGAAAGCAGCAGGAGATGGCCCAAGTGCCTGGGTCCCTGCACCCACATGGGAGACCTGGATGCAGTTCTTAGCTCCTGGCTCTGGTCTGGCCCAGCCCTGGCTACTGCAGCCCTTTGGAGAATAAACCAGCAGATAGAAGACATCTCTCTTTCTCTGTTTTTCCCCCTCTCACTGCAACACTGCTTTTCAAATGAATAAATATTTTGTTTTTTTAAAAAGCAAGTTAGCAAAAAGTTACTTACCCAGATCTCCAAAATGAGCAGCCTCCATGTGGCTTGGCTGCTTCTTGAGTGTTGCTGTCCTGCTACTGGAAAAGGAGTCCATGTTGGCAGAAATGGCATTGATGGCAACATGACTTGGTCCTGCAGCCTCCAGCAAGGCATGATTCTTAGTGCTTTTTTGTGGGGAATGTACGGATATTGAAGCTATAATTTTTCAAAAAATTGTTAAAAATTAAACACAATTAATGGTTCAAAACTCTTATAAGAGAACTTTAAAAACTATATTTTGTAATACTTCAAGTTGGTACACCCAACAAAAATTAAAAAAAGGTAACTTACACAACAGAAAATAGCTAAGAAACATTTCAGTATTATTTATAACTCTAAAAATATTGTGTCAGAAATGAAAATTAAACAGAACTTTGAGAATTGTTACTGAGAATGAAAGCACCAAAGCTAGGAAGTGTTCTGAAACAGACTTCTTCTAATGCCTTGGTCCTTGCTTGTTTCAGAAGCAAAACTAAAAATGCAGAATAAAGGCTTGGCTTGGTGGGACTAGAAAAATATTTTCACAATAATTATTTTTTAAATGAGTAATAAAATTATTCTAACAAAATACATTAATGGTTAAAGTTCAAGCCACTTAAGGTAATGTACTCTCACAATAAATATTTTCTTTTGTAGTCTGAAGAAGTAATATTGTCCTTCAGGCTTCAGAATAAAGTTAACTACCAATGTGTTGGAGATAACTCAATATTACAATACTATCAAAGTTATCCTATGAACTTGTTGTTACAGCTGAGTTAAAATTCTACTTATCCTATTTGTTTTACACTAATATCAATAACTTATTAAAGATTTAAAAAATTTTTTGGCTCAATGCATTGCTATAGCAAGAAGTACAGAAATTATATAGGTCACTCAACATTCTACCACACAAGATAAATATTGTCAGGTGTCTAAACGTCTGTCTACCAGCACTCAACATAAATATTCTTAGGTAACCAGACTTCTATCTACTAGTAAGTGCTCCCTATCTCAGCAGTTTCCAGATGTAAAATACAAGTTAATACTTAGTAATCTTTCTTATAAAGAAACAAAAAATACTGTAATTTGATTTCTGGCTCTTTGAGAAGTGGCTGCAGGATAAAGCAAATAAGAATGTGAATATTCGTACCTGTTTCCCAGGTATCTAAACTGATAAATCAAACAGGAATTGTGGGAATTATGGAATGGAGAGTGAATGCCTTCAAACAATTTGTTCAACTTTAGAAGACAGCTTTGATTTATTTGTACTGTCATGATAGATTGAAGGGAACAAAATCATTTCAGCAAGTTTATTAATAATTGATTTTCTTATATAGGCTGTAAGTTACAAATAAGGTTCTATAGGAATAATGAGACTGTTTCTTAATTAGATGTATGTGTAATACCAAATGTGATGAACTAAGTTGTGCAAGTCTTTTTCCCCCTCTTTTAACTGCTCTGTAAGAAGGAGTAACTCATGACTACCTGCTCCTTCCTGACGGTCTATCTTTGGTCTCCACGGTTCTACACTCTCCTAGCTGTTCATTCCCTCTGTGAAGACATGGCCTCCCTCCTTGGCCCTCTGTTTTCCAAGGCTATCTCTTGGACTCTTTCTGCTAGAAATCATACTTATTCTCAAACCTTCGATTATGATTACAGCAATAGTATCTGAACATTCTTTTTAAAAGGTATAAGTTCCTTTACTTCTCTCCTAAAATAAATTTAATAAAACACAGACCTTATTATGCCTGTAAAACAGAAAATCATGGTAACTCTGGTTGATTCAAAGAGAGTTTCAGTCATGCCCCCAGTGTGGACCCTCTTGGCAACAGCTTCTAGAGGACACCACTGGAAAACTCCCGAACACTATCTCACACCTGTTCTTTGATCTGGTATCACTATTTACTACTAGGCATTTTCAGTTTAACTTTACAGTCTCAACCTAATGTGCCCAAATATCAACTTAATCATATCTTCTCCTAAACTAACTTTCCTTCTCAACTTCTCTCTCTGCTCAATCCACCAGTTTCCAAAGCTCAAAATCTTGGTCCCATTCTTTTTCATTGTTATCGCTTTACTTGCTGCTATTCATTTTTATCTCTTTACTTGATTCTTCCTTCAAGATATTAAAAAATATTAGCTAGTTCGGCCATTGTGGCCATCTGGGGAGTGAACCAGTGGATGGAGGACCTCTCTGCCTTTTCCTCTCTGTAACTTTTTCAAATAAATAAATAAATATTTAAAAAATATATTAGCTAGGCCACGATATTTAAATATCTTCTTATGTACGTATGTATGTATTTTCTTTTTTTTTTTTTTTTTTTTTTTTGACAGACAGAGTGGACAGTGAGAGAGAGAGAGACAGAGAGAAAGGTCTTCCTTTGCCGTTGGTTCACCCTCCAATGGCCGCCGCGGCCGGCGCGCTGCGGCCGGCGCACCGCGCTGATCCGATGGCAGGAGCCAGGTGCTTCTCCTGGTCTCCCATGGGGTGCAGGGCCCAAGCACTTGGGCCATCCTCCACCGCACTCCCTGGCCACAGCAGAGAGCTGGCCTGGAAGAGGGGCAACCGGGACAGAATCCGGCGCCCCAACCGGGACTAGAACCCGGTGTGCCGGCGCCGCTAGGCGGAGGATTAGCATAGTGAGCCGCGGCGCCGGCCCGTATGTATGTATTTTCAAGATTTATTTATTTGAAAGGCAGAATTACAGAGAGGCAGAGGCGGAGGGAGGGGGGAGGGGGGAGAGGGGAAGGGGGAGGGGGAGGGGAGGGGGAAGGGGAGGTCTTCCATCCGCTGGTTCACTCCCCAATTGGCTGCAATGGCCGGAGTTGAAGCCAGGGGCCAGGAGCCTCTTCTGGGTCTCCCATGCAGGTTCAGGGGCCCAAGCACTTGGGCCATCCTCCACTGCTTTCCCAGACCATAGCAGAGAGCTGGATCAGAAGTGGAGCAGCCAGGACTCGAATCGGCACCCAAATGGGATGCCAGCACTGCAAGCAACAGCTTTAACTGCTATGCCACAGCACTGGCCCCTGTATTTATTTTCAACACCACATCTCCAGCACAGGTCTTGCTACATTACAGAAAACTGATGAGATCTCTAAGCTACACAACTCTTCCAGGCTAAACCTGCACAAACACACCATACTTACGACATGGTATCTTGCCAAAAACCTACAATGGCTTCCTGTTTTCTCTGTCTCAATTCACTGTTCTGGTCTTGTGACCAACCCCAACCTCATTTCAATTTTTCTGTAAAAATTTGCTTTACTTGTCTAAAGATCTGTCAAATATATATGAAAAGAATTAAGCTGAGCCGGTGTGGATTCCATGTGATCCTTCTTCATTTCCAGGAAGTCTTTCCTAAACTTCAGAAAACATTTACTGATTTCAAATTCCTCTGACTTCCTTGTAATACTTCATTTAATATGAGTAATTCAAATACTGAGGGGGAGGCTTTGTTAAAACTAGATAAAAACAGCTACAGGAGAGCACACTGTGCTGGCTGCTCTATGCACTGTTGTTTGGACATTATTTCATTGACCTCTACACCGATACTGCAAGACTGGTATTTTCCTCAGTTTAAGAGAGTTCCAGACTCCTGGTTTTGGACTGGCCCCATCCTGGCCACTGTAGCCATTTGGAGAAAGACGGAAGACTGATCTCTCTGTAACACTACCTTTCAAATAAATAAATTTTAAAAGAGAAAAAAAAAGAATTTCTCAAACAAAAACAGAAAATTCACCACCACCAAACCAACCCTACAGGAATGTTGGAGTCATAAATTAGAAGTAAAAGAATCACAACAACCATCATGAAACATAAGACAGTACAAAATTCACTAAGAGAATGTAAAACACAAAGAGAAGAAAATCTAACTTGATGATGACAGAAATCTACCAAAACACAAGAAAATTAAGAGGCAGAAAGCAACTAACAAAATGACCAAAGTTAGTTCTTATCTATCAAAACGATACACCACATAAATGAAAACCAAAACCAAGCTAGAGTAGCCATATTCATGTCAGAAAAAAGATTTTTAAATCAAAAACTATAAAAAAGACAAAGAAGGACATTATATATTCATAAGAGGATCAATTCAGCAAGAAGATATAATAATCATAAATATACATGACCTAAATACAACACCACTCAAATATATTAAACAATATAATTAGATATAAAGGGATAAACAGACTCATTCAGTAAGACTGGAGAACTTAACAATGCACTGTCATCAATGGACAGATTATCTAGACAGAAAATCAACAAAGGTACATCAAAGTTGGAATGTATTATAGGCCAAATAGATGTAATGGATATTTAGAGAACATTTTATCCAACAGTTGCAGAATATATATTCTCATCAGCACAAAGAACATTTTCTAGAAAATTAGGCCACAAATCAAGTCTCAGTAAACTTTTAAAAAGTGAAAGAACATCATGTATGTTTTCAGACCACAAAGGACTAAAACTAGAAATCAACAACAAGAACAGAAAATTATAAATACATGGAAATTGAACATGTTCCTGAATGACCAATGAATCACTGAAGACAAATTAAAAAGCAGGGTTGGCACTGTGGTACAGGTCAAACCACCGCCTGCAATGCTGGCATTCTATATTGGTGCTGTTTCAAGCCCCAGCTGCTTCACTTTCAATCCAACTCCCTGCTAATGTGGCCAGGGAAAGCAGTGGAAGATGGCCCAAGTCCTTGGCACACTTTACCCACGTGCCAAACTCAGAAGAAGCTCCTGACTTTGGCACCTCTTCTGTCTCTTCTTCTCTGTCTCTAACCCTGCCTTTCAAATAAATAAATAAATCTTTAAAAAAAAAAAAAAAAGAAATCAAACATTTCTTGAAAGAAATAAAAATACGACATCAAAATTTCAGGGATACGATACAGCAAAAGCATTATTATGAGGGAAGTTTATAGCCATTAAGTGCATACTTCTAAAAAAATAGAATTCAAAAAAACAATCTAACAATGCAGCTAAAGGAACTAGAAAATAACCAACCAACCCAAAATTAGCAGGAGACAAAAACTAATAAGGATCAGAACAGAAATAAATGAAATTGAAACTAAAAAATAGCAAAAGATCAAAAGAAGAAAGAGTTGTTTTTAAAGAAAGATAAACAAAATAGACTAATCTTTAGCCAAAGAGAAAAAGAGCAAAAATTGAAATAAATAAAATTAGAGATGAACATGGAGACATTACATGGAAATACAAAAGGATAAAAAATTACTATGAATGACTACATGGTAATAAACTGGAAAACCCTGGAAAAATGGATAAATTCCTAGATACATAAAATCTACCAAGATTAATCAATAAGTATAGAAATTTTCAACAGACCAATAAATAATGAGACTGAAGCAGTGATTGAATATATCCTATCAAAGAAAAGTCTAGCACTTGACAGCTTTACAATTGAATTCTACAAAACATTTCAAGAGGGACTAACTCTACTACTTGTCAGGGTATTCCAAAATACTGAAAAGGATGGAATTCTGACAAAATTTCTGAGGCCAATATTACTCTGACACCAAAACCAAAGATACAACACCAAAAGAAAACCATAGACCAATATGCTTGAGGAACAAAGATGCAAAAAAGCTCAATGAAATATCAGCAAACTGAATCCAACACTACATCAAAAAGATCATACATCATGATCAAGTGGGACACATTCTAAGGATGTAAAAGTGATTCCACATTTACAGATCAATAAACATAGTAAATCACATCAACAAAACAACTATGATCATCTTAATAGAAGCAGAAAAGGCATTTGATAAGATTCCACACCCTCCCATGATAAAAATTATCAACAAATTGAGTTTAGAAGGAAAATATCTTAAAACTATAAAGACTATATATTATAAACCCACAGTGAATATCCTACAGAATGAAGAAAAATTGAAAGCATTTCTCATCAGACCCGGAACAAAACAAGAATGTCTACTTTCACCACTCTTTTTCAACATATATTGGAAATATTAGCAAGAACAACCAGGGAACAGAAACAAAGCAAGCATTGAAAATGGAAAGATGGAAGTCAAAACACCCATGTTTGTAGGTAACATGATTTTATACACAGAAATATCTATAAACATTTTGCCAAAAAGCTGTTAGAACCAATAAGACAATTCAGTATATAGCCAGTGTTGCGGTATGTTAAGCAGCCACCTGCAATGCTGGCAACTCATATGGGCACATGTTCAAGTCCAGGCTGCTCCACTTCCAATCCAGCTCCCTGCTTATGCACCTATTAAAGCGACAGAAGATGGAGGTGCTTGGGCCCCTGCCACCCATGTGGGAGACCCAGATGAAGTTCTAGGCTCCCAGTTTTGGTCTGGCTCAGTTCTGGATGTTGCAGACATTTGGGGAGTGAATAGCAAATGAAGATCTCGCTCTCTTCCTCTGTCTCACAGTCTGCCTTTCAAACAAATAAATCTTTTTTCAAAAAAGAAAGAAAACTCATTCATAATAGCTACTAAAAAGTTAAATATTTAGGAATAATTCAACCAAAGACATTAAGGATATCTATAATGAAAATTATATAGTGCTGATAAAAGAAATCATCAAGGACACACATACAAAGAAGACAACATATTAACACCATTAAAATATCCATACTACTGAAAGCAATATAGGTTCAGTATAAAAATACCAAGGACATTCTTCATAAAAATAGAAAAAAAAATTCCAAACTCATATGGAACCACAAAAGACACAGAACAGCGAAGCTATCCTAATCAAAAAGATAAAGCTAGAGGAATCATAATACCTGATTTCAAACCATACCACAAAACTAGGACAATTAAAACAGCAGGGTATTACTGGCATAAAAACCAACACACAGATTAATGGAACAGAATAGGGAACCCAGAAGTTAATCCATGTATATACAGCTAACAGATTTTGGTCAAAGGTACCATGAACACAAAGAAAGGAGTCTTTCCAATAAATGGTGCTGGCAAAACTAGATTTACATATGTAGAACAATGAAATTAGATCCTTATCTCTTACCATATGCAAAAATAAACTTGAGATGGATCAATGATCTACATGGAAGACCTGAAACTATGAAAACTGCTAGAAGGAAACATGGGGAAAATATTTCAAGACACTGGTATAGGGGACGGTGCTGTGGCATAGTGGGTTAAAGCCCTGGCATCCCATATGGGCACCGGTTCTAGTCCCGGCTGCTCCTCTTCTGATTCAGCTCTCTGCTATGGCCTGGGAAAGCAGTGGAAGATGGCCCAAGTCCTTGGCACCCATGTGGGAGACCTAGAAGAAGCTCCTGGCTCCTGGCTTTGGATCGGTGCAGCTCTAGTCATTGCGGCCATCTGGGGAGTGAACCAGCAGAAGGAAGACCGCTCTCTCTGTCTCTACTTCTCTCTGTAACTCTTTCAAATAAATAAAATAAATCTTTCAAAAAAAAAAAAAAAGACACTGGTATAGGCAATGATTTTTTTTTTTAATTTTATTTGACAAGTAGAGTTACAGACAGTGAGAGAAAGAGACAGAAAGAAAGGTCTTCTTTCCGTTGGTTCACCCCCCAAATGGCTGCAATGGCAGGAGCTGCACCGATCCAAAGCCAGGAGCCAGGTGCTTCTTCCTGGTCTCCCATGCAGGTGCAGGACCCAAGCACTTGGGCCATCCTCCACTGCCCTCCCAGACCACAGCAGAGAGCTGGACTGGAAGAGGAGCAACCAGGACTAGAACCTGGGGTGCCAGTGCCACAGGCGGAGGGTTAACCTAGTGAGCCACAGCACTGGCCCCAGCAATTATTTCTTGAACAACACCCCAAAGTTCAGGCAACAAAAGCAAAATTAGATAAATGAGATTATATCAAACTCAGAAGCTTCTGCACAACAAACGAAATAATCAATAGAGTGAAGATACATCCAACAGAATAGGAGAAAATATCTGTAAGCTACTTATCTATAAGCAAAGGTTTAATATTCAGAATATCTCAATCATTATATCAAAGAGATACCAGCTCTACCATGGTTACCACAGCACTGTTCCCAACAGCTAAGATATGGAATCAACCAAAGTGTCCATCATCAGATGAATGAATAAAAAAATTATGTAAGTATATAATGGGAATACTACTCAGTCATTAAAAAGCCTTTACCAAGAATGAAATCTTGTCTTTGCAGCAAAATGCTTGGAACTGGATGTTATCTTGCTAATGAAATAAACCAGACCCAGAAAAATACCCTCAAATATAGGAGCTAAAAAACAACAACAACAAAAAAAACCTTCAATCTGAACAGAGAATGGTGATTACTAGAGACTGGGAGGGGTGACAGAGGGAGCTGGACATAGGTACCAAATCAGAGTCAAAGTCACAACATAGTGGGGTGACTATAGTTCACAATAAGCTAGTATATACTGTACGAACAAACAGAAGCTCTAATCCTCCAACCATAAAATAATATCAAAGAAGGGGAAATTCTGATTATCCTGTTTTGATCAAAATACACTGTATACATATATTGAAATATCACACTGTAGCCCATAAATATGCATAATTACTGTTATTAAAAATGTTTTTGAAAAGTACCTTCTACCCAACATACCAAAACTGAACATCTAATTTCCTATCTGGTTCTGTTAGGCAAGCCACAAAGGTAGGTATCAAACTTTATCTCCTCCTTCACACCTTGTATTTAAATCAGTCACAGAGTTCTATACACTTTGCCTCCTAATTTTTTGCATAATTAATAACTAATCCAGGTCTTCTGTGGAATTATTTGATTATTGTTCCTTTCCCCTATCAATCTGTAAGTTCAATGAGGGCAGGATTCAAGTCTTTTTTTGTTCACTGTTATAGCCATAATTTTTGTCTAATGCCTAGAACAAGAGGCGTTCTGTAAATGGTAGCCATTATTAGTTGCTACTATTCTGTGCCTAAGTTTGTCTTTCTAATCAAACTGTAATCTTTCTGAGGCACTGTTTCCTGTAACTGCTTCTATACCAGCCTAAGGTTAAGTCAGTGAGTAATAGGCACAGATCATGTACCATCATAGAGTGTAAGCATGGTAGAGATTTAGATTAGCTAGGCCAATGTCCCTATTCTACAAATGAAGAAGCTGAAGGAAGCTCCCTGACTTACCTAGGTCATACTGTCAGTAGCCAAGGTTCAGAGTGGAAGCTGGTATTCTGACTGCCTGAGACAAAGTTCCTTCCTTCCAATACAATCAGATCTAGACTTTACAAGACTCTACTCGCTAAGGGCTTTAAGCCTTCTCTGTCAAGCAAATTTTGCTTAAAGGAGGCAATCTGAACTAATGTGGAACCCAGCTGGCTGTAAATTATCAGAAATAAATAAGTTATAATTAGTCTCTGGGAAACTGGGCATATACAGTAAATACTAAGTGTTAGCTATACAATATAAAAATATTAGAAAAATCTAGTAAGCAGCTATCTGTAGATTTTATATAATAAATTACATTTATAACACATACATGTATATAAACACGTATATGTATACATAATGACCATAGAAAAAATTTCCATTATAACTTTTCCATTCCAATCTCTGTACAGTGGACATAACTAAATCATTCAAAAACACAGCAGAGATTACTATCTAAAAAAATAATGTTCTAACCTGTAAATAAGGACAATGTATTGGGCCCAACAAAGTACCCTGACTAATCTTAAATTAAGGCCATGCAAAGTAATAAAGCAGTGAAAACCACGAGCATCCACACTTCTGGATAAATGGCAGTCCATTACCAGACTGCTCAGTTACAGGTATTCTTGGTCTTTTATTAAAAAGAGTCAACTAATTACTTTTAGTAAACAATCAAATGTGGGATCGCTAGGGAGGGACTTAGCTCACTGTTATCAACAGTACAGCCAACAAAAGCCCAATAGAAATCTCATTATCCAAGGACAGCATGGTGCGGTGGGTTAAGCCACTGCTTGGGACACCTGTATCCCATATTGGAGTGCCTGGTTTGAGTCTGAACTACTGCATGCTTCTAGAAGACCCAGATTTCCTGCTTAGGCGCCTGGCCGGCAGCAGATGATCACCCAAATAGCTGGGTTCCAGCCACCCTCACAGGAGACAAAGATGGGAGTTCCCGGTTCAGCCTGCCCAACCTTGGCTCTTGCAGGTGTTTGGGAAGTTAATCAATGAACAGAAAATTTCTCTCTCCCTCCTCGCCTCCCTCCTTGTCACTCTGCCTGTCAAATATATAAATTTTGGAAAAGGAAATTAAAGCTCATGGTGTGCTAAGTGTTTAAGACCATACAGGTTAAAGAGGGAAATAAGTCATGATCATAGTTACAAAATAAGGCAGAAAAGATTAATGCTGAAAGAAAGAACAAGGTAACAGGATTAAAGAGCTCATAAATGCACAACACAAAATTTTTTAGTGCCATGAATGCCACTGAACTCACCTTTAATGGACTTGACATCTGAGGTCTTCTCTTGTTCTTTGCCTTTCACTAGAAGACAAAGGAGCATTATGACCAACTTTTGAAAGACACATTTTATAGATTGTAAAAACCAGACAAGTTTTATTCTAACAGATGAATATTCAAAGATCAGAGGGGGGCAAGGCAGGTCAGCTGAAGAAGGTTTCTCTAAGGAAGTAACCTCTGAATGGCATTCAAAAACATAAGGAATGCAGACAATGTAGTCATAATACAAGGGTTCAAATTCTGGCTTTCTCATTTATTAGCCAAGCAATCTTGGAAAAGATAATTTACTGCTCCGGGTCTTAATTTCCTTGCCTTATACAATTAGGTCTACTTTAGAGGGTTACTGGTTAAAAAAAAAAAAAAAAAAAAAAAAAAGCTAAAACCAAACATCTGTATAGGGCACAGAACAGTAACTAGCATAGATTTGGAATAAATTTAGGATCAACATTAATATTATTACCATGTGCTACCCACTACACTGGCTATTACTATTAGATGCAAAGAAAGAATGAAGAAAGAGTTTTTAGTTGTGTATCACTTGATTTCTTCTTTAGCCCTGTCCCCAGTGGCATCAAAGACAAACACTGTAAACTCCTAACACTCAAGCCTTAACAATTTGTCTCTAAAATAACCATACACCCTCCTCTATTATACAAAACAGCGAAGATTCTACTGCAGATAAGCTAAAATATAAAATCCAAGGAAGGAAGGTGCAAGCCAGCTTAAGTCAAGCGTGAACACTGTTATGGGAGCTGACCTAAGACGATTTTTAACCCTCTACTTTTCTGGTTTCTTTCAATATTAAACTTCCTTTAATCTCCAATTCCTCAAAATAAGCTATCTCCCAGCATGCGCATCTGTCTACTTAACCCTTTTCAATATTAGAAGTTGAAAGGCTAGAAACAGGAAATAACTAGGTGTCAGAGTAGCTCCCTGAAGTCCATTCATCAACAGCTATTTGAAAGCACAATATGTGCCACTCTCCAGGCTTTTCAGAAGACAGCATCTTCCCTTCAAGTCTACATTCGACTACGTGGAGGCCCAAATGGGAACCAATGAAGAAATAACATCTCAGGAGCCGATCACTGCATCGTGAAGATAAAATATGAAAATGTGGCAGGCTGACAGCACCTGCGGCCACGTCAGCAGCACCTGCCAAACAACTGCAGCTGAAAACATTACCCAGTCTCAGCTACCACAGCGCTCCCCTCTCCTGGTCCCTAGCCCTCCTCTGGTAACCCCCCACCTCCCTGACCTCTGGTTTGCTGGGTTTCACAGGAAAATGACAGGCCCCTCTTTTATTGTTCACCATAGATATTTCCTGGCTGACCTGACCCATTCTTAAAGCTTTCATACGTATGCTGTGTCTCCTACATTTACTCATGTATCTCCACTCTAAATTTTTTAAATCTCAAATTCATACAGTCACCCATACCCCTCTTCAATTCCATTTCTCCAAACCAGAATGTATCTTTTCCCAATCCTGTCCCTACCTCAGTCTTCATCTTCCTGTGAATCTATCATCAGTTACTCAGGCCAGCGTCTGGGAGTCAGCCTTAATATTTTGCCTCCAACACAAACCACTTAAGACCAACTGATTCTACCTCCCCAGTTTCACTTCTGTTAGCCTTAAACCATTGTCCTACTAATCAGGACTCCTATGTAATACTTCAAGCATAAAAATGTACAACAGTCTATCAAATGATAGCACTTTTTTGTCCCCTATTTTATAATATATAGTCAAGGTCCCTATGAATCTCTACCTGACTCCACTGCTCTTCTTCCCTTGCCAGGTAAATACTAACCCTAAATAACATGTCTTCTTTGTATACTAGTTTTTGTTTTTACCATAAACAACTATAAATGTATAAAAAATGAAAACATGGTATCTGCACATCTTTAAAATTACACAAATGATACTTTATACATACTCGTGACTTCCATTCAGTAATTCAATGTCTATACTGATGCACTTCTGGTTTATTCAATTAGCTCTATTCACTTTAGCTACTTAATTCCTTTTTAAATATGCCTTTATTAATCCATCTTCCTATTAATGAACATTTACTTTCTTCCCCAATTTTCACTTACAAACATTCATCTGATTCTAGTTCAGTCTTCCTATACATATATGCATAAGTCCCTGGAAATGGAATCACTAGGTAACAAATTGTGTACCTTCTTAACGGAAGTGACTGTGTCAATTTACACTCCTATAGACAAGCTGTATAATCTCATCTCTGGAATGTTTAATTTTTGCCAGTTTAGTAGTTTTAAAATGCTATTTGAGGGGCCAGTGCCATGGCATATCAGGTAAAGCCACTGCCTGCAGTGCTGGCATCCCATATGGGCGCCACTTCCAGTCCCAGCTGCTTCACTTCCAAACCAGCTCTCTGCTATGGCCTGGGAAAGCAGTGGAAGAAACTCCTGGCTCCTGGCTCCAGGCTCCAGATTGGCCCAGCTCCACCCATTGCGGCCAAGTGGAGAGTGAACCAGCAGATGGAAGATCTCTCTCTGTTTCTACCTCTCCTCTCTATAACTCTGCCTTTCAAGTAAATAAATAAATCTTTGAAAAAAATGCTATTTGAAGTTTCAGATTCATCACCTTGTTTCCTTTGAGGTTAAACATTTTTTTAAGATTTATTTTGTTTATTTTGAAAGAGTTACAGAGAGAGGTAGAGACAGAGGTCTTCCATCCACTGATTCACTCCCTGGATGGCCGCAATGGCTGGAGCTGCGCCGATCCGAAGCCAGGAGCCAGGAGCTTCTTCCGGGTCTCCCATGTGGGTGCAGGGGCCCAAGGACTTGGGCCATTTTCTACTGCTATCCCAAGCCATAGCAGAGAGCTGGATCAGAAGAGGAGCAGCCAGGACTAGAACAGGCGACCATATGGGATGTCGGCGCTTCTGGCCAGGGTTTTAACCCACTGTGCCACAGCACCAGCCCCTAAACATTCTTTCATATTTAGAAAACATTTAGGTTTCCTCTTTCATAAAGCCCTTTTTCACATTCTTTGTGTTTTACTTACTACTTGCAGAAACTTGATATATATATATATATACACACACACACACACTATAATCTAGAAACTAATATTTCATTGTTACAAATATCTTAGGTATATTTTATTGCATTTTTATTTTAATGTAGTCAAATGAAGATTACATAGGTTCTACTTTCCTGTGTTTTAAAGGTTTATTTATTTATTTGAATGGCAGAGCATCAGAGACAGGGACAGACAGACACAAAGACGGGAGAGGGAAGTGGGGAAGAGAGAGACAAAAGACCTTCTATGCCCTGGTTCAATCCCCAAATGGCCACAACAGCCAGGGCTGGGCCAAGTTGAAGCATGGAGCCAGAAACTGTCTTGGGATCAGGGGCCCAAGTATTTGGGTTATTTCCCACTGCCTTCCCAGGCACATTAACAGGAAGAAGGGCAGTCAGGACTCAAACTGGCACTCCAATATGGGATGCCAGCATCGCAAGCAGCAGCTTAACCTACTGCACCACAATGCCAGCCCTTCCCAGTCTACTTTTTCAAAAATTTCCTCACTGCCCCAAGATCAGAATCTCACCCTGCCCCTGCATTTTCTATATAATTTTAAGGTTTTTTTTTTTCATGTTGTGGGTTCTTATGTAACTGGAAATTATTTCTGTTTATCAGGGATTGAAAACTATACACCATGGGCCAAATTCAATCTAATATCAGTTTTCTATAAATAAAGTTTTATTGTAATATAGCCATGCCCATTTTCTTACATACTTTTCACAGTTACAAAGGTAGAGGAGAGTGTGACAAAAAACATCTGGTTCGTTCAAGAAAAACCTTTCTGACTTCTTAATGTGTATGATAGGAGATAGGAAATTTTTTTCCTTTGCCAGATGGATAATCAACATCCTTTACCAACTAGTTCATCCTTTCTCAAAGGACTAGAAACTTTTTTTTATAAAGTTTCCGTATATACCTAGGTCTGTTTCTATGCATTCATGTTGAAAACATATCACAGGGATCAAGAATAGAGGGAAACCAAATGGAAGGCTATAGCAAAATTACACTGTTTCCTCAATCTTCATAAAACCAGCTCCCTCTTGACTTCTGTGACTTCTTGACTTCTGTGACATCTCCTTGGAGGATGTCCTTAACCACTCAATCTAAACAGAGGTAACTGCCTAATCCAAAGTGTTAACTTGGTAAGGGGGTGGTAAGAAGTGGGTAGAAGTGGACATATTCTGGTGTAGGCCTTACAGATTTGCTGAAAGATCAGATACAGAGTAGAAAGAAAGAGACCTTCAAGGATATACTAAAACTGTAGCCTGAGCAATTAACTAAAAGGCCAAAAATCTGATGAACAGGTTTCAGAGTTAATAAGTTGGAGTTAATAAATTGGACTAACAGCTGGATAGACCAATCTAAATTCAAGGGATAGGATGCAAGCTGGAGATATAAATTTGGGTATCATCAACATACAGGTCGTATTTAAAACTTCCACCCTTGGGCCGGCGCCACGGCTCACTAGGCTAATCCTCTGCCTTGCGGCACCGGCACACCGGGTTCTAGCACGGGTCGGGGCGCCGGATTCTGTCCCGGTTGCCCCTCTTCCAAGCCAGCTCTCTGCTGTGGCCCGGGAGTGCAGTGGAGGATGGCCCAGGTGCTTGGGCCCTGCACCCCATGGGAGACCAGGATAAGTACCTGGCTCCTGCCATCGGATCAGCGCGGTGCGCCGGCTGCAGCGCACCAGCCGCGGCGGCCATTGGAGGGTGAACCAACGGCAAAGGAAGACCTTTCTCTCTGTCTCTCTCACTGTCCACTCTGCTTGTCAAAAAAAAAATTTTAAAATAAATAAAAATAAAAAAACTTCCACCTTTGACACACCTAAACCTCCAAAAAGCATCTAGAACCAAGGGATGAAGGACCTCTTTCTCTGCCTCTCCTCTGTTTAACTCTGACTTTCAAATAAATAAATAAATCTTTAAAAAAGAAACAAAAATGAGATCATTCCACTTTTGTTTTTCTTTTTGACAGGCAGAGTGGACAGTGAGAGAGAAAAAAGTCTTCCTTTTCCGTTGGTTCACCCCTCAATGGCCACTGCAGCCGGCACATCGCGCTGATCTGAAGCCAGGAGCCAGGTGCTTCTCCTGGTCTCCCATGCAGGTGAAGGGCCCAAGCACTTGGGCCATCCTCCACTGCACTCCCAGGCCACAGCAGAGAGCTGGACTGGAAGAAGAGCAACCAGGACAGAATCCGGTGCCCCGACCGGGACTAGAATCCGGTGTGCCGGCGCCACAGGCAGAGTTTGAGCCTATTGCGCCGCGGTGCCGGCCAAGATCATTCCACTTTAAATATTTTTTTAAACAGTCTCTCTCAACTTGGAACAAAACCCACCAATAGTCTAAAACCTTTCAGTCATCTGATACTGGCCAACCTCTCTGCCACATCCACAGTAGCCTTCTTTCCCTTCTAGACAGTCATCAACTCACGTCCTCTGAACGTGGCATTCCCCATACCTCTAGTGCTCTAACCTGGTTTCTGTCAAGATACCACCTGCTGATCTAAGTTTCAAGGTCACCTGCAGAGACCTTCCTCTAACATTCAACCAAGGTCTTTTTTCCCCTTCATTACACTTTACTCAGTTTGTGAATACACACCAAATACACACACACACACAGAGACATTTGTGTGCTTATTTATTGTCTATCCCAGCAGGCAATAAGCTCCATGGATGCAGGGACTCTGTCTTGTACTGCTGGATGGTAAGGACTCAGCACAGTACCTGGCAAACTGTAGGCACTCAGAAGTACATGGTGAATGGTCATGTCTTGTGTAACTAGCTTTACTAAGAAAACTTTTTTACCTTAAAAAAAAAAAAGCAAGCTAAACATTTTAACCCTGTCAGACACATTAGAGAGCTATTAACTATACTTACATCCTTTACTAACAAAGCTTCCTACTACCATTTTGCCAGCCTTCATTCATTCACCACCTACTATCAGTTACTAAAATCCTGCACCTATTGAGAGGAATTCTTTAGTCGTCTGGAGTTGAATGGGGCCTTTTGGAATAATCTAATTCTCAGTAGAGCAAAGAAAGAGAAACGGGTTAACTGGCCTGCTGCAGGTTACACGGCTGGGAGCTCAGATGGCATGTGAACCCCAGGCTCTGATGTGGCTTAGTGCTTTTTCAGAAAACCTGTTTCTGTCCGGTCCGGTTTCTTTTTAGTAATAGGGACAAAACCACTGTCATCCACGACAGACTCACACTCGTTCACTTCGGATAGGTACTCTTCATGAAATCCACAGCCTTGCCCTCTACTAAAAAACTGGGCAGTTACCACCACCGAAAACCCGACACAGAAGTAGTTCCTTTCTATCTGAAGTTAGGGTTTCAGCAGTTAGTGAATGTGCTAAGTCATCAAAACAAGCAACCTTGCTCAGTAGGGGAACTTCAGCAGTAAGTCATTTTATTTTTAAAGACTGCAATTTCCCTTCCCCCTACAGAGGAAACTGGAAAACAGCACTAGTTGAAGAAAGCAGTTTTTCCATGTGTTGCTTTTAGACATAAAATCCTCAATATTTGGAAAAATCCGAGGCTTCCGTAATAAGGTACTAAAGGGATGTCCCTGAGCTTGAGCCACAGCCTCCCCCCGCCCCCCCCCCCAGCAAACCACACACACAAGAAAAAAGAAAAAGAAAAAGAAACCAAAAACACCCAAAGAGCTATTCTTAAGCAAACAAGCATTCACTTCCAAGAGTTCCAGCAACCACTTTCGGACCAGCGCGACAATTCCGCCGCGACCTCGCGCGAGGAGGCCACCTACTCCCTCCCTGCAGAGACCCGGAGCAGTGGGAGGCATTCGGGGACGTCAGCGCGGAGGCCGGGAGGCTCACGGAGGGCCCCGTCGCCGCCCGGGAGGAAGCCCTTGCAGGCCCACCTGCCCCACCGCCAACCCCTGAGGCCCGGCCTGGCTCCCCCGCCGGCACCCCCTCAGCTACCTTTCCGCCGGAAGAAGGACATGGCGGGGCCCGGGTCGGGGCGGAGGGCGCGGGGGGACTGTCGCGGGGAGGGCCCGGCTCCCCTCATTCAGCAACCGGCCCGGACTTCCGGGCCCGCAGGGGCCGCTGCACTAGCCTGAAATAGGACCCTTCTTCCGGGTGTGGGCCCCACCGCTTCCTCGAGATGCCCAGGCAGCTCCTGCCGCCATATTATCAACAAGCCGCCCGCCCGGAGTTCCGGTCCTTCCCCGCGCGAGGCTTCACGGGAGGCCCAGCCTCCGGCCCCGCCCCCTGCCTCTCTCCCTCTCCGCCTCCTCCCGTGGGTGGAGGAGTGCGCGCCGCCGCCTCCCACGTGACCCTGGGCGTGTGCGGCCTGCGCCGGGTCCCGTGACCCTGGTAACCTGCACATGGCCGCGATTCCCGCTGCAGTTTTGTAGCTACCGGAGCAGGCTCCTCGTGGAGCGCTGCAGACTGGAGCGGGAGACCCTCCCCCCTCCCCAGCAGTTTATATAATGTGGCGCCTCGGGTCCTGAGCCCTCGGCGGATGGGCGCCTTGCAGAGCGTGCGCTTCCGAAAAAGTCGGGGTGTCAACTCCACGCTCTAGCTTGGCCCCTCGGTTCGAGTTTGCTCTGAGATGCTGGGCCAGCCTGAGAAGCTTCACCCTGAAACCCCCACTCCCCTACCCAGCCCTTGCTGTCCCCGAAGGAGCAGGTGGCCCCCGGCGTGTAAGTTCGAAACGAACCCGAACCCTGAGGAGAAACCGGGAATGAAAAGGGGAAAGTGCGAATTTTAAATTTGAAAGGGAAAGCCACGTAATACTCTCTCTCCACCTCGACAGCTGAATGAAGCAAGCCTCCCCCGTCGCCCCTTGGGTGCCCCCTGGGGACCCCGCGGTGCGCTCAGCGCCTGGGTGCTGATGCTATGGCTTGAACCTGGAGCAGCGCCAAGATAGTAACAACGCAACCGATGTTCGCAGGTTGCTGTGTGTTTTATCACGTCTATGGCGGGGTTCATTCGTGTTGGGGGCTGTTTCCAGGTGCCTGAAAGATGAGCAGAGCTGACGTTTCTTTGGAAACGTGCCCTGCGCAAGTACTTTGCTGAACCCTGCGGATTTAGTGATAGCCCTTGGAGCCGGTCGGTCTGGGTGAAAGGAAAAACTGGGCACAGAAAAATAAAAGCCGCCTGCCCCCATCAGATCACAGACTAATTAGGTTTGAAGCCTGGCTTTCCAGACCTAATTTTCCTCTGGGTAGAGAGAGTGCCTGCAGGAACGCTGGCTGGGCAGGAGCCAGACGGACTGGGGGTGAGTTTGGATGCCCGAGTCGGGTGTGCGCTGCTGGGCGCCTGAGCAACCACCCATCTCCCCGGGCCCCGGGGTGGGAAATGCGGGGTGGGAAATGCGTCTGAAAACCAGTCTGCGCCCCGGGGCACCGCACCCCGCTGTGGCCACTGATTCCGCGGGTCCTGCCCCCTCTCCCTCCCAAGGACCAGCAAGCCTGAGGTTCTGGTTCTTTCTGAATCATCATCCATTAAAGTGTTTGCTCAGGGAAGCTCCCTGTTAAGAGTAGGTCGTTTTAATCTCTTGAAATTTGATGATTCACATATAAATAAAGTTAAAAATAAACAAGAGTTTTAAAAACAAGAGTATTCCACCGGCCTGAATAACCAGTTGTGGCAAACTGATACTCTGCGTTGGATTTTTCAAATTAATCTGTAAGAGTCACTTTATATGTAAAATTAAATTTTTTTTACCAGGAGTTCCTTTAATTACGTTCCTAATCTTTAAGGGAATCCTCGCAGGTTTTTCTTAATACCAGTTGTATTAATTACAACAAATCAGTGAGGTAAAATCTGTTAATTAGCAAAGTCTGTGAGTAAAATTAATCTCCCATGACAAATACCATTTACAAAGTAATGAACAGTATTCTACAATAAACATTCTATAAAAATAGCTTTCTAGCTCAATCATTCATAATCCAAAGGAAACTATTGCAAAAAATTATATTTATTATATAGGAAAAGAAAGTTCCTTCTTTTTTTGAAAGGCAGAGTGACTGAAACAGAAGGAGAGGGAGAGATCTATCCATTAGTTTATTCCACAAATGCCCACCCAGCTGGAGCTAGGCCAGGCCAATGGCAGGAGTCAACAACTCCCTGCTGGTACCCCTCCCCCCCAACAAGACCCTAAATACTTAGGCAGCCATGTGCTGCCTCCCAGTCACATTTGCAGGAAGCTGAATAAAAGCAGAGCTGGAACTCCATCCAGGCTCTCTTATATGAGCTGAGACTTAATCTACTGTACCACAGTGCCTGTCCCTCCTTGTTACCTTTTTTTTTTTTTTTGACAGGCAGAATGGACAGTGAGAGAGATAGAGAGAGACAGAGAGAAAGGTCTTCCTTTGCTGTTGGTTCACCCTCCAATGGCCGCTGCGGCTGGCACGCTGTGGCCAGCGCACCACACTGATCTGAAGGCAGGAGCCAGGTGCTTCTCCTGGTCTCCCATGGGGTGCAGGGCCCAAGCACTTGGGCCGTCCTCCACTGCACTCCCTGGCCACAGCAGAGAGCTGGCCTGGAAGAGGGCAACCAGGACAGAATCCGGCGCCCCAACTGGGACTAGAACCCGGTGTGCCGGTGCCGCAAGGCGGAGGATTAGCCTAGTGAGCCACGGCGCCGGCCCTCCTTGTTACCTTTTAATAAGCAGCTATAAGGTCACATTTACCTCAAAAACATATTGATCTTTACAAAATTTTCATCACTGTCTAAGGAAAGATTAATTCTTAACTCATTGTTTACACTGTCAAAAGCATTGGCATCAATAACTTTGTGAAATTTGTCTCTAAAAAGTTATGGCTTTGGGAGGTTGGTGCTGTGGTGTGGCACATTAATACTCTGCTTAGAATGCCCACAGCCCATATCAGAGTGCCTGAGGTCAAGCCCCACTGCTGCTTCCAATCAGCTGCCTGCTGATGTGCCTAACAGGCAGCAGGTGAAAACACAAGTACTTGGGCTCCTGCCACCTGTATGGGACACTGAGGTGGAGTTCCTTACGCCTGGCTTCGGCCTGCCCCTGCCCCTGCCCCTGCCCCTGCCCCTGGCTGTTGTAGGCATTTGGGCAAGTGAACTAGCAAATGGAAGATCTCTCTCTCTCCCCCTCTACTTTTCAAAGAAATAAATAAAATAAAATAAAAGTGGCTTCTGATTTTTTTTACCTTAATCAAATTAGTTACTTCTAGAGTTTCTGTAATCGTGCTCGATAAGTGGGAGTTTACTGCACATTTTTCAAAAGAACTCAAGGCCGGTGCCGCGGCTCACTAGGCTAATCCTCCGCCTTGCAGCACCGGCACACCGGGTTCTAGTCCCGGTCGGGGCGCCGGATTCTGTCCCGGTTGCCCCTCTTCCAGGCCAGCTCTCTGCTGTGGCCAGGGAGTGCAGTGGAGGATGGCCCAGGTGCTTGGGCCCTGCACCCCCATGGGAGACCAGGAGAAGCACCTGGCTCCTGCCATCAGATCAGCGTGGTGCGCCGGCGCCGGCCGCGGCGGCCATTGGAGGGTGAACCAACGGCAAAGGAGGACCTTTCTCTCTGTCTCTCTCTCTCTCACTGTCCACTCTGCCTGTCCAAAAAAAAAAAAAAAAAAAAAAAAAAAACCTCAAAACAAGATGCCAGGAGATTATAATCTCCTAAATTTGGACAATAGACATTTCCACTATTCCTATCAGTGGAGTAGGAATTTTGGAGTAACCACATGCTAAGGAATGCTTTTAAAAAGGTGAATAAATAAATAACAAGGTGAATAAAACATTGAAAGACTTTGGGAGTTGGTGCAGGCATGTGTACATGGCAGTTAAGACGTCCATGTCCCACATTGAAAGACCTGGGTTCAGGACCCCTGATTACAGATTCTTGCTAGTGCAGAACATGAGGTATTGGCTCAGGAAGTTGGGTCCTTCCTTACCATTCACATAGGAGACCTGGATTGAGTTCCCTGCTTCCAGGTTCGATCTGACCCAGACCTAACCGTCGTGGGCATCTGGGGAGTGGATCAGCACATGGGGACTCTGTCCCTGCTTCCAAAATTTGAAAAAAAAAATTGACATTGTGGCAATAAGAAGGTAAAGAAGAATCAATTGCTGGGGGAAGAAAGAGAAGAAAAACAAAATCCAGATAATCAAATCAAGTCCCTTCTTTAGGACCTTTTGCATTGGGAAATTTTGCTGTTCATGAAAAAAACATTGAAAAGTTGAGTGATGCTGTTGATAGTGTCACAAACTAGAAGAAAAAAGTTGAGGTCCAAGGTGTGCTTTTGGCTGTGATTCTGAGAAAACTATACCCTAAGTAGACCAACTGTTTAAATGGTTGCGACCCAGCTTCAGTCATCTGGGTGACTGAAATCTTAATCCCTAAGAATAAATTAAGAAAAGCTATACTCTGGTTTCCCAGGGTCCCTGCTGGAAGCAAATCCTCTTGGAATAGGATAACATCATCCAAGCAATCCAATTTTTCAACATTTTTTCTCATATGTCTAGCACTTAGTCACAGACAAAAGGAACAAAAGCCAAGAGAAACAGCAGACAATAGAGGCAGTCATACTGGATCCCTACATAGCAGAATTACCAGGCATAGCTTTCAGTATAACTCTTCCTACTATATTCAAGGAGACAAGATTGAAAATTTGGGCAAAGAACTGGAAACTATTAAAACTGACAGGAAGCAATTAGAAATTCAAGAAATGAAAGATTGCTGAAATCAAAACTATATAATATGTTAAGAAGAGCTACAGCTGATGAGAGAATGTACGAAATGGAAGACAGGCCAAAAGAAAATATTCAAATGAAACTTGCAGGGTGTAAGGTTTATCATGTGTTTGATCAGAGTACTGGAAGGAAAGAATAGAGTGTAGTAAAGGAAATATTTGAAAAACTAATGGCTGAAAATTTTCTTGAGGTTATAAATGAAACCAGATCAACTCAAGAATCACTATAAATTGCAAGCAAAATAAATCAAAAGAAATATGTACATAAATTATTAATAACAAGACTTCATGAAATAAAACAAATTATTAAAAACTGCTAGGGAAACATTATTTTCAAAGAAATAATGCTTAAGCAGCTGTTTTTTATAACAACAGCTATAAAAACCAGAAGACTAAAAATAGACCTTGAATGTGCTATAAAAAGTAACTATCAACCTGAAATCCTATACCCACAAAGCCTATATTTCAAGGATGTCACAAAATAAGACATTTTCAGACATGAACAGAAAAATTCTCAGCAGCAGATTTCACTAAAGGGTACTCTAAAGGATTTACTTCAGGCAGAAGTAAGGCAATATAAGATGGAAAGTAATGAAAGGTACATAAAGAACAAAGAACATGGGAGAGGCATTTGGTGACGTGGATAAGCTACTGCTTGGGACACCTGCATCTAGTATCAGAGTGCCTGTGTTCAAGTCCTAGCTCTACTTCCTGTTCCAAATTCCTGCTAATGTGCACCCTGGGAGGCAGCAGGTGATGACCCAAATACTTGGGTCCCTGTCACCCAAATGGGAGACCTAGAAGATTTGAACTGAGTCCCAGGCTCCTGGCTTTGATCTGGCTATTAGGGTATTTGGGGAGTGAACCAGCAGATGAAAGATCTCTCTGTGTTTCTGTCTCTCTGCCTTTCTAATAATTTTTTTTTTTTATTTAAAGAATGGGAGCTGGCATTGCAGCATACTGCTGGCATCCCATATAGGAGCTAGTTCAAGCTCCAGCAGCTCCACTTCTGATACAGCTCCCTACAAATGCACCTGCAAAAGTGGCAGAAGAAGCTTACGCCTCTGAAGCCATCTGGGATACCCAGAAGAAGCTCTGGGCTCCTGGCTTTGGCCTGGCCCAGCTCTGGCCATTGCACCCATTTGGGGAGTGAACCAGAGGATGGACGATCTCTCTTGCTCTCTGTGTTCTCTCCTCCTCTGTCTGTAATTCTGCCTTGCAAGTAAGTAAAAATATTCAAAAAACAAGAGGATCCTGTTTGCATTTTTTAAAAATTTAAAGAATGAAGAAAGTGATACATATGTGAATTAATAGAAATACACATTGATCACAAAGAGCAATAACAATGTTGTGAACGATAACTATGAAGTTAGTGGGAGCACAGTCCACGCAAGAGAGCCTCACTTCAGGAATCCCGACTACTCTTCATACCATAATTTGCTAGAAGGGCTCACAAAACTCACTGAAAGATGTTACACTCACACTTATGATTTGTTACAGATAAAGGATATGGATTATAATCAGCCACAGGAAGACATGCACAGGGCAGAGTCCAGGGGAGTTGCAAATGGGGACCTTCCAATTGTCCGTGGAGCCAGGACAGGGTTGGTACCCAGTGTGGAGTATTGCCAACCAGGGAAGCTTACCCAAACCTTGGAGTCCAAAGTCTTTATTGAGATTCCATCATGCAAGCATGGCTGACTGCCCATGGGACTGATCAGGGATTCCAGCCCCTCCAGGGATTTCCACTGATGCAGCCTGACCCAAAGTCCCCAACCCAAATCACGTTGTTGCTATTTGGTTGGCCCAAGACCCATAGTCAAAACAGAAACACTCATTTTAGGAGTGATATTTCAAGGGCTAGAGATCACTTCCAAGTGGTCAACAGCAGAAGTCAGATATCTCTTTGGGCATAGGGCTAAGTTGTTTTCTATACAAATACTTAACAAGTATAAAAACATCGCCAGTGTAGCAAGTTCCTGAATCTTGGGAGGGCTTATTTCCCACCTTCTGGCATGTATGTGTCTTGTCAATGTATCTGGAATACATGCCATTGCTTGCTCGCTAGGTACAAATAGCATGACATCATCAACACAGAGCCCCAGGATGATGCTATACGGAATGTCCAAACAATCAAGCATTCTTCAGACCTATCCTGTCTGAATATTCAGTCCTTGAAATGTGGCTAGTCAAGTGAAGATGTGTTGTAAGTGTAAAATATGTTCCGCTGGGTGCTCTGGTTTCAGTCAGTCTTAGCTCAGATCCTGTATCACACAGTCCTTGGGAATGCTGGGCATTCTCTTTTCTCTGGTGCTCAGTTACCCTGAAAACTGACCTCAGCTCTTCCCCAGGATTGACTGGGGAAATATTTACTGTGTATACTTAAGAGGATCTGGCTTCCTTTTCAAACAACGAACTCTGAGCCTGTGAATTGTCTTACATCTGGGAACTTGGAAGGGAATGTGATTTTCCATTGTGACAGCTGACATTAGCCTTCTGCTCATGGACCATTGCCTTATTTTATTTTATTTTATTTTTATTATGTAATATCAAGAGTGCCCCAATTGGTTATCTGTCTTTGTCCTACTGGGAACACCTGGATCCATCAGCTGTCTCTCCAGATCCCTGTGGGTCAAGGAACTCTAAAGGCTGGTCCCACTCTGCTTCCCAATAGAAGCTGAACATCCTTGTTCCTTAGGATAAGAAATTTGGGACCAAAGACTTTCAGATTTGACTTCTTTGAATGTTGGATTATATTTCTATATACAATGAGATGTCTTGGGGATGGTACCCAGTCTAACTAGAAAAAAAATCTATGTTTTCTATACATATTTTTAAAAACTATTTATTTATTTATTTATTTGAAAGGCAGAGAGTTAGTGAGAGGCAGAGGCGGAGAGAGAGAGAGAGATCTGCCATCCGCTGGTTCACTCCTCAGATGGCTGTGACAGCCGGAGCTGGGCTAATCTGAAACCAGGAGCCAGCAGCTTCTTCCAGGCCTCCTATGTGAGTGCCTGCTTTCCTAGGCCATCGCAGAGAGCTGGATCGGAAGTGGAGCAGCCCGGACTTGAACCGGCACCCATATAGGATGCTGGTACTGCAGGTGGTGGCTTTACCTGCTATGCTATAACGCCGGCCCTTGGGTGCTAGGATTTCAACACAGGAATTTGGGGGTGGGGGAAGGACTTCAATGTTCAGAACAGGGCCCCTCCACACATTCAGTGTCACAGCTGACACCCAGCCACAAACTTCATCTCACTTCAGCACAGCTGAAAGCCTATGAACCATGATGCTACCGCTCACAAGAGGCTACTGCTACCTCCACCCACTGCCAGCAGTAGTGTTCTTAGTGCTGTCACACTGGTTGCTATGGTCTCTTTGTGCCCCTCCAAAATCCAGGAGTCTCTCATGAATGGAATTAATGCTCATACAAAACACACACCCCCCCCCCCCACTCAGGGAGACCCATTGCCATTTCCACTGCAGAGTTTACAGCTACCAGGTTCCAGCCATGAAGTGGAAAGGAGACCCCCACTCAAGTATTGAATCTATGGGGCACCTTGATCTTAGACTTCTGAGCCTCTGGAACTGGGAGAAATAAGGTTCTGTTGTTTGTAATCCACGCACAGCAGTCTTTGGCATTTGGTTATAGCAGCCTGAACAGGTTAGGACACTGGTGAATAATCTAATGCCCAAATCCCAACCCTCTTTTAGGGCTACCCATAGGTTCTCCAGAAAACACAGCCAGAGGCAGCAGACCCATGGCAGGGGCTCAAGACCACAGAGCAGGCATGAGAGACAAGGGAAGAGAAGTGGGTAAGGAGGGAGAGCCAGCCCAAGACTGTGTTACCATGATATTGAGTTGGCCATGCTAAGTGTGAAGCATTGCTGGATATGTGGATATGGGGGGCTGTGCTCTAGGGACATGTAAGCTGGATAGTGTTTAGCCATTAATTCCCTTCTCCCAACAATCAATGATTTGTACCACAGGCAACTCTTTTGCAATTCATGGTTATGCATGCATACTCCATGGCATTGTCAATATGGCAGCCCAGAATGGAGGGGACATACATAAACAGGTAGGAGGTGAGGTGTGTTAGCAGGTAACCTCTAGAGGAAGCCCTGCAGGGCTGGAGGCAGAGCCAGATGAGCTCAAAGTAGGAGAGGGTTGGGGTACAGTAAGTGAACATCATTGCTCTCCTGCTACTCCAGATTGACAAGTTCAGGTCAAGAATGAGTTGCACAGATTCCAGGAATCTTTAGAGCCCAGTGGTCTGATGGATCATATCTTTAATATGCTGTTGGGAGTGAGGGTTGTACAGAAATGGAATAAATGCAATGCTAGCTTTACCTGACTTGGTGGTTGTGTTTTGTACACGCAAAAGGGTCTATAATTCATCAGAAGTAGCTGACTTCCAGTCACAGCTGCATCTGTGGTCTGTGCAAGGCCCTTTATCCATGACACCTCAAACATTTCAATATCTCAAACTTTTCACCGGAAAATCCTGGCATCAGTGATCATCAAAGCTAGAAGGGATCTTAGCAGCAGACTCACACAATTCCCAAGCCCATGTTTTTTAAAGATTTATTTATGGGGCCAGCTCTGTGGCTCAGAGAGTTAAAGCCATGGCCTGCAACGCCATCATCCCACTTGGGCGCCAATTTGAGTCCTGGCTGCTCCACTTCTGATCCAGCTCTGTGCTAGCATGCCTGGGAAAGCAATGGATGATGGCCCAAATGCCTGGGCTCCTGTAACCCATGTGGGAGACCCAGAAGAAGCTCCTGGCTCCTGGCTTTGGCTTGACCCAGCCGGGATGTTGCAGCCATTTGCAGAGTGAAGCAGTGGATGGAACCCCTCTCTCTCTGTCTCTCCTTCTCTCTCTCTGTAACTCTCTCTCTCTCTCTCTGCCTTTCAAATAAATAAATAAATAAAGGAGAGGGAGAAAAGAGTTTTGTACCTGCTGGTTCACCCCTGAAATGGCCACAATGGCCTAAGCCAGACCAGGCCAAAGCCAGGAGCCAGAAACTTCATCTGTGACTCCCACATGAGTGGCAGGGACCCAAATCCTTGAGCCATCATCCACTGCTTTCCCAGACACATTGGCAGGGAGCTGGATCAGAAGCAGAACAGCCAGGACTTGAACTGATACTCTGATATGGAATGTCAGCAGGGCAAGCATCTCTTTAACTCCCTGCGCCACAACACCAGCCCCTCCCACACTCTTTGGATCAGAAAACTGAAGTCTGTAATGGTATAACAGTGATGATGATGACCACCACAGAGATAATATCAGCTATCATTCTTGAGCACCTGCTTGTTTTTCAATCCCCATGACAGCTCTCATTCTGTAGATGAAAAATAGGCTCATCTGATGAGTAGCAGGGTTAAAAATCTAGACACTGAAATTTAGCTTAAAAGAGTTTTGTTTTTCCTTTCTAAAAGAAGCTAGTCAGCCTGAAGCTTTAAAATTCAATCCTCTTTCCTCCTCCTTTAATTGCCTGGCTACCCGCAATCATTTTAAATGAATTTGAATAGTATTTCCTGGGTGTTCCTTTGTTCTCTGCATCCACTCTGAGATGCTACGGTTTCCAGGAAGAAGCAAGGGGGTGAGTCAATTCTTGTCGAATGTGCTGTGTGCCAGATGTCGTCCCAGGGATTTTCATTTCATTAACTGTAATGTTGCATTTAATTCTCAGGACTACCTGGGATGGTGGATCCTACTTGCCTCATTCTGCAAATGAGAAAATGCGTCTTTGAAGAGGATAAATAAATTGCTTCAATTCTTGCAACTAAGAAAAGCAGAGTCAAGGATCTGAGCACAGTTCTGTCGGTTTCCAAAGCCCCTCTTTTTTATGCCATGCTGTGTAAAGACTTGGGTGGGTAAATCCTATGCCTAAGGAACATTTGTCCTTCGTAAGTTTTTTTTCTTTGGAATTTTTTAAAAGATTTATTTTATTTATTTGAAAGACAGAGCTACAGAGAGAGGCAGAGACAGAGAGAGAGAGGGTCTTCCATCCACTGGTTCACTCCCCAGATGGACACAACAACCAGAGCAGCGCTGATCCAAAGCCAAGAACCAGGAGCTTCCTCTGGGTCTCCCACATGGGTGCAGGGTCCCAAAGACTTGGACCATATTCTACTGTCTTCCCAGGCCATAGCAGAGAGCTGGATCAGAAGAGGAGCAGCCAGGACTAGAACCGGCGCCCATATGGGATGCCGGCGCTTCAGGCCAGGGCTTTAACCCGCTGTGCCACAGCACCAGCCTCCTTCATAAGTTTTTGACCCTGCATCTATAAAATGAAAATATCACCTACCATCTGGGTGATTATGCATTCACAAATAATACACTGAAAGTTCCTAGGGCAGCATTTGGCTTTAGAAGGCAGTCAGTAGATGGTAGCTACTGTTGCTGCTATTGTTGCAATTTTTAAATTATTTATTCATTTATTTATTTTGACAGAGTGGACAGTGAGAGAGAGAGAGACAGAGAGAAAGGTCTTCCTTTTCCGTTGGTTCACCCCCCAATGGCCACTGCGGCCGGTGCACCGTGCTGATCCGAAGCCAGGAGCCAGGTGCTTCTCCTGGTCTGTTATGTGGGTGCAGGGCCCAAGTACCTGGGCCATCCTCCACTGCACTCCCGGGCCACAGCAGAGAGCTGGACTGGAAGAGGAGCAACCGGGACAGAACTGGCGCCCCGACCAAGACTAGAACCTGGGGTGCCAGCACCGCAGGTGGAGGATTAGCCTATTGAACCGCAGTGCTGGCCTATTCATTTATTTATTCATTTGATAGGGAAAGACACAGACAGAAAGATCTTCCATCTGCTGCTTCACCCCTTAAATGACCACAAAATCCAGGTCTGGGCCAGACCACAGCCAGGAGCCACAGACTCCACCTGGATCTTCCAGGTCAGCGGCAGAGGCTTCAAATACTTGCAAGGGAAATGAAGCAGCTGGGACTCAAAACAGTGCTCTGATTAAGGATGCAATTTAACCCTCTGCACAGGCAGTGATTTTACAACTGGCTCCTACAATGGTGTTTCTGCTTTTGTGATTTATTTATATCAACAGTGTAGGCTGTGGTCAAATCCCAAAGCAGAAACATAAAATATCTGACCCTGTTTTCTTTTATTTCTTTTTTTTAAATAGAGATCTATTTATTTTATTTGAAAGCCAGAGTTACAGAAACAGAGGGAGGGAGAGACAGAGTGAGAAATCTTTCATCTGCTGGTTTCCTCCTGATCTCTCACATGGGTGCAGAGGCCCAAGCACTTGGGCCATTTTCTGCTGCTTTTCCCAGGCACATTAGCAGGGGGCCAATCAGAGGTGGGGCAGTCAGGAATTGAACCAGTGCCTGCAGGGGATGCCGGCGTCACATGGGGAAGCCCAACCCTCTATGCCACAGTGCTGGCTCTGAATAAGCTTCTTCTCCTTCTTCTTCTTCTTCTTTTTTTTTTTTTTCTTTTTTGACAGGCAGAGTGGACAGTGAGAGAGAGAGACAGAGAGAAAGGTCTTCCTTTTGCCATTGGTTCACCCTCCAATGGCCGGCGCGTTGCAGCCGGCACGTTGCACTGATCGGAAGGCAGGAGCCAGGTGCTTCTCCTGGTCTCCCACGCGGGTGCAGGGCCCAAGCACTTGGGTCATCCTCCTCTGCACTCCTGGGCCATAGCAGAGAGCTGGCCTGGAAGAGGGGCAACTGGGACAGAATCCGGCGCCCCGACCGGGACTAGAACCCCGTGTGCTGGCGCCGCAAGGTGGAGGATTAGCTATTGAGCCACGGCACGGACCCTAATAAGCTTCTTTTCAAGTGAAGTTTTATTTGAAACTAAGAAGCAGATTTCACAGTGGTGTCTTTTTGAGAATTAAATGACTCAGAGACTTCAGTTCCCAACTTTCTGAATTAAACTCCCTATCTCTGCTGTGACTTAGGCGAGAGGAAGCAATCATGATACACATTTGCAGGCAGTGAGGAAGACTACTGAGAGAGAGCTGTTGTTTTCACAGCAGGCTGCGCCCCAGAAGAGCCACAAGGCAGGAAATAGAACCCACTGGAAGGGAGGGTCATCTAACCTAGTTCTCATAGGGTAAGTTTTTCATCCTTCAAAGAGGGTTGGGATCTGGGAACTTATTCACCAGTGTCCTAACCTGTTCAGGCTGCTATAACCAAATGCCAAAGACTGCTGTGCGTGGCTTACAAACCACAGAACCTTATTTCTCCCAGTTCCAGAGGCTCAGAAGTCCAAGACCAAGGTGCCCCATAGATTCAATACTTGAGTGGGGGTCTCCTTTCCACTTCATGGCTGAAATCTGGTAGCTGTAAACTCTGCAGTGGAAATGGCAATGGGTCTTCCTGAGTGTGTGTGGGGGTGTTTTGTATGAGCATTAATTCCATTCATGAGAGACTCCTGGATTTTGGAGGGGCACAAAGAGACCATAGCAACCAGTGTGACAGCACTAAGAACACTACTGCTGGCAGTGGGTGGAGGTAGCAGTAGGCTCTTGTGAGTGGTAGCATCATGGTTCATAGGCTTTCAGCTGTGCTGAAGTGAGATGAAGTTTGTGGCTGGGTGTCAGCTGGGTGTCACTGAATGTGTGGAGGGGCTCTAGTCTGAACATTGAAGTCCTTCCCCCACCCCCAAATTCCTATGTTGAAATCCTAGTGGGGCCGGCACTGTGGCGCAGCGGGTTAAAACCCTGGCCTGAAGTGCCAGCATCCCATATGGGCGCTGATTCTAGTCCTGGCTGCTCCTCTTCTGATCCAGCTCTCTGCTATGGCCTGGGAAAGCAGAAGATGACCCAAGTCCTTGGGCCTCTGCACCCACGTGGGAGACCCAGAACGAGCTCCTGACTCCTGGCTTTGGATCGGCACAGCCCCGGCCATTGTGGCCATCTGGAGAGTGAACCAGCGGATGGAAGACCTCTCTTTCTCTCTCTACCTCTCTCTGTAACTCTGTCTTTCAAATAAAATAGAATAAAATCTTAAAAAAAAAAAAAAAAGAAATCCTAGAACTCATGGTGATTGTGTCAGGGGGTGGAGCCTGGGGGCGGTGACTAGGTCATGAGTCTACATAATGGAGACCTCAGGGAGACCTTTGCCCCTCCTACCATGGGAGGGCACAATGAGAGAGTTGTACTTCCTCTCCCTACCCAGGCTTAGGCTCCATCCCGTCCCCAATTCAAGAACTTCAAAATCTGTCCTCACAGGATCCTCCCACAGTAGCCAGAGCCAGCAAGTCCTTTGGCCAGACACGAAATCTGCCAGCACCCTGGTTCTGGTTCTTCCTCTCCATAACTGTGAGAAATACGTTTCTATTGTTTACGAGCCACAGTCTATGGTATTTTGTTACTGCAGCCTGAGCTAAGGCTACAGGTGTGTTCATTTTATGGACTGCAGAGTATCTGACTTCTGGTTGAAAGAAACAGAGGAGGACAGGCTCAGGGTACCCACCTGCCAAGTCCAGTCACGCTGGGGCAGCCAAGGGCTCCTTTGGCAGATTTTAAAGGAGCAGCTGCTGAAGATCATGCATAGGACCTACTTGCAAAGGTGGCAGAGTGGAAAGAGAGACAGAGAGGCAGGCGTTGTGGCGTAGTGAGTTAAGCTGCCGTCTGCAATGCCGGTATCACATTTGGGTGCCATTTCAATTCCTGGCTGCTCCACTCCTGATCCAGCTCCCTGCTAATGCACCTGGGAAGGCAGCAGGAGATGGCCCAAGTGCTTGGCCCTTGCACCCACGTAGGAGACCCAGATGAAGCTTCTGGCTCCTGGTTTTGGCCTGGTCCAGCCCTGGTTGTTGTGGTCACTTGAGGAGTGAACTAGCAGATGGAAGATCTCTCTCTCTATCTCTCCCTGTAACTCTGCTTTTCAAATAAATAAAATAAATCTTAAAAAAAATGCGTGGTTTTAACTGAGTTCCTGGTACATGGGAGTGGAACCCTGAGATGTGGGCATGGGGCATGTAAGAAGATGGGGTTTGCAAAGCTGGAACCTTCAGATTCCTCCAGCCCCCCACCCCCATTCCTCAGGGGAGCCTGGAATGTGGATCTCAGATGCCACTTGTCCTATGGGAGACCCACCTTGCACCATTGATTGTTTCCAGGTTGATAACCAAAGTCATGCCTCACACAGCGTGAGTTGGGGCAGTCACTCCCTCTTGTGGTAGGAATATCACACTGGCCAAAGGACTTGCTGGCTCTGGCTACTGTGGGAGGAACCTATGAGGACAGATTTTGAAGTTCTTGAATTGGGGACGGGATGGAGCCTAAGCCTGGGTAGGGAGAGGAAGTACAACTGGGCCACATCCGTATGATAATAGGAATCCTATAGCGTCCTCTGCTCCTCTGTGCAATTCCTGCCTCCCCCCTCCCCCCACCTCGGACTCAGCCCATGATCCACTTCCTGCAGGAAATCCTTCCGGATGAATCCAGCCCTGGCTGAATTAATCGCTTCTAAACTGATAGTGATGCAGCTTTTTATTGTAGAATACTTACTAGGCACAAGGCACCCTTTATGCACCAGCTGCAAGCCTTTGATCACGCTTGAGGGACAGGTATTCGTTTTGCAGATGAGGAAGCTGGGGTTCAGAGAGCCTTGCCAAGTTCCTGCAGCTCATCAGCAACACAGTCAGAATTCAATCTCAGATCTGGGAGTTTCCAGAGCAGGAGTAGGCTCTGGGGCCAAATCCTATCCGATCATCGTCTGTTTTTATAAGCAAAGCTTTGGTGGAATAAAGTTGCATCCAATCATTTATACCTGTATAAATGATTATACCTGTATTTTAAATTAAAATTTCATGCCACAGCTGCCAAATCAAGTAGTTGCATAAGAATCTATATGGCCCCTCATAGAAAAAGTTTGCCAACTCCTGCTTGGAAGCCTGTTTTTTTGCCACTGCTATTATGTTTTTTTTTTTTTCTATTACCACTGCTGTTATGGCTCCTGCAGTGTCAACACTGAATCCCAGCAGGATCAAGAGTTTCTCACAAAAGAGACCTCAGTAACACACACAGATGAATCTAGCATAATGGAGGGCAGAGGTCATCACCCTCAGGAAGGGAGTGGGCTGCCAGCCTAAGGGCCACCAATTCATGAGCTCCATTTTGGGAGCAAAGTCAGGAAGTCTTGGAGGCTTTGGTAGAACTTATGGCAGTTTGCCTGACCACTATCCCTGTCTCCCTGGGGCCCTTGCTCTGGCTCCTGGGGTGCCACCTTGTGCTCTGCAGGTGCCAGCAGCCCTGCATTGCATACAATCCCAGGGGCCACCAGCCATTCATTGCAAGGATTCCATTTGCAGGTTGGCCCTAGGGGACTGTTATTATTACTGGCCCCACATTCCTTGGCTCACTTGCAAAATGCTATTGACAAGAGGCCCATGTGTAGCCCAGACACAGTTTATCGGGAGCTTACCACCCCTGCACAAGTGACACAGTACAGGGGGAAGGACTTCCCATCAGCTGGCTCATGGAAGGGTGCTGAACCGGTACTTCTATGGGGTTGGGGAGGCACGGTAATTTCTCCTTGGCACACAGCACCTGCATCCACACCTGATCTGCAGCTCTGCCTTGTCTACTTCAGCACAAGGTATTAAAGCATTTTGGTTTACACCTGGTTCAGTGTGCTGTGTAAGTTCTTCTTTTTTTTTTTAAATTATTTATTTGAAAAGAGAGAGAGGGAGAGAGAGAATCTTCCATCTGCTACTTCATTCCCCAAAATGACTACAACAGCCAGGGCTGGGCCAGGCTGAAGCCAGGAGCCGGAAACTCCATCCAGGTCTCCCATGTGGGTAGCAGGGGCACAAGCACTTTGACCATCTTCCACTGCTTTCCCAAGAGGCACTGTTTTTCTTTCTTTCTTTCTTTCTTTCTTTCTTTCTTTCTTTCTTTCTTTCTTTCTTTCTTTCTTTCTTTCTTTCTTTCTTTCTTTTTTTTTTTTTGCAACATTGCCACCCCAGGAAGGTCAAATATGGCTCAGATTAGATTATTCTGGGTTGAGAAAGTCCCATAAAGGACCGTAGGGGTCTTTTGCTGTTAAGGTTCAATGTTCCTTGTTCTTGATAGAGATGGATGTGAGGAGCTTTGTTTAGTGAGTCCTGCTCCCATCCCGTCTTGTGATTCCCTTAGTTACGAGTCTGGAGGGAATGGGAGAG